>NC_045787.1:14935703-15244794 GCF_009873245.2 Balaenoptera musculus | reverse complement strand
CCAGGGGTCCTTGGAGCTCTTCCAAGTCCTCTGGCCAGTATTTCCTCAGAGAAATGAAGGGCTAAAGATGCTGTACAAAGCTTCATTTCTGCACCTTGTCTTTGAAGCCATACAAGCCATTTGTTTACCTATTCTAATATTTCTGTGGAACTGATAAATTTGCATAAAAGTAACATCTTTCCTTTGCAGAGAATAAAATTGATATCAAAGAAAGGCAAAGATGAGAGATGGAGAGTCCTGACCGGGCTCACACCACTGTTTACTGTGCCTGCAGTTGCTAAGTTTTTTGCCCCCCATCTTTTCTACACTTGAGGGTACTTTCTACACTTTCCTTTCAGTGAAAAGCACCAGTATCTTTCCAGTTAATTTCTCTCTCTCTTTTTTTTTTTTTTGGCTTAGATTGAGTTGTGTATCTTTAAAAATTGAGTCCTGAGTGACAGAGAAACTGTCAATAGAACTAGTACATTACAGGTGACAAAATGGGGACATGACAGCAGGTGCTGAGGTATCAGACATTCAGGATTGGTGAAAGTGCTATTTGGACCATGCAAAAGCAATATCATCAAGCTATAACATTCTGGTCCTTGAAACTCCAGGCATGTATTCACACATACACAAAAAGCCATTTAGGTGACTCTGCAAAAATATATCAGCTATGTGTTGGTTACTTCTTAATTAAAGTGCTGCTAGAGTAAAACATACTTGAGCCCAAGCCTGTCCATCCCAAGAAAAATCAGGGACTGCAATTGAACCAGATGAAACCCATAGTCAACTAAGAAATTGGTTAAAGAGATTACTTAGAAAAAGATACATATATATGTCTTCAATATTTTGTTTTAAACTAAATGTACAGCTTTCAGCACAAGTCGATTGATAAGATTTCTGCATCAATTTTTTTTTTACATCTACCAAATCCAATATGTGTCATTTAAAATTTCTAGTTTCTTTAAAGTGGAATATAGATTTAAATATGCTATTAATCTGCATTCAGATGGCTTTTAGATATTTATAATTTTTACTTTACTCTTTTAGTTAATTTACATACACAAAATTCAAGGGTATTTTTTGTGTGTGTGACTAGTTTTATCAATCTTTCCCAAGCATTTCATTTAGTTTTCACAGAAATAACAAACCTCATTTCTTTTTACACTCATGTATCTAATTTGGCGTACATATAAAAATTAATTATTTATGGTGGTAGCAAATGAACTGACAAAAACAGGCTGGGGAAGCAAAAGCAACAGGCTCTGAATCGCATACCTCAGCTGCTGGGAGCAGAGGTGCTCAGACGTTCTGGAATGTGGCCCCCGGGGGAGCTCAGCAAGCTGGGGGGCAGAGGTCTTAAAGTTTTACAGGGAAAATAGAGTGAGGGATGTATTCTTTTGCTAAGGCTGCCATAACAAAGTACCACAAACTGAGTGACTTAAAGAACAGAGGTTTTTTTTTTTTATCTCACAGTCCTAGAGGATAAAAGTCTGAAATCAAGGTGTCAGTTCCTTCCGAGGATCTCTCCCATGCCTCTCCCCTAGCGGGGGTAATGATGTGTCATCATTACAGCTTCTATCACATGATGTCAGTAAGAGAGGCTTTTTTTGCCTGTGGCTAGTGATAGGTCTCTGAGCCCGACCACAAGCTGATCTAGTGATCATTGGTTAAGTATGTTGGTGACTGTATAATTAAGTTGCACAATGAGAGGTGGGGCATTTGGGGATCAGGAAGAAAAAGAAAATCAGTGTGTATATTATTTAAACATGTGATATAGACTGGTTGCACCTGTCTCCTCACAATGCAGCAGAGCCAATCAGAGACCATCCCTGGGGAGTGTTTTTTATTGTTTGTTTTTTCTTTATTTTATTACTAGAGACAACGAGAATGTTATTTTTTAATGGGTCCTTACTAAAAGCCGTTACTAGTCATGTATAACATCATCATGGGGGGAAGGCTGTTTGAGAGAATGAGGCAGACACACAGAGGGAAGAGAAGAAAAGCATCTCTGCTTCCAGTTCCAGATTTTTTCAGAACCAATCCTAAAGCATAGCTGTTGGATCGTTGCTTCAACTTTGTGAGCAGTCCAGGAATACTTTCAATACATTTCCCTTTTTGTTTACTCTGGTTCAAAAGTGTTCTTTTTTGTTTTTTCCCAAAAGTATCTTGATGTTTATATTTTCTTTTTAAGGCAATGGAATTTGCACAGTATTTCAGTGTATTTCAAATGATATTATATAGCATATATATAAAATTATAGATTTTGTTAAAGTATCTTTATATTATTTGTGCACCTAAAAATATTTCTTTTCAAAATAGTCTTATGTTTACTAGAAAAGTAATACAGCAAATTTTAACAAATCTAAACAATATATAATTTAGTAATAATTGTATCTTTATATTTCACTCCTATCCAATTCAGAAGATATTAAATTTTTTAGGATGATTATATATTCCCAGGTACTTTTTGTGCTCATTGGCATAAGATATCTTTCTTAACTTTTATTCTCTCTCTCTCTCTCTCTCTCTCTCTCACATACACACACATATACACACACAATTTTTTTTTCCATGCAAAGGATCACATTCTACATATTGCTCTGCACCCGGCTTTTATAAATAAACAATAGTTTTAAAAAAAATCTAAGTGAAAGCATGGAGGCTTATTTTACTTTTGCTAATCACTCCATTTTGTGCAAATACTCAGACATATTAAATTTATTTATTTACGCATATTTGTGATATTTCCAGGTTTGGTTTGATTTGGTTTGGTTTTTGCTGTTACAAATGTTAAAGGCCATCACTGCACATAAATCTTCATTGATACTAGCAATAGTGCAGGATACATTTTCAGAAATAAAATTGTTAGTCAAAAATGTGTTCATTTATAAGTTCAAACTACCATTTGAAAAGTCAATTAAATTTACATTCCCATCAAAAGTGTATATGCTATCCCATTACTCTTATAAATCTCATGTGCTATTAAATATTTTCCTTTAAAAATCTAAAAGACAAAACTATTTTCTAATTAATGTTTCAATGTATATTTCCTAATCTTTAATGAGATTTGAATAATTTTGTATTTGTATTAACTGCTTTAATTTTTTTTTTCTGTCAATTATTTGTTAATGTTTTGGCCCATTTTCTATTAGGTTCTTAGAGACAGTAAATATAATTAACTCTTTAAGAAGTTTATGAAGAAGAAGAGAGGAATTTAAAAAGTAGTTAAATAGCATGTGTGATTGAAAAGACTTACTTATTTAGTTGGCCATATTCTTGTTTTTAATGGAAATATTTGAAGGTATCCAAAGACCAAGGAATAGCTACAAATATAGTACAGAGGGTAACTACAAAGGAGTTAGAAATAAAAATTGGTAGTAAAAGTTTCTGGCGAAAATGAGAAAAAGTGAGATTCAAACATAAATTGAGATTATTCTTTCTTAATCCTCTATCCCCAAAACAAAACTTCAGATAAAATTATCCAGAAATGTTGTCCAGAATGTCACTTTCTTTGAAATGTAATATATGCCCTCTATATTTAAACCATTTAATATAAAATGTAATAAATCTTCACATTATGAAGACTCATTTAGACTTACCATAATTTGAAGGCATCTTAGTTTACCAACTTTTCTTGTATTTTGTGTTCTCCATCTTTGTATTTCCATTTTGTGGTAAAAGCACATCCTTAATTCGATTTTCAGAAAAGGTGGTACCTAGATAAAGTATTTTCTGAGGGCTTGTGTGCCTCAAGATATTTTTATACTTTGAAATCACAGTTGAATGATATTACCTTGAATATATAAATTTAGATAAAAATAAACTTTAAAAATTTTGCCATCTTGACCCACTATCTCACTATAGAGTTAAAAAGTATAGACAAAAAAACTGGTCTAAATTTTCTTCTTTTACACATGAAGAAGCTGAGGTTCAAAGTGCTTAAATTAATTATGCAAGGTAAAATAACTAGTAATTGGACCATTGACACTGGAACTCATATGTTCTGTATTCTTGTATTAGTTTCCTAGGTCTGCCATAACAAAGTGCTGCAGTCTGGGTGGCTTAAACAACAAAGAGTTTCTCACAGTTCTGAAGGCTAGAAGTCCTAGATCAAGGCATTGGCAGGGCTTCTTCTGAGCAGCTCTCCTTGGCTTGTAGATGGCTGTCTTCTCCTTGTGTCTTTACATGCGCTTTCCTCTGTAGGTTTCTTTTACCTTAATCTCCTAGTAAGGACAAACTCAGCGTTGGATTAAGGTTTACCCTAATGACCTCCCTCCAACTGAATTACTTCTTTAAAGACCCTATATGCAAATATAGTCACATATTGGGATACTAAGGGTTAGGACTTCAAAATATAAATTTGGGGGGGTGACAAAATTCAGCTTAGAACAGTCCTCAATTCCTACAGTATCTCTATTAAATATACAGACTTTTACAGTGTTTAAAACAACCTATGGCTCAACTCCAGAATCTAATTATATCACTAAGCAGACCAAAATGAAGACATCAATCTCTAGGTATTTTAGAAATGATAAGACAGGTACAACTCAAGCTTCTTGAGAAATCTCACTTAAATAAGTGTTATCTCTGATAAGTTGACCTCTTCTGCTGCCCAAAGCAAGTCTTGTCCAGCGTTTATATTTTGCTTTCAAATGAATAATTTATCTTACCTGGAGACAGCTTACCTCTGACACAAAAGTTACCAAGCTCAGCCTACCCTGTCTAGTCATGCTGCTTAGAAAACTTAATCTCTTTAACAAACATATCAGAGTAAAGTTTATCTTTACACATAACATAACTGGATAACATCCTCATACATTTTTCTCATTTTATGCCACTGTTTTCTACAATAAAACACTGCTCCCCAATATCTTACCTTAAGTTAAACAAAAATTCAAAATATATGTGTATATATATATATATATATATATATATATACATTAGCTGCTTTTTTAACATAGCAGATGATGCACATTTATTTTGTTTCAAATTTATAGCAAGAGCAGCATGAACAAAACACATCTTCTAGAGTCTTGTTGGATGATAGATGGTTTCCAAAGTCTGGGAAGATTTCCAGGTGCATTTCAAGGAAGTCAGTTTCTCAATGTTGCCGGTAAAGACTCTTTTCCCCTGAATAAATACCATTAACTACTGTCAATCTAATACTCAGTTTAAGAAAATAAACTAACCAAATAGAAAGTAACCATCACATCAGAAATTTTAGTAACTTTAAAGCTAATAAATTCTTCTATCAAAAGAGTTTCTAATCACATCCCATTTTCAGCTAAGGATCAACATTAATGGAAAACTACTTCAAACACAACTTTTTAATCAAACAGTGCCTGGAATGGGGAATAATTTCCAGAATTCTCTTGAGACAGCATTTTATTTTACAGATAAGAAAGCAGATGAGTTAATTGATCTGTCCAACTTTAACAGTATAATGTATGAATGGGTTTCAATTTTCCTAACCTGTGTACTAATTTAATAGTCCTTGACATGATCTACCACACTTTTTAAATGTATTTTTAAATTCATGTAAGTGAATATATATATAATATATATAACTATGTATAATATATAACTATATATAAAAACTACATATATTATATATACTATATATGATATTTGAATCACCCAATCATGGTGGTATTGCCCCATTGAGTCCTAGAAGAAACTGCTGGAACCACTACTGGGGACACAGAATGCTGTTGCTATGGTAATGAATTATCAACCAAATTTTGCTTCTCTGTATCACTCAAATTACATTAAATATCCCAGATGGTGTCATTCAGGTAAGTGACTATGCTATAAGGCTATACTACCTTGCTCATGCAGAACAGCAGTCTAGCATTTTTAGATTCCTTAAGAAGAAATGAGGACCAATTCTCATGAAAACTCAATGTTATGGTCCCTAAATATAGAAAGTTGGTATAATATATACTCAAATTAAATTTACCTCAGAGGTCTACTTTGAGGATAGCCTTTGATTATCCCACATACATATACCTACTTCTCGTATTTCTGCTTCTCAAAGAAATGTCCTGCCTATCATAATCCAGCTGTGTCCTTTACATTACCAAAATCGTATCACTTCTCTTGGAAGAGACAACCCGCATCTCACCAGTTACTGAATTCACTTCCAAATCTAAAATTTTGATTTTTTAATCTGTTTCCTTGAACTCATTAAATCCTGTCTATTTTCTGTCATCTCTGAGCTAATTTAAAAAGTTCAATTTATATTCCATTTATATATATGGAATGTGTAACTTCAGCTAGTATGAGGGCTGTAAACAGTATGTGTGCCTTTGCTCCTATATCACCCACCCCATGAACTTTTTGTAAGAAACATAGCTACTTGAATCTTGCTGCTTACTGTGGTGGCTTGGTTACTTTGCCTGTGTCCTCACTTCCATTTCTGAGGATTCTAATCATATGTAGGTCCTACAAACACACGGATGCACGAACTCTGTTTTGCAGCAGCTACACTATTTCCCTTTGATAGGCAGAATTGTTCACTCAAATCATCACCATAACCCACCTTTTTTCCTTTTTTTTTTTTTTTTTTGTTTTTTTTTTTTTGTTTAGGAGAATTAGGAGCTTAAATTGGCCAGGTTGCAATGCTAACTCTCAGTTCAATAAAATCACTGTTATTTACCAAGTAAAACTTTTTTCCTTTCACTTAAGAAGATCCCAAGGGATTGAGCAGAGAAATCTTTTTCTAATGGGACAATAGATCTAATAGTGAGAAATAGTGTTCACTGATTCCAAGCACACATTGCACCCAATTTGATAGCATCCCAGTCTAGGTTTAACCATCCAGCTAGCTCTGCACCTGAATCTTCTTGAGCCATCCCACTGTTTTGTATAGTGGGTCTACTCTACTTAACGAGATACATTATAGGACCAATGGGTAATGCCGTGGGTATCAGAACTTTCCTTATTATTTTATAAGAAAGTAAGTTTCCTGGCTAGTACCAAGATTGTGTGGTAGGTTCTAAGGATATTTTGGCTGAAGTTGATGGGAGGAAGAAAGATAGAGTGAAGAATAGAGAAAGTTTTAAATATTCATATGTAGCAGGGAAATATTCAAAGAGGAGGAAATTATGAATTTTGGAATGGATTATTCAGAAACGAAGCTGATGTTGATGGTTTACCAGATATACGTACATGAATATAAGACTAATGAAGATACAAAAGCTGTCTCAGTCAGATGCTTGGTGCCAGCAACAGTTCCCTCAGTCCCTCAGTCTGTTGCCAACACCTGATTAGGTTCTCTGGTCTAACCTTAAACGTAAACATCAAGCTTTGATTAGGGGACATGTGTGTTTGCAAACAACACAAATATAATTGTCTTCATGAAATTAAAACTAAAAATTAGTATAAAATGGAGAAAATCTGCATCATTTAAGAAAATAGATTAAATGTTTTTATTTAACACCTAACGTTTCTCTTTATCTCAAGAATACAGCAATACTATTAGGAGAAGCACGGCTAGCTTTTATCCTATCATGAATTACAGTGGTTTCCTAAGTCTTCTAATGGTTACCTTTAGAAATATGTAAGGAAATTGGCAATGAGATTTTCAGAAGAGTACAGGATAAGGTTACTTCCATTCAGTGGAAGGGGTTTTAGTGTTTCCAATTATGGCTATTTCCTGAAGACAATTTTTTTCCTGCCAACTACTTTTAGGAGATAAGAATATTTCATAATTAATTCTCAGTTGTTTCTTATTATGCTTCTAGTGATATATTTCTGTACGCTAATGGGTTGGAGATAGTGTTACAAAATAAATGTAATCCATATTTTCTATTTGTCAAAGAGTTTTTTTTCAGCATGAAAAGTTTTGAGTTTGAAATGGGAAGTTATGTAAATTACATTCAAATAAATAATTGTTGTTTGGAAAGTTTCATGTCCTTAACTTTGTGCTGGTTTCCCTGGAAGATACACATAACTATAAACAGTTTCTATTAAAGGCTTAGAGGGAATGTAAACTCTTAGGTTGATGGAAAAGTATATTGATAAGGTCATAATTCAAAGTGCATTGTAAGAACCCAAGTGTATTTCATGAAGGAAGTAATATTTGAATTACTTTTTAAAGAATGAATAGAGTTGATAGGTAAATATGTGAAGAAAGAAAGGCTTTTCAGATAGAAAACAGAAATGTATTTACCCAAGCAAAATTTCAGAGGCTAGAAAATTTGAGTAACTGCTAGTGAAATACTTTTACTCCAGTTTGTATAGATTGCATAAATGTTATTGAAGTTCAGTCATCTATAATTCTGGAAAGGTGTATGGTGCCAATACATGTAGGATTTTGAAAAATTAAGACTATGGAATATAGATCTAATGAAATAGGCAATGGAAATGTTTAGAACTTTGCTTGAGGACGATTGATCTTACAACACTATAATCCATAGGATAAATTTAGCTGAAATGATAGTAAAGATGAACTTAGCCGGTGGCCATGATTTCAGTAAGCCTAGCTGTATGTGAGGAAGCCTACAGGGTATTATATGTAGAGCTGGTGGGAAGAAAGTGTTTGCAAACAAAACAAATCAAAGCAAAACAAAAACATATTGAAAGTAGAAAAGTATAAATGTGATTGCTAAAAAGATTTAGGTAAGGAGTGAAGAATAATGCAAAGATGACTAAAGTCTTATATTTAGCTATTGGAAGATTAATTGTCCATTATCAAGAGTTGTTGAAGGCATGATTTGAAGCCACGTCTCGGAGACAGCCTAATGAATAGCATATAATTATCAGTGATTTCAGTCCAATAGTTTTGAATGACTATTGCAATATTTAATGATATTAATACACTGATGATGTGTTGCCTGAATGACTTTGATGAAAATTTGAATGATATTTGCCTATTAATCTTAAAATTGCAAATGGGTCTACAGGAATTAAAATCACTTCTTGATATGATATACTTTCAGGTGATTTTAAACTTCATTCTCCATGTTTACTTTCCGAATATAAGTTATACATTTACAGCACACATACATACTCATACAATTATTTAGGAGAGGAGGAGATGACAAAACACAAAACATACACATTAAGGGGTTGCTTTGATATTACCTAATTCAAACCTGATAACATTTCCTACTAGTTTTGATTGAACAGCATCATACACCCCATGTTGTGTTTTTGTTGTTTTTCTTTGCTCTTGTTGTTCTTCTATGTCTTAGATACTGAGTGCAATGATTCTCAGTGCCAAACTCTTGTTAATTTTGGGTTCAGTTGGGTAATGTTCGAAAGTGTATCATTTTCTATCCAGATTTTTCATAAGTTTATTTCATTTCAGACTGAAAGAAGATGGGAGAAGATATTTCTCATTTTGTGTGATTAGAAGAAAATGTATGGCTCTGTCAAAGCTGTGGATGCATTACCTATGCCATTGATTTACAAACCCTTGCAGTATTCTAAGTGGTGGGCTTTTCAGTCTCTCATTAGCTGCTACTCCCAGCCCCCAGCCCCAAAACCCAGAGCAGCCCCTGTTCTTCTGAGTTAGAGGCTTTGGGGAAGGTGTGATTAAGAGATGGTTGTGTCATGCGAAATCTACAAGAATCACTACGCATCGTTTGAATCTCTCTCTCTCTCTCTTTCTCCCTCTCCCCCCCACCCCTTTCTCACAGATCAACTATTTCCTTCAATCCAAGTCTCACAGACATATTTAGAAAAACTATTCCAAGCTTTTAGCATATGGAGATTTAGATCAGAATTTTTTCTTTTTAATGTGTATTTTGTTGACTTTTAAATAGGAATTAAGGAATGTTTGGTTCCAGGAAATACCCATGCCCTCAGTTTGCCTGCCTGTTAGGATAATTGAGGTAGGGAGGGAACATATTCTCACAGAGAACGATGTTGATTTTCATAGCACTGTCTTTTCCTGAGCTTAAACGTATTATTTTGACTTTCCCTAGCTCCTCCAACAAACAAAACCACAAATTTCAGTAGCTTAACAATAAATTTTATTTCTCATGTACATAAAATCTAAAATTTTATTTCTTACTGGGGGCTAATCTCTTGGAAGTAATGATTTAAATACTCAGTTCCTTGCATATTTGGGGGCTGCTGTCTTCAACACATAGTTTCCAAAATACATTTGTTTCCTAAGGCTGCCATAACAGATTACCACACACTGGATGGCTTTAAGACAGAATGAATTTATTCCCTCACAGTTCTAGAAGCCAGAAGTCTGAAATCAAGGTGTTGGCAAGGCTATGCTTTCTCTCTGAAAATTCTAAGGAAGGATCCTTCCTTGTTTCTTCCTAGCTTTAAGTGGTTACTAGCAATCTTAGGTGTTCTTTGTCTGTAAGTACATCACTCCAATCTCTGCTATGTCATTACATGGTATTCACCCTGTATATCTCTGTGTCCAAATTCTTCTCTTCTTATAAGGATCACAGTCCTTATATAAAGACACAAGTTCTACTAGATTAATGGACCACCCGTGTCCACTAGGACCTCATCTTAACTTGATTACATCTGCAAAGCCCTTATTTCTAAATAAGGTCACGTTAACAGGTTGAGGATGGACATAAATTTTGAGGTATGTTATTCAATTCAGTACAGAAGGGCACAGGGCTTCTCTAAATTAATACAGAAGAGGGTAAATAGAATGGAGGATGAGAGCTCAGAGATTTCTACATGTACTAGGCCTACAACTAGTGTGAACCCCTGCTGTTCCAGAACGTAATGACAAGGATACACCCATGCCTGTGGAGACTGGAACTTATAGCATCAGTGTATAGCTAGGCAACAAAAGAAACAGGTTTGTGAGCAGTAGTCAATGTGTATCACACTTAGTTCCTCTTTTTTTTTTTTTTTAAATTAAAGGTAAGCTAAAATGAAACACATCTGAGAATAAGAACAAAAAATATCCTTTGTTGCTTCATTTTATTCTTCTTTTGTGTCCATTTTATCAGAAAAGAGATGATATTGTTAGAACCCTCCTGGTCACAAGATCAGACTAAATCCCATTTCATTTCTTGAAAAAAAAAAAAAAAAAACACTGTAGAAAGAAGAGTAATCAATCAACTAATATGTCTTCTATGGTCAAAAAATAACAAATTTATTATATTTTTCTCAGATGTTTTCTTAATAAATAAAATGCTGTAGATAAATTTAAATGCTCTAGATTTTCTTCTTTAGACCCCTTACCTCCTCCTCTAGAAATAGCTATTATTGTGTAACTGATATATATTATCAGTTTTACTTTCTTACAAATAAAGTTCAGTGTAACTACATTGGAGATAGACTACAATTTTGCTCAGAATAAAAACCATAAATATTCACTTGCTTCATTTATTAAGTCCAGTGTATTGAGTTACAACTCAAATATAGTAAAGTTCACTTCTTTTAAATGTAGAGTTTGACAAGTTTTGACAAATACATACAATTATGTAACTGTCACCACCATTAAGATACAGACCATTTCCATCACCACAAAAAGGTTCCTGGTGTCTCTTTGCAGACATTCCCCTACTCTCAACCTTAGCTCCTGGAAAACAGTTATCTTATTTCTCCTTCTACAGTTTTTTCTTTTCCTTAATGTTGTATAAATGGAATCATACAGTGTGTATACTTTGACTTCTTTTACTTAGCATAAATCTTTTGAGAACCATTTATGTTGTTGCATATATCTCCTTGTAGTTCCTTTTTTTTTTTTTTTAATTGCTAAGTATTCCAGTGCAAGGAGGTACTACAATGTGTTTATCCATTCAACAGTTGATGGTCACTTAAGTTGTCGTCAGTTTTGGGTTCCCATATCCCATAGGAATAAAGTTCCTATACACATTTGCATGCAGATTTCTGTGTGGACATTTGTTTTTATTTCTTTTGGATAAATAGCTAGAAGTAGTATTTTAAGGTCATATGGTAAGTAATGTTTAAATTCATAAGAAACGGCCAAACTGTTTTCCAAAGCAGCTGTATTATTTTGCATTTTCAAATTTAAAGAGTTCCAGTTGCTCTATATTCTTACCAGACCTTTTGTCATCTGATTTCTTAATTGTAGTGATTTTCATATACGTATATGGTATCTAATAGTGTTTACATTTTCCTAATGACTAATAATGCTGTGCACCATTTTTTGTGTGTCTATTTTTCACCCATATCTTAGGAAAAGGGTGTGTTCAAATTCTTTGCCCATTTTTTAAAAATGAGGTACTTTTCTTATTAATATTTAGTTGTAAAAATTTCATTTTTATCCTAGAAACAAGTCTCCTATATTAGGTATTTCAAGTATTTCCCCCAGTATATAACTACTATTTTTCATTTCCTTAACAGTGCTTTTGAAAGCATGAAAAATTTTAATTTTGATGATGCACAATTTAGCATTGTTCCCTTTATGTTCCATGCTTTTAGTCATATACCTATAAAAGTTTTGTCTAATCAAATATCACAAAGATTTTCTCCTGTATTTCCTTTTATAAGTTTCATAGTTTCAGACTGTACAATTAGAACTACAATGTATTTTGAGGGGTTTCTTTTTTGGTATAAGATGTAAATTGAACTGTTTCATTTTTAGCACATATATCCAGTTGTTTTTTTTATAACTAGAATTATGACTTATAACATTATACCAGAACATATAAGATTTTTAGGAATTTCATGTAATGTCTGAAACATTTATATTAACATATTTCCATACAAATAACCCAAAGAAAGTTTAGTATTAGTTTTTTTTTTTGAATTTTATTTTATTTATTTTTTATACAGCAAGTTCTTATTACTCATCAATTTTATACACATTAGTGTATACATGACAAGGCCAATCGCCCAATTCATCACACCACCATCCCCACCCACTGCGGCTTTCCCCCCGTGGTGTCCATATGTTTGTTCTCTACATCTGTGTCTCAACTTCTGCCCTGCAAACCAGTTCATCTGTACCATTTTTCTAGGTTCCGTATACATGCGTTAATATACTATATTTGTTTTTCTCTTTCTGTCTTACTTCACTCAGTATGACAGTCTCTAGATCCATCCACGTCTCAACAAATGACCAAATTTCATTCCTTTTTATGGTTAATATTCCATCGCATATATGTACCACAACTTCTTTATCCATTCATCTGTCGATGGGCATTTAGGTTGCTTCCATGACCTGGTTATTGTAAATAGTGTTGCAATGAACATTGGGGTGCATGTATCTTTTTGAATTATGGTTTTCCCTGGGTATATGCCCAGTAGTGGGATTGCTGGATCACATGGTAATTCTATTTTCAGTTTTAAAAAAAAAACATTTTTTTAAAAATTTTATCTATCTATTTATTTATTTATTTATGGCTGTGTTGGGTCTTAGTTCCTGTGCGAGGGCTTTCTCCAGTTACAGTAAGCGGGGGCCACTCTTCATCGTGGTGCGTGGGCCTCTCACTATTGTGACAGGCTCCAGACGTGCAGGTTTAGTAATTGTGGCTCACAGGCCTTGTTGCTCCACGGCATGTGGGATCTTCCCAGACCAGGGCTCGAACCCGTGTCCCCTACATTGGCAGGCAGACTCTCAACCACTGCGCCACCAGGGAAGCCCCTATTTTTAGTTTTTTAAGGATCCTCTATACTGCTCACCATAGTGGCTGTATCAACTTACATTCCCACCAACAGTGAAAGAGGGTTCCCTTTTCTCCACACCCTCTGCAGCATTTGTGGTTTGTAGATTTTCTAATGATGTCCATTCTAACTGATGTGAGCTGATACCTCACTGTAGTTTTGATTTGCATTTCACTGATAATTAGTGATGTTGAGCAGCTTTTCATGTGCTTTTTGACCACCTGTATGTCTTCTTTGGAGAAATGTCTATCTAGGTCTTCTGCGCATTTTTGGACTGGGTTGCTTATTTCTTTAATATTAAGCTGCATGAGCTGTTTATATATTTAGGAGATTAATCCTTTGTCCGTTGATTCATTTGCAAATATTTTCTCCCATTCTGAGGGTTGTCTTTTTGCCTTGTTTATGGTTTCTTTTGCTGTGCAAAAGCTTTTAAGTTTCATTAGGTCCCATTTGTTTATTTTTGTTTTAATTTCCATTTCTAGGAGGTGGATCAAAAAAGATCATGCTGTGATTTATGTCAAAGAGTGTTCTTCCTATGTTTTCCTCTAAGAGTTTTATTGTGTCTGGTCTTAAATTTAGGTCTCGAATCCATTTTGAGTTTATTTTTGTGTATGGTGTTAGGGAGTGTTCTAATTTCATTCTCTTACATGTAGCTGTACAGTTTTCCCAGCACCACTTATTGAAGAGGCTTTCTTTTCTCCATTGTATATCCTTGCCTCCTTTGTCATAGATTAGTTGACCATAGGTGTGTGGGTTTATCTCTGGACTTTCTATCTTGTTCCATTGATCTATGTTTCTGTTTTTGTGCCAGTACCATATTGTCTTGTTTACTGTAGCTTTGTAGTATAGTCTGAAGTCAGGGAGTCTGAGTCCTCCAGCTCCGTTTTTTTCCCTCAAGACCGCTTTGGCTATTCGGAGTCTTCTGTGTTTCCACACAAATTTTAAGATTTTTTGTTCTACTTCTGTAAAAAATGCCATTGGTAATTTGATAAGGATTGCATTGAATGTGTAGATTGCTTTGGGTAGTATAGTCATTTTCACAATGTTGATTCTTCCAATCCAAGAACATGGTATATCTCTCCATCTGTTTGTATCATCTTTAATTTTTTTCATCAGTGTCTTATAGTTTTCTGCATACAGGTCTTTTGTCTCCTAGGTAGGTTTATTCCTAGGTATTTTATTCTTTTTGTTGCAGTGGTAAATGGGAGTGTTTCTTTAATTTCTCTTTCAGATTTTTCATCATTAGTGTATAGGAATGCAAGAGATTTCTGGGTATTAATTTTGTATCCTGCAACTTTACCAAATTCATTGATTAGCTCTGGTAATTTTCTGGTGGCATTTTTAGGATTCTCTATGTATAGTATCATGTCATCTGCAAACACTGACAGTTTTACTTCTTCTTTTCCAATTTGTATTCCTTTTATTTCTTTTTCTTCTCTGATTGCTGTGGCTAGGACTTCCAAAACTATGTTGAATAATAGTGGTGAGAGTGGACATCCTTGTCTTGTTCCTGATCTTAGAGGAAATGCTTTCAGTTTTTCACCATTGAAAATGATGTTTTGCTCTAGGTTTGTCTTATATGGCCTTTATTATGTTGAGGTCGGTTCCCTCTATGCCCACTTTCTGGAGAGTTTTTATCATAAATGGGTGTTGAATTTTGTCAAAAGCTTTTTCTGCATCTATTGACATGATCATATGGTTTTTATTCTTCAATTTGTTAATATGGTGTATCACATTGATTGATTTGCGTATATTGAAGAATCCTTGCATCCCTGGGATAAATCCCACTTGATCGTGGTGTATGATCCTTTTAATGTGTTGTTGGATTCTGTTTGCTAGTATTTTGTTGAGGATTTTTACATGTACATTCATCAGTGATATTGGTCTGTAATTTTCTTTTTTTTGTAGTGTCTTTGTCTGGTTATGGTGTCAGGGTGATGGTGGCCTCACAGAATGAGTTTGGGAGTGTCCCTTCCTCTGCAGTTTTTTGGAAGAGTTTGAGAAGGATGGGTGTTAGCTTTTCTCTAAATGTTTGATAGAATTCACCTGTGAAGCCATCTCATCCTGGACTTTTGTTTATTGGAATATTTTTAATCACTGTTTGAATTTCATTACTTGTGATTGGTCTGTTCATATTTTCTATTTCTTCCTGTTTCAGTCTTAGAAGGTTATACCTTTCTAAGAATTTGTCCATTTCTTCCAGGGTGTCCATTTTATAGGCATAGAGTTGCTTGTAGTATTCTCTTAGGATGCTTTGTATTTCTGCGGTGTCTGTTGCAACTTCTCCTTTTTCATTTCTAATTTTATTGATTTGAGTCCTCTCCCTCTTTTTCTTGATGAGTCTGGCTAATGGTTTATCAATTTTGTTTATCTTCTCAAGGAACCAGCTTTTAGTTTTATTGATCTTTGCTACTGTTGTCCTTGTTTCTACTTCATTTATTTTTGCTCTGATCTGTATGATTTCTTTCCTTCTGCTAACTTTGGGGTTTTTTTGTTCTTCTTTCTCTAGTTCCTTTAGGTGTAAGGTTAGATTGTTTACTTGAGATTTTTCATTTTTCTTGAGGCAGGCTTGTATAGCTATATACTTCATTCTTAGAACTGCTTTTGCTGATATCATCGGTTTTGGATCGTCGTGTTTTCACTGTCATTTGTCGCTAGGTATTTTTTGATTTCCTCTTTGATTTCTTCAGTGATCCCTTGGTTATTTAGTAACGTATTGTTTAGCCTCCATGTGTTTGTGTTTTTTGCATTTCTTTCCCTGTCATTCATTTCTAATCTCATAGTGTTGTGGTCAGAAAAGATGCTTGATATGATTTCAATTTTTTAAAATTTACTGAGGCTTGATTTGTGACCCAAGATGTGATCTATCCTGGAGAATGCTCCGTGTGCACTTGAGAATAAAGTGTAATCTGCTGTTTTTGGATGGAATGTCCTCTAAATATCAATTAAATCTATCGGGTCTATTGTGTCATTTAAAGCTTATGTTTCCTTATTAATTTTCTGTTTGGATGATCTGTCCTTTGGTGTAAGTGAGGTGTTAAAGTCCCCCACTATTTTTGTGCTACTCTCAATTTTCTCTTTTAGAGCTGTTAGCAGTTGCCTTATGTATTGAGATGTTCCTATGTTGGGTGCATATATATTTATAATTCTTATATCTTCTTCTTGGATTGATCCCTTGATCATTTTGTAGTGTCCTTCCTTGTCTCTTGTAACATTCTTTATTTTAAAATCTATTTTATCTGATTTGAGTATTGCTACTCCAGGTTTCCTTTGATTTCCATTTGCATGGAATATCTTTTTCCATCCCCTCACTTTCAATCTGTATGTCTCCCTAGGTCTGAAGTGGGTCTCTTTTAGACAGCATATATATGGGTTTTGTTTTTGTATCCATTCAGCGAGCCTGTGTCTTTTGGTTGGATCATTTAATCCATTCACATTATGGGTAATTATTGATATGTATATTCCTATTACCATTGTCTTAATTGTTTTGGGTTTGATTTTGTAAGTCCTTTTCTTCTTTTGTGTTTCCCCCTTACAGAAGTTCCTTTAGCATTTGTTGTAGAGCTGGTTTGGTGGTGCTGAATTCTCTTAGCTTTTGCTTGTCTGTAAAGCTTTTGATTTCTCCATTGAATCTGAATGAGATCCTTGCCGGGTAGAGTAATCTTGGTTGTAGGTTCTTCCTTTTCATCACTTTAAGTATATCATGCCACTCCCTTCTGGCTTGTAGAGTTTCTGCAGAGAAATCAGCTGTTAACCTTATGGGAGTTCCCTTGTATGTTATTTGTCATTTTTCCCTTGCTGTTTTTAATAATTTTTCTTTGTCTTTAATTTTTGCCGATTTGATTACTATGTGTCTCGGCATGTTTCTCCTTGGGTTTATCCTGCCTGGGACTCTCTGCGCTTCCTGGACTTTGGTGGCTATTTCCTTTCCCATGTTAGGGAAATTTTCGACTATAATCTCTTCAAAAATTTTCTCAGGTCCTTTCTCTCTCTTCTCCTTCTTGGGCTCCTATAATGCGAATGTTGTTGTGTTTAATGTTGTCCCAGAGGTCTCTTAGACTATCTTCATTTCTTTTCATTCTTTTTTCTTTATTCTGTTCCACAGCAGTGAATTCCACCATTCTGTCTTCCAGGTCACTTAACTGTTCTTCTGCTATTGATTCCTTCTAGTGTAGTTTTCATTTCAGTTATTGTATTGTTCATCTCTGTTTGTTTGTTCTTTAATTCTTCTAGGTCTTTGTTAAACATTTCTTGCGTCTTCTCGATCTTTGCCTCCATTCTTTTTCCGAGGAACTGGATCATCTTCACTGTCATTATTCTGAATTCTTTTTCTGGAAGGTTGCCTATCTTCATTTCATTTAGTTGTTTTCCTGGGGTTTTATCTTGTTCCTTAATCTGGTACATAGTCCTCTGCCTTTTCATCTTGTTTATCTTTCTGTGAATGTGGTTTTTGTTCCACAGGCTGCAGGATTGTAGTTCTTCTTGCTTCTGCTGTCTGCCCTCTGGTGGATGAGGCTCTGTATCCAGTTTTTAATGTTTCTTGGGGTTTGCTTAATTTCTTTGACCTTTAGTTGTTGTCCTTCATTAACTGTGAAAAATCTGTACCATTATCTCTTCAAATCACCGCTTGTTATGCATTCTCTCTCCCTTATTTTTCTTGGACTTCAATTACTCCCATGTTAGAAATTTTGATATTGTCCCATATATTTTAGATGTTCTACTTTTTTTTTCATTTTTGTCCTCAACACTTAATTTTGGGTAAGTTCTATTGAACTATTATCAAGTTCAGCATTTTTTAAAGTCTTTTAAAGGAATTTTTCATCTCTGATATCATATGTCTTAATTCTAAAATTTCTAGCATTTCCTGTCATGTCTTTATCTCTCTGCTGAAGTTCACCATTTATTTTTACATGCTGTCTACCATTTCCACTAGATATTTTAACATATCTAAGATCATTATTTTAAAATCCCCCTAATAGCTTCAACATCTGTATCTTCTCTGATTCTGGTTATGTCATTTCCTATATCTCTTGAAAAAGAGTCATTTGTTCTGCTTTTCTGTGTGTCTTATAAATTTTGACTGAATACTAGTCATCATGAACAGATGAGTGTTAAGTATATATATTTAGAAAGGAGCACCATTCTTCTGTCAGTCTGATAAGTTTGGGGTTGATTAAATCTACTCAGTAGTTGAACTGGATTTCATTTTCTTTATCCTATCATTACCTCAGTGAACCATAAGCTATTTTTTAAATTGTTTTATTTTTTATCTTTATTTTTATTGAAGTATAGTTGATTTACAATGTGTTAATATCTGCTGTACAGCAAAGTGATTCAGTTATACATATATATATATATATATATATATATATATATATATATATACATTCTTTTTTAAATATTCTTTTCCATTATGGTTTATCATAGGATATTGAATATAGTTCTCTGTGCCATACAGTAGGACTCTGTTGCTTATCCATTCTATATATAATAGTTTACACCTGCTAACCCCAACTTCCCTCTCCATCCCTCCCTCAACCCTCTCCCCTTTGGCAACCACAAGTCAGACACTGAAGTTTTTATTTCAGAAGTTCAGTTTGGGTCTTTTAAAATCTTTACTGTTTACTTAAAAATGCTCAACTTTGCCTTCTTGAATATGTGAATTATAGTTATGTGCATATTTTAATGTCTTTACTAATTTTATCACCTGACATTTCTGATCTGATCTTTGTTTTTAATTTTTATTGGAGTATAGTTGCTTTACAGTGTTGTGTTAGTTTCTACTGTACAGCAAAGTGATTGAGCTATACATATACATATATTGACATATATACACTATTTTTTTAAATTGGAGTATAATTGCTTTACAATATTGTGTTAGTTTCTGCCACACAGCGAAGTGAATCAGCCATATGCATACACACATCCCCTCCTCTTGGATTTCTCCCCTCCCCATCCCACCCAACTAGGTCATCACAGAGCACCGAGCTGAGTTCCCTGAGCTATACAGCACATTCCCACTAGCTATCTATTTTACACATGGTAGTGTATTTATGTCAAACCTAATCTCCCAATTCATCCCACCCGCCCCTTCCCCTTCTGTGTCCACATGTCCAGTCTCCATATCTGCCTTTCTATTCCTGCCCTGCAAATAGGTTCATCTGTACCATTTTTCTAGATTCCACATGTATGTGTTAATATACGATATTTGTTTTCCTCTTTCTGACTTACTTCACTCTGTATGACAGACTCTAGGTCCACCCACATCTCTACAAATGACCCAATTTCACTTTTTTTTATTGGTACTATGTAAAAAATAGATAACTAATGAGAACCTACTGTATAGCACAGGGAACTCTACTCAGTGCTCCGTGGTGACCTAAATGAGAAGGAAATCCAAAAAAGTGAACCATAAGCTTTAACACTTCTAGCAGTAAAGCTGCCACTATCTAGTCCTTTATGTTGGTGCAGAATCTTGAGCCCAAGCCTCAGATGAAATTTGCTTTTCCCTCTCCCTCCAAATCAGTGGATCTTGGCCCAGTCCCTGTGGATAAGAAAGTTTGCTGTCCCTTTGCCAGTGGCTTAAGGCTTTTGTTTCATTTGGAAGAACATCTCAATTCCTTAAACTGGGGGCACAGAGTTTCCTGACTGTTCTGCAGTGGCGGCCAGTCATCACCTGTCTGCCTCATTCACTCACTCATTGTTCCCAATCTTTCTTACAAGCATCTTACGGCGGCCTGTTTAAAAGAACTTGCAAGGAGTTTCAATGCCCCTTAACGTCTGGACTCTCAGTCATTCTAAACTGATATGTTTGCTGTATTGGTGGTGACTGAAAATATATATCCACACCCTAATTCCCAGAACCTGTGAATGTCACATTATATGGAACATGAGTCTTTGCAGATACAAATAAGTTAAGAATACTGAGATAAAGAAACCATCCTGGATTATCTGGGTAGGCCCTAGGTAAAATGGCAGGTACCCTTATACGAGGAACGCAGAAGGATGTTGAGACAGATGGAAGAGAAGACATAGATACACAGAGGAGAAGGTGATTGAAGACAGAGATAGAGGCTGAAGTGAGGAAACTACAAGCCAAGAAATGCCAAATAGTGCTGGCACCTTCCAGAAGCTAGGAGAGAGGCCCAGACACGAGTTTCCCTCATAACCTCCATAAAGAACCAACCCTGCTAACATCTTAATTTGACTTCTGGCCTCCAGAACTGAGAGAGGATAAATTTTGTTGTTTTAAGCCACTCAGTTTGTGATAATTTGTTACAACAGCCCTAGGAAACTACTACACTTGCCCATACCTGGCCTTTAGAAACTCACAAATATGTTAGCCGATTTCTTCTTACATGCTGAGTGGTGGTCACTTCTTTCCCTTGTACTCTGCTAAGGTATCCTGTCTCTCCTTAGAGGGGCTTGTTGCTCTTTGAAATTCTGTTTACTTTGTTGATTAGTTTCTTTGATAGATTAAAATTCTGTTTACTTTGTTGATTAGTTTCTTCCTTCTGTTTACTTTGTAGATTAGTTTCTTTGATAGATTAAAGGAAAAATATGATTTAGTAGTTTATCTGCAATTTTCTCTTTGTTTGAATGAGAGTGTTCTTCTCTTGCTGCTTTCTACATCTTATGAACAATTCTTTTTAACAAGATTCCCATGTATAGTCTCTAAAATATCCTTGAATCAAAAAGAATACCCATGATAGATTGTGGCTTTGAATAGAAATTAATAAAATACTAGAGCATTTTATTTTCCCTTCTCACAGTAAATGTAAATTTCCAAATACACCAGTCTTGAGGAGGGGAAAGAAAAAGACAATATATGTTCTCAGAGAAAGTACTGAATTGTAAGCCAGCGTCTGCCCTAAATATGGAAGTGCGCTTCACTTGTACACGGGAAACAATAAGTTTATTGCCTCACATTCTATAGCATGCTGCCTCTCATTAAATTGAGATTTCCTATAAAAGATAAAAATCTAAATATGCAATAAATCAAAACAGTTCAGCCTAGTAGTAGGTAATATTTAGACCAATGAGATTTAATTCCCAGGATCCCCATTCTGTAACTGACAAAACCAAGTAAGCTTTGGCCCGAGCGGACAGCATCAGCCATGTAGAGGCTGGAGAGTCTGAGAACTCAGAGGCCACACAGCCAGCTAGCTACATAAGGAGCCTTTGTGAAGTCAAAGCAAGAGACCCACAGAAGAGCCTCTGACAATGACTTCTACAGCACCATGCTAAGAATAGACTTTGCTTCCTCTTCACACAAATAGAAAAGATGTGAACAAACTTGACATTTCACACAGATACCTTTAATATTATTTTGAAATGTTAAGTGAACAAAGCTGAAATCAAGCATATGAAGCAATAGATTACAATTTCCTGCTACCTGTTTAGAATTATCTTAAACTTGTGCTAACAGAATCATTTGTATCTGTATGTGAACTTTTGGCACATTGACATACTTGCATGAAAAATCAATAGATATATCACAGACTGCCTGCAGATACATTCATTTTGTTTTAAAATAGGTTTCAGTTTGATGCCTATTTTCCAACATCAACTTAGAGAAATTAGATCATTACAGTGAGAAATAAAATATGAAATTAATGATTTGAAGTTAATATGTACTGGTTATCTTCAAAAGAGGGTAACCAAGTTTAATGAATTTGTGGTGAAAAAGTATTTGAATATTCAGTCAGTTAGGAGCAACAAATGGCAAACTTTTTTCATTATTAAAAATATTTTAAATACTCCAATAAAAAGAATTAATGGCAGAAAAATTTATGTAAAAGGACAAATCAATTCTATTATTGTGGGATAAAGTAAGTAACCAGAGAATATTTTTAAATTACCTTTTTGTATGCAAGTTAAGTAAGTAAAATGCCAACAAGTTCTGAAACATAATGTAATATGTATGCAAAGCATTTAAATACTGGGTCAATGAGTGTTATTAGGGATACAGAATACAGCAGTATGCGTTACACTTAGGTTTATTGCATTAAGCACTATACCAAAATCATCATATGTATTTCTTGGTAAAGTTTTCCTTACTTTATTTTCTATTAAAAAAAATTCCCTTCAATGACATCCATAGGCACT
The DNA here is from genome assembly GCF_009873245.2 of Balaenoptera musculus. NCBI lineage: Eukaryota > Metazoa > Chordata > Mammalia > Artiodactyla > Balaenopteridae > Balaenoptera > Balaenoptera musculus. The sequence goes on along the minus strand of NC_045787.1, from coordinate 15,222,138 downwards.
GCTAATGTCATTACTCTAATTAAAATGTATAGATTTCATAACCACAAAAATGTCCAAGGAAACAGAGGTGATATGATAGCAACAATAGCCGTCTTCTAGTTTTTACACCTGGTCTAGGTTGAATCATGAGGTGTGATTTTGTTGCCTGAAACTATCCTTTTAACAATTATTTCCTTCCTTTTAATAATTATTTCCTTTCCTTGTGTAATCCAGGCTCCCTGGCCCAACCTAGCTCCCTGATATTAAGCACCTCACAGTTAAATACCTTTTATAGTCTATTTTTTCTTTATATTTTTAGTTTTATATTTTTTTGGAAGTTTCATAAAGACTGTTTATTTCAACTTGCATTGAATACCTCATTTAGGCACTCAGAATTTAACTAGTGTTCACCTCAGAGAATATTCTCTTGAAATAAATTTATTTTATTTTATTTTTAATTTTTATTGGAGTATAGTTGATTTACAATGTTGTGTGAGTTTCAGGTGTACAGCAAAGTGGATCAGTTATACATATACATATATCCACTCTTTTTATAGATTATTTTCCCACATAGACCATTACAGAGTATTGAGTAGAGTTCCCTGTGCTATACAGTAGGTTCTTATTAGTTATCTGTTTTATATATAGTAGTGTCTATATGTCACTCCCAACCTCCCAATTTATCCCTCCCCCCATCCCCTGGTAACCATAAGTTTGTTTTCTACATCTGTAACTCTATTTCTGTTTTGTAAATAAGTTCATGTGTACCCTTTTTTTAGATTCCACATATAAGGGATACCATATGATGCTTGTCTTTCTTTGTCTGACTTACTTCACTCAGTATGACAATCTCTAGGTCATTGGTATCAACTTACTCTCATTTAAGCAGCTTGAGAAAGGTAGTCATTCTTAAATTGTGGAAATACGTATTTGATTATTAATATTTCAGCGTGAAATATTACTCATTTCAACAGAGGAATAAAAATTTGCCTTTTAAAATTTCAAGAGCTGGAGGTTTTGAAAATGAGAGCCATATAAGTGTAATAGATTTAGTTCTCTGATACCACAAACATTTCTTCCTCCACTTAATAAAGCAATCTTGGTCTACCCTTTACAAAATATATTCTCATTCTACATATAATAAAACATCACCAAAGTCCAAGATGCTCTTTCAAGTATTTGACATCAATGAAACTATGTCTTATTTGCTTATATTTTAAGGCACATAACTCTGTTTTATAATAGAAGTATTCCATCTCAAAGCATCTGGGTGAAGCAAAAGCTGCTTTTTCATGTTGCATTTGAACACATGAACTATTTTAGAAAAATTCCAACAAACTCTCATCCCATACTTACTGTCAAACACTTTCACAAAGATTCTCTAGGTTTTTGGTATAAAGTCATTTCTCAAAAATATAAGTCAATTTCTTGACACTATAATTTTCTCCTAGTAAGCTTAAGAGAAATGTTTGATAATGAAGCATCCAACTCTGCTAGGGTGACCTGAAAGAAAAATAGATGTCACATTGATGCTGTGAAGCATTGGCTGAGAAAGTGAAGCATAGCTATGTGTACTTTGAGGGTGAACTTTAAATAACAGGAAATGTTGGCAAGCTGCTATAAAGTGGCTCTGTTTCAGGGAAATGGATGTACCATCTGCAAGGCTAAACTGAAATGACAAGCCTTTGAGGCAGAGAGAATAAATGTTCAATCCATTTGGCAGATAAATCAGGTCATGGATTGGTTTATTTAGCTCCAGTTTCACATAAACAATATACAGGCAGAAGCAATGAACCATTGCTAAATTCAACAGGAAATTCCATTTGAGGTGATACCTACACTAAAGCTTCAAATGGTCTCCATTCTCCCATTCCATCTCTTTGCCATGTTTCTGCCATGGTTTGCCAATGTATTTTGGTAGTTTAGATAACAGAATCTATTTGAACAACACATATTCTCTAGTGAAAGAATAAACTGAATCATCACCGTTCCAAAACTTACCTAATTATATTTCTCTAATAGAAGTATGTGTGTAAAGATAAAAATATAAAGAATGCTTTTCATGTTTCTGACCAAAAAAGTAGCAGACATATATCTAGCCATTGTAAAATGTATGTTCCTAGCACTTCATGGCCATGTTCACACAGCAATCTCAAACAGCCCTCAATGCCTTCAGAAACTAATCATCCACAGACAGCAGCCATTCATGTCTTCTTCTACTTTTGATCCTTAAGCAAAATTTTACTTTGCACTGGTTAGTGTAATGAAATACTAGGTTCCAGTTCTGCTTGACTTCTTGTATCTATTTTATAGAATTTCCTGCTACTCTAGAGAGAAGAAGGCATATTTTCTTTTTCAATTTTGATGAGAGAATATGAACCACATTTCACCTTCATTCTCTTTGTGAAGGTCATAGTTGAAATATGACAGAGCATTAAGATCCAAGTTCTTTTTCCAATCTCCTATGATCCAAAGCAATAAATGCAGTTTAACAACTTAACTAAACCTATTCTCTACGTATACTGTCAGAATATTCTATAATGGTTGGATTATAAGAAAGTGATATCTTATAGAGAGCTGGAAAGGCTGTTTATTCCCACTGCAAAAATCTTAAAGAAAAAGAAATATTTTTTCTTTAGTTTCTCTTTTACTTTAACAAGAGATTTTTAAAGAGTTTGCTTCTCTTCTCCTGTAATTATTTAATAATTTTGTTTTGTTTTTCTTTCAATATACGATATTATCAGGCAATAACAGACTTATAAAATCCTCAATTTGTTGCTTATCTGCTTTGCCAAATTTGAGTTGCAAAATATTTACTGCAACAGGTAGGGTCAATTCACACACACATAAGCACACATGCAATGTTTTGAATTATATGTTTTGTTTTATATTATATTTTGCATTGTATACTATATTTTGTATATATTACATATATACAATATTTTGAGGACATTATGACTTGATTTAATGTGAAATCAATAAAATGATTTGTTGAATATGTTATTATGAGATCTAGCTATGAGAAAAACGTATATATACCAACTACTTTTTACTTTTAATCTAGTGAAAACTGTTGATTCAAATATAGTTAATATAATTGTTTCTGCACTGGTACAGGCTAAATTCATCATTTGTTCTCATTATCCTCTATGGTGTGTCCTATGTTGATTGCCTCTTAGCCACATCATGCAGATCCCCTTCAGGACTGAAGGACTTATTCTTCAGATACTTGGAATGCTGCTGCAGACTGTCCTCAGCTGTGCATCTTCTCCAGGACTTGCCCTTTGTTGAAAAGGGCTGTCAGGCCCAAGTTCATTTCTCCCTCCAGGGGACAGCCCACATGAATGAATGGCCAGTGTGAGACTATAAAACCTTGTCCTTTCTACCAAACTTCAGAGGCCTGTAAAGAGTGATTCTAGTTTCAGAGCTTACCGTGGGTGATGTATGGCTTTATTGTGATGGCATTGAACTCTTAAACCTCCTTCTGCCACACCCTGTTTTCTTCCCTTTCCTCAAGAAGTATTAACGCTGAGATACTACACATAAGTTTCCTGAACTCAATAATCTACGTCTCAAGGGAATCCGACCTGCAATAGTTTGTACCAGATTCGGTCCAAGAAAGTGGGTGTTACAATGGGATATTGGAGGTGGATTACGCAACATTGCCATTACCCAGTTGGCAATGAGGACCTCATCACTGGTTGTATGTGGAGCATAAGAGTCCCTGGCAGATTGAAGTATAATTATTTAACTTTTATTAGTGGTGATTTGGGATTGTATATCTGTAGAATGAAATGCACTGGTGAATGTAATGACAAGCATAGTGGAAAGAGTGATTATAACACAGTGGAATTGGATGGTTCTTGTTTAGGGTGAATAATTACGATTTAATAAAAACAGTTGTGAAAGTCAGAGGTCCTCCTTTCAGCATATCTCATCCTCTGAAGCTGGTAAGTAAAGAAAGCTAAAGACAAAACATAGAACTCAGACATAAAAGTTCCAAATAGGATAAATTCTCAAACTAGGCAGGTCTGCTCTGTTGAGGTCAAGACTGTGATAGAAAAGAATGGGACCCTGGTACAGGGTATGGTGACATCAGGATTAATGCTCTTGAAAACCTTGCATTCTCCAAACCCACCCTGCTGAGGGATAGTAAGTGCCCTTTTCTTTGAAGATGATCCAGAAGACTTTGCCTTGCAATAAAAAAAGAATTCTCTCAATATCGGTCTCTACATTTCTTCACGTGGTCATGACATACTAAGGTTAGAGAAGACCTAGACCTTTCTAGGGAGAAAGGAGAGTATATGCAGAAGGAGCTACAGGGCCTAAGCAAGATGAGCCAGAGGAGACCAGCTAGTGTGTATAGGACTTGATCCTAAGGGTGCTGGATCAAGAAGGGGTGGAAAATAAAGTTGGACAAGGAAGAGTTTACCAAATTGATAACATTCTTCTGGGATACTGGATCTAAGGGCCTGACAAGAACGCTGAGAGATGGAATAAATATGCTATTAGGATGGGTTGAAGAAGCTTAAAGAAAATGATGACCAAAACTAAGTGAAGTAAAAATGTCTGAACTATCATGGTCAACAATGGAAGAAAGGGTCAAAAGTTTAGAGACTTGGACATGATAGAATTTTTATTCTATGTAAGACCAGGAAGTCTAGCAGGTATCTAAAGCAATAAGGATGCACTAGTAGTAGGGGCATGTGTACCACTGGGAAACTACAAGCAGGAGATTCTGTATAGAAATGAGCACCCCAAAGAAATGGTGAGGTTGAAAAGATGATCAGGAAGGTGATGACAGTTGCCCTAGTAACAAGCTATGACCCTTTGCCTAGCTTCTGGACCTGGACCAAATTTTAGACTTAAAACACATTTTGTAAGGGAGTGTTGTGTCCCCAGGCAAAAGACCCTGAAATACTAGAGCAACTATGTATAATAATGCCCCAGTCTTTTCCCAAAGGGACCTACGGTGACTAACTTGAGTTGTAGTACAGAGAGGGAAAGAGAACATCCAGATATTTTAAGGACGATTGAACACGCATAGAAGTTGACATAGATTCTCTGGGATTCAGAGACTCACCATTAATTCCCTATTACAGTGGGAACATAAGGAGGACAAGTAATAAGGTCCTGATGCTAGTCCATTCAGTGAGGTCTACTGGGACCATGGATGGACCCAGTGGTAATATCTCTCCCTGTCAATGAATTTTTGGAATGAGCTTACTAGGGAATTAGCAGAAATACCTATGTTGGTGTTTGGCCTGTAGGACAGGAGTTTCTCACTAGAAAAAAACTAAGCTGAAGCCTCTGAAACTCTGTCCCACATTCTGAGAAAGACGGTTAAGAAAGAAGAAGCACATCCCACTAGAATAGAAGATATTGGTATCACCCCTTATTGGATATCCATTTCTCCACTGCAGAATTTTGTACAAACTATTACATCTGCCTGTAAATCTCTTTTCTTCTATCTCATCTCACAAAATACTACTAATGCTTCAAACTTAGTTAAATCCTCACTTCCTTCTAAAGCTGTCTTATACAGTTTTAATTAGATCAGGTCTCCCTGTTTTATGGTACAATATCACATACCTTTACTTTTTGGTAGTTATCTTTCAGATATATGATTATTTGAATAAGTAAATTTTATATACCAGAATATAAACGCCACGGTGTATAATTATGTCTCAGAATTTAGGATGAATTCAAGAAATGCTATCACCTAAGAGTTGATTATACCTAGTCTTTCTATATTTCTAATACAAGAAATTTTACATTATTGTGCAATTTGATATATCTTATAGGAAAAGAGGTTTATTGAACATCAAGAACTTACAGATTTCATAGTACTTTCTTAGAAGAAAAAATCTATTATAATATCCATCTCTGAAATAAGAAAGAGAAGTGGATTTAAAACCATCCTAGGAATTAAGACTAGTTATGAGGACATTTAGATACAAGGAAAAAAAAGAATGCTATATAAAATTTTATGATTAAACTATATATATATACGAATGTATAAATGGATAAATATAGTATAATATACTTAATATTCTCACAGATACTCATGTGCCTTTCTATGTGAGTACAAAAAGAGGAATATGTAACTCTGCCTTAACTAGGGGTATTAACCTAGGGAGGATTTTGAGGAGAAAACAGCATCCCAACTGAATTTTAAAGAATGAGAGAGGTTTTACCCAGAAAATATAAAGGGAAGAGCAAGAGAGAGTATCATTTGTTTAGCTCAAAGCACAGTCTGAATTCCCTTTATACATACTTTTATTTATTATAAGCAACAACTCTGTAAATTAAATGCCATACTCCTACTTTATAGAGACAGCAGGGAAGGAATTAATATTTATAATTATGCAACAGGTACTATAAGTTTTATATATGTGCTTGTTTAATACTCAGAACAACACAGGCTGTAGGTTTTATTACTGTGGTTTTGCATATGAAAAAGCATAAATTAAAGGGAATATTTAATTTGCTGAAGGTCATAGACCCAAATAATAGTCAAGACAGAATTTGAACCCAAGCCTGTTTATTCCCGCTCAACCAATGTGAAAAAAGTCCCTTTAGAGTCAGAACAAATCATATATGAATTTAATGAGTTATAAACAAACTTGACAGAACATGAGACTTTTATTGAATATATAATTCTACTTGGTGTACACAAGCTGCTTTCTAAAAGGCTGTATAGAAAGCGACTATATCTTGGTGTTTGGGAAAAATATGCATTATAATGTAAAAGTGATTAAAAATTATTCAAAGTCTTTCTAAATTTCACTTTTTACAAGTTTCCAATTATGTACAAGATAGAGACTCATAGGCAGAAGAATAGATGTAAAGAAAAATGACAAATAGATTCAAATAAGAATCCACATATTTTCAAAAATTATGGAATTATTTTAATGCATTTGCTTTCAAATTACAATGTATAAGATCTCTATTGAAGAGTAACGTGCACAATGATTTATCCAGTACATTGTGTTACTTTAAGGAAGATTTTTAATTTTAAACTTACATTAATATTACATGAGTTTGTCTTATCAAGTCATACCCAAGAAGTAAAAATGTAGGGCAAATGAAATAGCCTAATATTTAAGAACCCAGAATATTGAATCCTCTAATGATTTATTTATGAGCCATCTGGTTATATAAACAAGATAGTAGGGTCAAATGTGCTCTATATGCATGGAAAGAAAGAATTATTCAGAAAGAAATAATTAGGTTTTATGAGTGAAATCCCAAGGCTAACTACAGGATTTAGGTAACAGACTTTTCTTGCAAGTGAAAAAAAAAGTATAAATATGTATTATATTATGTGTTAAATTATGTAGAATGTTACTTATATATATATATATATGTATAACTGAGTCACTTCGTGGTACAGAAGAAATTAACAGAACATTGTAAATCAATATACTTCAATAAAATTAGAAAAAAAGAATGTTACATATATAATAAAATATCATATACAATGCATATACTGGTATATATACATATACATATAGCTATTGTATGATTTTGCCATAGCAAGAAAGACTGAGAACTACAACATTTTATCTAGGGGATTATGAATGTGAACAGACACAGTGAGTATGACTCATTCTGGACTCCTAAGGGAGGCCAGGGGAACCCAAGACAGGGCTGCCTTCCATTTCTGTTATTACCAGCATTAATCAGTTTTTACCTCCCCATCTGTCACATGTGTTTAGTGGACATGCACAAATGTGTGTCCAAGGTTATATGGGGGGTGGGGTGGGGGGATGGGGTGAAACCACAGTAATTTCTTTTCCATGAATTTCTAATTTAAGTACCGCTTATATGTAGGTAAAATTACTTAATTTTTTCTCTCTGTTGCCGTCTAAGGAACAATTTACACTTAAAATAATATATGCTATTACATTTTCATGCACACACATACCTAACTGCATTTAACATGTTTTCCCTTTTGAACTCGCTTTTCATTTATTTACTATCCAATTTCTGTCCATGTAGACAGGAAGCTAATGATAAAAGAGACAAGCTATATATTTTCTTTTTTATAACCAGGGCATTCTAATTTTCTTCTTATTCATGTGTCAAATTCTTATCAATACTTCTGAAACATGTAGAAGGGATATAAATAATAACAAGCCCAAAGATTTTTCCATCAAAAAAAAAAAAATGACACTCTTGACTATAGCCAAAAATTAAAATGAAAATTCTCCAATTTATAATCAATGATGCAAGCCAAGGCAACTAAAATTAAAAGCAAAAATTTGGAACATCTTCAGGATAACTTAGACACAAATATGATAATACGTTGGAAACATATTTTATCGTAAAATATATGTTGTACACTGCACAATTCCATTATGCATTCACATTTACTATGATTTTGATGGTGTTCCCCAGCACCATCAAGTTGTGTAACATGGTGGCCTTGTCTATGTTTTAAACATTTATTGTATTTATAACAGTGAAAGCAAAAACTTATCAAGGTCTGTGGAAGTTTCAGATACTTGAGCTTTCCACAACAGTCTTAAATACCATTTGTCTTTGTTTTAATCTTAATAACCTATCTTTGTTTTGCTATGCAAATGAATAATTTTACCATCAAGTGAGTAATGTCAACTTGGATAATCTGTATAATTAAATCAATATACACGGAAGATAGATATTGGTTTTTCACCTAAGGGATAAAAGTGTTTTATATACCCCAGATTTTGGGGGGTGGGGAGGAAGCAATCAAATATTTACAAACATTTATCTTTTTCTCCAAACAACATAGGATGCAAATAATTTATGTTAATATGAATATATGCAGTTTACACCTAACAATAAACCATAGAGGATATAGTGCAGAATTTATCAATAATACTCTGTTCCTGCGCATTTGTTTCCTATAGAGTGTAACTAAACCATCAACAGCTCTCATTCCTCATGAGAGTCTCTCATTTCTGTTTGTCCTGGTATAGCAAGATCTTTGATTCCTAGTCATATCTACCCAATGCTAGTGAGCTGATAAAGCTCCTTATTAAATAATGAGGTAGATTATGTATATACCTTCCTAGAACCTGAGATATAGGGCTGTATGGGTCATGAACGTAAATTTATTTCAATAGATCCATCTCTGGTTTGCATCTTATAAATTTTTTGTACCAAATGTCAGTTGAATATAGAATATTATCATTTCCTTACATGATGTTGATAATTGTATTTCCTGATTTAAAAGATTTTGTATATTCTATACAAAGAGCTTCAAGTTTCAAATTTTGAAGAAAACATTTAAACTTCCAAAGAAAATAGGTCTGAAAGAGTTTGTAATGAATTTTAGAATTATCTAAATAGATATGACTACCTAAATTGAAGGGACAAATGGACAATTCAACAACAATATTTGGACACTTCAATACCTCATTTTTAATAATGATAGAACAACCAGGTAGAAGATTAAATTTTAAAAGATTGAAATCATATAAAGTGTGCTCTTCAATCATAATATAAATTTGAAATAGATAACAGAGGAAATTTGGGGAATTCACTAATATGAAATTAAACAACACACTCACTCTTAAATAATGAATGGGTCAGGAAAGAACTGACAAAGAAAATTTTAAAAATATTCGAGATGAATGAAATGAACATAACATGTCAAAATTTATGGAATTCAGATAAAGCAGTACTTAAAGGGAAATTTATATCTGTAAATGCCTATACTAAAAAAAAAAATTCTTTAATCAATAACCTAAATTTCCACCCTATGAAACTAGAAAAAATAAGAACAAACTAAACTTAAAGTAATCAGAAGAAAGAAATAATACAAATTAGAGAAAGAAATGAAACAGATAACTTAAAAAACAGAGAAAATAGACAAAAAAAATGTTGACTCTTTGGAAAGCTCAACAATCAACTCTGCATCTGAAACTTAGTTTCTAATTGAAGAATAGATTCTTTAATTTCCCATCACAAGAATTATATGTGTGCCTAGCAGGCGGGAAAATATGTTCTTAGCATTGGAGCCCTAATCAGTAATCTTGAAAACATATGGCAGAGTAAATTTATGGCAATATAAGGCATAGACAATGGGAAAACATTTGGGTGGATTGGATTTATTGATATCTTTAGAACACAGATTTATTCTAAATATGTAAAATAATTCCGAAAGGAAGGAATTAGTTGTAGGGACAATATGCGCTCTTCCCCGTAGGTGATGGAGACAGTAGTGTAAGATGAGGTGTGTGAATGGATAGTGGTAGCTGGCTTTCACAGCAGCTGAGAGGTTAAAAAAAAAAAAAAAAAAAAAGCAAAACTTTACATGATTTTCTGGCTAACAAATCTGAACAAGATTAATGAGCCAGTTCTTTTTCTGACATACTGGTCATTTTTTTTTCATTAAACAGCTTGTCATTATTACAGTTATCCTTTTATCACCATTTTCCACAAATAGGATTTCATCAATTGAGTTATGGGAAAAACATACGTTTTCTGGGTCTCATTATTTTCTCCAGAGTAGGTTAGGGCTATAGACTTATCTATAATTATTAAGTATTTATTAAAATTATCAAAAATAATCTAAATGGATTAAATCAATTACCAGTAAAGTAATTGATTAATTACTGAGCAGGCATTTCTTTTTTTTTTTTTTTTTCTTATTAGTCATCCATTTTATACACATCAGTGTATACGTGTCAATCTCAATCTCCCAATTCATCACACCACAACACCCACCCCTTGCCTCTTTCCCCCCTTGGTGCCCTTACATTTTTTCTCTACTTCTGTGTCTCAATTTCTGCTCTGCAAACCGATTCATCTGTACCATTATCTAGGATCCACATACATGCGTTAATATATGATATTTGTTTTTCTCTTTCTGACTTACTTCACTCTGTATGACAGTCTCTAGATGCATCCACGTCTCTACAAATGACCCAATTTCTTTCCTTTTTATGGCTGAGTAATATTCCATCGTATATATGTACCACATCTTCTTCATCCATTTGTCTGTCGATGGGCATTTAGGTTGCTTCCATGACCTGGCTATTTTAAAAAGTGCTGCAATGAACATTGGGGTGCATGTGTCTTTTTGAATTATGGTTTTCTCAGGATATATGCCCAGTAGTGGGATTGCTGGGTCATATGGTAATTCTATTTTTAGTTTTTAAGGAACCTTCATAGTGCTCACCATAGTGGCTGTTTCAATTTACATTCCCACCAACAGTGCAAGAGGGTTCTCTTTTCTCCACACCCTCGCCAGCATTTGTTGTTTGTAGATTTTCTGATGATGCCCATTCTAACTAGTGTGAGGTGATACCTCACTGTAGTTTTGATTTGCATTTCTCTAATAATTAGTGATGTTGAGCAGCTTTTCATGTGCTTCTTGGCCATCTGTATGTCTTCTTTGGAGAAATGTCTAGTTAGGTCTTCTTCCCATTTTTGGATTGGGTTTTTGTTTTTTTAATATTGAGCTGCATGAGCTGTTTATATATTTTGGAGATTAATCCTTTGTCCGTTGATTCATTTGCAAGTATTTTCTCCCATTCTGAGGGTTGTATTTTCGTCTTGTTTATGGTTTCCTTTGCTGTGCAAAAGCTTTGAAGTTTCATTAGGTCCCACGTGTTTATTTTTGTTTTTATTTCCATTACTCTAGGAGGTGGATTAAAAAAGATCTTGCTGTGATTTATGTCAAAGAGTGTTCTTTCTATGTTTTCCTCTAAGAGTTTTATTGTGTCCGGTCTTAAATTTAGGTCTCAAATCCATTTTGAGTTTATTTTTGTGTATGGTGTTAGGGAGTGTTCTAATTTCATTCTTTTACATGTAGCTGTCCAGTTTTCCCAGCACCACTTATTGAAGAGAATTTCTTTTCTCCAATGTATATCCTTGCCTACTTTGTCATAGATTTGTTGACCATAGGTGCATGGGTTTATCTCTGGGCTTTCTATCCTGTTCCATTGATCTATATTTCTGTTTTTGAGCCAGTACCATATTGTCTTGATTACTGTAGCTTTGTAGTAAAGTCTGAAGTCAGGGAGTCTGATTCCTCCAGCTCTGTTTTTTTCCCTCAAGACTGCTTTGGCTATTCGGACTCTTTTGTGTCTCAATACAAATTTTAAGATTTTTTGTTCTAGTTCTGTACAAAATCCCATTGGTAATTTGATAAGGATTGCATTGAATCTGTAGATTGCTTTGGGTAGTATAGTCATTTTCACAATATTGATTCTTCCAATCCAAGAACATGGTATAGCTCTCCATCTGTTTGTATCATCTTTAATTTCTTTCATCAGTGTCATAGTTTTCTGCATACAGGTCTTTTGTCTCCCTAAGTTAGTTTATTCCTAGGTATTTTATTCTTTTTGTTGTAATGGTAAATGGGAGTGTTTCCTTAATTTCTCTTTCAGATTTTTCATCATTAGTGTATAGGAATGCAAGAGATTTCTGTGCATTAATTTTGTATCCTGCAACTTTACCAAATTCATTGATTAGCTCCAGTAGTTTTCTGGTGGCATCTTTAGGATTCTCTATGTATACTATCATGTCATCTGCAAACAGTGACAGTTTTACTTCTTCTTTTCTAATTTGTATTGATTTTATTTCTTTTTCTTCTCTGATGGCCATGGCTAGGAATTTCAAAACTGTGTTGAATAATAATGGTGAGAGTGGACAGCCTTGTCTTGTTCCTGATCTTAGAGGTAATGCCTTCAGCTTTTCACCATTGAGAATGATGTTTGCTGTTGGTTTGCCGTATATGGCCTTTATTATGTTGAAGTAGCTTCCCTCTATGCCCACTTTCTGGAGAGTTTTTATCATAAATGCTGTTGAATTTTGTCAAAAGCTTTTTCTGCATCTATTGAGATGATCATATGGTTTTTATTCTTCAAGTTGTTAATATGGTGTATCACATTGATTGATTTGTGTATATTGAAGAATCCTTGCATCCCTGGGATAAATCCCATTTGATCATGGTGTATGATCCTTTTAATGTGTTGTTGGATTCTGTTTGCTAGTATTTTGTTGAGGATTTTTGCATGTATATTCATCAGTGATATTGGTCTGTAATTTTCTTTTTTTGTAGTATCTTTGTTTGCTTTTGGTATCAGGGTGATGGTGGTCTCATAGAATGACTTTGGGAGTTGTCTTTCCTCTGCAATTTTTTGGAAGAGTTTGAGAAGGATGGATGTTAGCTCTTCTCTAAATGTTTGATAGAATTCACCTGTGAAGCCATCTGGTCCTGGACTTTTGTTTGTTGGAAGATTTTTAATCACAGTTTGAATTTCATTACTTGTGAGTGGTCTGTTCATATTTCCTATTTCTTCCTGGTTCAGTCTTGGAAGGCTATACCTTTCTAAGAATTTGTCCATTTCTTCCAGGTTGTCCATTTTATAGGCATAGCGTTGCTTGTAGTATTCTCTTAGGATGCTTTGTATATCTGTGGTTTCTGTTGTAACTTCTCCGTTTTCATTTCTAATTTTATTGATTTGAGTCCTCTCCCTCTTTTTCTTGATGAGTCTGGCTAATGGTTTATTGATTTTGTTTATCTTCTCAAAGAACCAGCTTTTAGTGTTGTTGATCTTTGCTACTGTTTTCTTTGTTTTAACTTCATTTATTTCTGCTCTGATCTTTATGATTTCTTTCCTTCTGCTAACTTTGGGTTTTGTTTGTTCTTCTTTCTCTAGTTCCTTTAGGTGTAACGTTAGATTGTTTATTTGAGACTTCCTTTTTCTTGAGGTAGGCTTGTATAGCTATATACTTCATTCTTACAACTGCTTTTGCTGCATCCCATAGGTTTTGGATCATCATGTTTTCATTGTCATTTGTCTCTGGGTATTTTTTGATTTCCTCTTTGATATCCTTAGTGATCTCTTGGTTATTTAATAACATATTGTTTAGCCTCCATGTGTTTGTATTTTTTTCAGAATTTTTCCTGTAATTGATTTCTAATCTCATAGCATTGTGGTCTGAAAAGATGCTTGATATGATTTCAGTTTTCTTAAATTCACTGAGTCTTGATTTGTGACCCAAGATGTGATCTGTCCTGGAGAATGTTCCATGTGCAGTTGAGAAGAAAATGTAATCTGCTGTTTTTGGATGGAATGTACTATAAATATCAATTAAATCTATCTGGTCTATTGTGTCATTTAAAGCTTATGTTTCCTTATTAATTTACTGTTTGGATGATCTGTCCATTCGTGTTAGTGAGGTGTTAAAATTCCCCACTATTATTGTGTTACTGTGAATTTCCTCTTTTAGAGCTGTTAACAGTTGCCTTATGTTTTGAGGTGCTCCTATGTTGGGTGCATATATATTTATAATTGTTTTATGTTCTTCTTGGATTGATCCCTTGATCATTATGTAGTGTCCTTCCTTGTCTCTTGTAACATTCTTTATTTTAAAGTCTATTTTATCTGATATGAGTATTTCTACTCCAGCTTTCCTTTGATTTCCATTTGCATGGAATATCTTTTTCCATCCCCTCACTTTCAGTCTGTATGTGTCCCTAGGTCTGAAGTGGGTCTCTTGTAGACAGCATATATATGGGTCTTGTTTTTGTATCCATTCAGCGAGCCTGTGTCTTTTGGTGGGAGCATTTAATCCATTTACATTTAAGGTAATTATCGATGTGTATGTTCCTATTACCATTTTCTTAATTGTTTTGGGTTTGATTTTGTAGGTCTTTTTCTTCTCTTGTGTTTCCCACTTACAGAAGTTCCTTTAGCATTTGTTGTAGAGCTGGTTTGGTGGTGCTGAATTCTCTTAGCTTTTGCTTGTCTGTAAAGCTTTTGATTTCTCCATTGAATCTGAATGAGATCCTTGCCAGGGAGAGTAATCTTGGGTGTAGGTTCTTCCCTTTCATCACTTTAAGTATATCATGCCACTCCCTTCCAGCTTGTAGAGTTTCTGCTGAGAAATCAGCTGTTAACCTTATGGGAGTTCCCTTGCATGTTATTTTTCATTTTTCCCTTGCTCTTTTTAATAATTTTTCTTTGTCTTTAATTTTTGCCAATTTTATTATATGTGTCTCGGCAAATCCTATATGTTTCTCCTTGGGTTTATCCTGTATGTGACACTCTGCGCTTCCTGGACTTGCGTGGCTATTTCCTTTCCCATGTTAGGGAAGTTTTCGACTATAATCTCTTCAAATATTTTCTCGAGTCCTTTCTCTCTCTCTTCTCCTTCTGGGACCCCTATAATGTGAATGTTGTTGCATTTAATGTTGTCCCACAGGTCTCTTAGGCTGTCTTCATTTCTTTTCATTCTTTTTTCTTTATTATGTTTTACAGCAGTGAATTCCATCATTCTGTCTTCCAGGTCACTTACTTGTTCTTCTGCCTCAGTTATTCTGCTATTGATTCCTTCTAGTGTAGTTTTCATTTCAGTTATTGTATTGTTCATCTCTGTTTATTTGTTCTCTAATTCTTCCACATCTTTGTTAAACATTTCTTGCATCTTCTCAATCTTTGCCTCCATTCTTTTTCTGAGGTCCTGTATCATCTTCACTATCATTATTCTGAATTCTTTTTCTGGAAGATTGCCTATCTCCATTTCATTTAGTATTTGGGTGGGGGGGTGGTTTTATCTTGTTCCTTCATCTGTTACATAGCTCTCTGCCTTTTCATCTTGTCTATCATTCTGTGAATGTGGTTTTTGTTCCACAGGCTGCAGGATTGTAGTTCTTCTTGCTTCTGCTGTCTGCCCTCTGGTGGATGAGGCTATCTAAGATGCTTGTGGAAGTTTCCTGATGGGAGGGACTGGTGGTGGGTAGAGCTGGCTGTTGCTCTGGTGGGAAGAGCTCAGTAAAACTGTAATCCACTTGTCTGCTGATGGATGGGGCTAGGTTCCCTCCTTGTTGGTTGTTTGATCTGAGGCGACCCAACAGTGGAGCCTATCTGGGCTCTTTGGTGGGGCTAATGGCAGACTCTGGGAGGGCTCACATCAAGAAGTACTTCCCAGAACTTCTGCTGCCAGTGTCCTTGTCTCTTGGTGAGCCATAGCTGCCCCCCGTCTCTGCAGGGAACCCTCCAACACTAGCAGGTAGGTCTGGTTCTGTCTCCTATGGGGTCACTGCTCCTTCCCCTGGCTCCCGTTGCACACACTACTTTGTGTGTGCCTTCCATGAGTGGAGTCTCTGTTTCCCCCAGTCCTGCCAAAGTCCTGCAATCAAATCCCGCTAGACTTCAAAGTCTGATTCTCTAGGAATTCCTCCTCCCGTTGCCGGAGCCCCAGGTTGGGAAGCCTGACGTATGGCTCAGAACCTTCACTCCAGTGGGTGGACTTCTGTGTTCTCCACTTTGTGAGTCACCCACCCAGCAGTTATGGGATTTGATTTTAATGTGATAGCACCCCTCCTACCGTCTCATTGTGGCTTCTCCTTTGTCTTTGCATGTGGGGTATCTTTTTTGGTGAGTTCCATTGTCTTCCTGTCAGTGATTGTTCAGCAGTTAGTTGTGATTCCGGTGTTCTCGAAAGAGGGAGTGAGAGCATGTCCTTCTACTCTGCCATCTTGAACCAATCTCCACAGGCATTTCTTTTAATCCTATATCTTCCACACTTGGGAGAGTGCTGGCATATAGTGGGGACTCAATGAATACGGGTTGAGTGCGTTGGTGGATCCACAATGTCAGTTCAATATATTTCACACAGTGAGGATGTGGTATTAAAAAAAAATTATCAACTAAATAAATTATCATCTAAAAAGCATAAAATACCTCAATGAGATGCAATACCCCAAAATTTGTCAGGCACTGTAGACGTGTTACAATAATTTAGTCTGAATTTTTGTGTTGTGTTTTATTCATTATACCTTGCTACATAACATATCACTATTACCACAAACTTAGTGGCCTAAAACAACACACGTTTATTATACCACAGTTTCTGTGAGTTAGAAGCCTGGCATGACTTATCTGAATCCTCTGCTTATGAGTCTCAGGAGGCAGCAGTCATGGTGTCAGCTAGGACTGTATTCTCTCTCTGATTCCATCAGGTTGCAAATGCTTCGCTACTCACACGGTTGTTGGTATCATTGATTCCTTGAATGTTGGACTGAGAGCTACTTTGCAGGCTATTGCCACACTCTCAGATCCCAGAGGCCACCTACAGTTCCTTGTTATGTGGGGTTTCCCAACATAGTTGCTTGCTTCCTTCTAACCAGCATGAGAGAGAGATTCCAGGAAGACCAGTGATGCAACCTTGTGTAATATAAGGCAATATGCAATATGTGTAATATAATGACATACACATAATCCAAATATTCTGCTGGTTAGTAGTAAGTCACAGGTCTTGCCTATGATCAAGGGGAAGGAATCATACGAGTCTAACACTATGAGGCAAGGAACATCGAGGCCACCTTAAATGTTTGCTTGTCACATGTATATAGGGGAAAACCTAGAGCTATTCACAAATACATTTCTGCCATAATGAAAGTTAGAAGAGGAAGAATAGGAGGAATTGATCATATCTACTTCAGAAGTTATAGCTTAAAGTATATAGGATAAAAGAAAAAGAATGTTTTGATAGTTGATGCAGAATTGTTAGAAAATTTCAAAATAATTTTTGAAAAGCCAAAAAGTATAAGTAGCGCAGAAAATTACCAAATGAAAAATAACTTCTTTACATCCTCCAGCCCCAGTTCATCCATTGCTCACAGGCGTGAAAGGATTGTTTCCCTTAAAGATGTCCACCGAAAATACCAAAATTAATTAGTAAGGAGTGATTACTAAAAATGAGAAAAAGTACATTAAGGTGCACAGTGAAGATGTTAAGACTTAGCCAAGCCTTAAATTTTAAATCACAGGGAAAAAATATTTAAGGGAAAAGAGAGAACTTAGTCTGCATTGATAAAGTACAAAGAGATATGCTTTAAAAAAAAAAAAAAAAGATTGCAATTAGAACCTTAGGTAACCTCCTCAAATGTGGAGAACTCAGAATATAGTTAATGGAGCCTAAGGACCTAATAAAGGAAAGAAAGTCCCCCTGTTGAGAGAGAAAGTGTTGGTCCACAGCTGATATGTGCTCTCACATGAGGGTTTCTTTTAGCTGTATAGTCAGAAAGGTAACTGACTGTGCTTTCAAGACTGTTTAAGGATTCACAAGGATTATGTTTATCAAATCAAGTGATTAAAAATTCTTACAAACAAAAAAAATATTTTGAATTTGAAAGCAATTTAAGCTGTTGGGAAGTGTTTATTTAAAGTGACATTATAAGTGGGATGAATCACTAATCTAAGGCTTCTTAAAAGTAGTTACATATTCATGGACTTATAAATAGAATACAATTTATAAACTGAACATTATATTTTAAGGAAGAGCTAAGCTTTTAAATTTGTAAATGTAATAAATTTGATATTGCATATCAGCCATAAAATTCAAAGTAGTCTTTTTCTAAAGTAATAGTAGCTACCAATTTTTTAAAATAAAAAGCAGGTGATTGAAGCCATTTAAAAATTAGTCTATTTAGGTCTTCTGAAAAGATATACAGATTGCCAACAAACACATGAAAGAATGCTCAACGTCACTAATCATTAGAGAAATGCAAATCAAAACTACATTGAGGTATCACCTCACACCGGTCAGAATGGCCATCATCAGAAAATCTGCAAACAATAAATGCTGGAGAGGGTGTGGAGAAAAGGGAACACTCTTGCACTGTTGGTGGGAATGTAAATTGATACAGCCATTATGGAGAAAAGTATGGAGGTTCCTTAAAAAACTAAAAATAGAACTACCATACTACCCAGCAATCCCACTACTAGGCATATACCCTGAGAAAACCATAATTCAAAAACAGTCATGTACCAAAATGTTCATTGCAGCTCTATTTACAATAGCCAGGACATGGAAGCAACCTAAGGGTCCATCATCAGATGAATGGGTAAAGAGGATGTGGCACATTTATACAATGGAATATTACTCAGCCATAAAAAGAAACGAAATGGAGTTATTTGTAGTGAGGTGGATAGTCCTAGAGTCTGTCATACAGAGTGAAGGAAGTCAGAAAGACAAAAACAAATACAGTATGCTAACACATATATATGGAATCTAAGGAAGAAAAAAAAAAAAGGTCATGAAGAACCTAGTGGTAAGACAGGAATAAAGACACAGACCTACTAGAGAATGGACTTGAGGATATGGGGAGGGGGAAGGGTAAGATATGACAAAGTGAGAGAGTGGCGTGGACATATATACCCTACCAAACATAAAATAGATAGCTAGTGGGAAGCAACCGCATAGCACAGGGAGATCAGCTTGGTGCTTTGTGACCACCTAGAGGGGTGGGATAGGGAGGGTGGGAGGGAGGGAGATGCAAGAAGGAAGAGATATGGGAACATATGTATATGTATAACTGATTCACTTTGTTATAAAGCAGAAACTAACACACAATTGTAAAGCAATTATACTCCAATAAAGATGTTAAAAAATAAATAAATAATTAATTAATTAATTAATAAAAATTAGTCTAAAAGGAGCAGTTCTCTCCCTGGATTAAGCCTTGATTACAAAAGACTTTTGTTTAGAATAAAGAATCCTAGTAGGAAGAATTGGATAGATACCGAAAGGTAAATATATGTGACTTTATCTGGAGGGAATCATTCACACTGTTCTCTCCCTTCCTAGACATCGGATGCCCCATGCACTAGGCCTTCTAGCTTATCTCCCATAACTTTAGAGGAGGAACACCATGGTAACAACTGCCGGGTGTGATGCCATCAGTCAACAACTAAAATATGGCTTCAGAATCATGGAAAACGTTCTTTCATATTAACATCGGGTAACCATAGTGTGAACAGATATTCCTCCTCAAATACATTAATCATCAGATCAGACACATCACTCCCTCAGTGCCAGAATATTGGAACTGGGCTGCCGATCACAGGTGCCCCATTAAATAATTAAAAGAAGTTCAACATCAACTGCAGTGAGCTGTCAAACTTACTCAAGTCTGGTATATAAGTAGGTTAATGAATACTTATGTAGTATTAACTTCAAAAAATATGTAAAAGCCAGGCACATGGATTCCAGTCTCTCTTTTTATTAATTAAGAAAGGGTGGGGTTCTTAAGATCAGTTTTCTACATCTCAGTTACACTTTGGAGTACCAAAAAACATATATTTTTCAATAACGGAAAATCTTCAAAGCTCATTTATGTCAAGATTCATGAAATCATTCCCCTGATTCCCCATACATGTTATGCATTCCCCTTCCAAAAAAAGAAAAAAAGTGTGAAAGCACTGACTAAATTGGATTTCTCCCCATCACTG
Organism: Balaenoptera musculus; assembly: GCF_009873245.2. Lineage (NCBI taxonomy): Eukaryota > Metazoa > Chordata > Mammalia > Artiodactyla > Balaenopteridae > Balaenoptera > Balaenoptera musculus. The sequence continues at coordinate 15,201,916 of NC_045787.1, read as the reverse complement.
TTAAAGTGTCACTGGAAATATCAATACAATAGCAGCATTTCAAACAACCTTAAGAGAGATCATCCTATGAAGGCCTTCAGAATCAAAATTGAAACGCTGAAATAGCATCACTAGAACTCCACTAAGATGTGACTGCAGCAGTGGCAGTGGATCACACAGCCCTGCTTTCATGGCTAGTCCTTTCAGTCTTTGTTCAAGTGTTACCTGCTCAATGGGGTCTTCACTGACCCATGCTGTTTTAAAATGTACTCGACACTTAACATTCCAATCGCCTTTATCATGCTCTTTATCTTTCCAATTTCTTTTCTACGTCCTTCCAGTACTTTACAATTTCTAGCATAATATAAGCTTTAATTATGTATTAAGTTTGTTGTCTACTGTCTATATCCGCCCCCCCCCAATAGAATGTAAGTAAGCTCCACTCAGAGAGATTTTTGTTTTGTTCATTGACATCCCAAGTGCCTAGAACAGTGCCTGGCACAAGATAAGTGCCCAATGTTTGCTGAACAAATGAATAAAAGCCCAGAAATCCAGTTAGCAGATATCCTCAATATTTATGGGCAAATTGTTTTTAAATAGGTTTGAAAAATATAGTGAACTATAGTTGCTAATGATCCCAAATTGTGAACACCTCCAATTTTCTGGATATAAATATTAATGGAAGACCGCTTTAATAAACACTGACATTTATGTAAAACAAGGAATAGGTAAACTGTTTCTGTGGCCACTGATCTATACACTTTTATCAGTGGAGTGAGAGCCCACCTCCCCGTCCCAGACAGGAGCTAGAGGTAAAGAGATCTAGGAACTGGGGGGAGAAATTTCACTTTTTAAAAATTGACCTGTATTTTCACATCTCAAAGTGATTTTGTCAAGGACTTCCTTCCCAGACTCTTCACCGATAAAATATCCCACTTACTTTTGGAGTGGTTTGGAGGCTTAAGAACTGCCCAGGGGTTTGGAATATCACCAGCTACTCTTTTTCCTATTTTTGGTGTTTTCCCTTCTGTAATTAAACCTAAATGGGTTGACAATCACTTTACGTACTTTAGACTTCATGTTTCAGTAAGGAAAATTATAGAAAGGATAATGTGCATGTCATGGCTCTTGACTTTGAATTCCAGCCTTAAGATCTTTGTCTCTGAACTGAATGGTGAATGCTCTATCTATCCTCCTAACAGTTTATCTGCTTCTTGGATTCTGTTTCTGAGGAGCCATGGAAATAGGGCAGGATAATCTGCTCCTTGCTTTCAGACTCCTAATTTCTCACCATGTGGGCAATTTTCTCTGTTTTGATAGGAAGGGCATGGCATTCCTCTAGTTTAGAGGTTGGCAGATGTTTTTTAAAGGGCCAGATAGTAAACATTTTTGGATGTAGGGCCATATGATCTCTGTCACAACTGTTCAAGTCTGCCATGAGAGCACCAAAGCAGCCATGGATGACATGGAAAGAATGGGCGTGGATGTGTTCCAATAAAACTTTACTCACAAAATTAGGTGGCTAGCTGGATTTGATCCCCTGCTCAAACAGTCTTTAGTGTAAAATAGAGAATTTGGCTTCACCCATTCTGCTCAATGCACAGTTATTTCCATCTCATGCATTCTGGAATGTGAACAGCAGGCAAAAAAGCCACCATGGCTTTCAGAATGACCCTTATAAGCCTCTCTTTGTTCTAGGGAAATATGACTCTAATTACAATTTGTCCTTTTAAGAATGAAGGATGAAATATACTGTTTGTCCCAGCCTGATAGGAGGTGAAAGAAGTGAACACATTCTTTGTTTCCTTTGGTTTATTTGTACTAAAATCATAGTTCCTCAATTTATTGACACCCCGTCAAAGCTGATAAACAAGAGTAAATATATAAATTAATGATGATTTAAAATTAATATCAAATGATATAAAACATTCAGCTGTTAGCTTACCAATATTTTCTTAAATTTACACTGTTTCCCAAATTTCAATTTATGTTTTGTAAGATAGTCAATTTACTTGTTCATCTTCCTGAAACTAGAATTATTGTAAATAAAAGTAAGTCTTGGTGTTCCTGAATATGAAGTACATCAAAAAAGCTATTTATGAGTGATTTACTTTGACATCCTTCTTGTATTGAAGCATGTCCCTTTACTGCAGGATCTAACTGCAGAATGAAGTAGGCAAAATTTACAAAATCCTGAAACTTTTCTACCTTGTTTCTTAAAGTTCTAGCCTTGGTAAACAACATGGCCTGAATCAGGACTTATTTAAATCAATTACTTTGGCACTAAGTAACAGGAATTAATAACTTCCTAGGTAGAAATTGGAAATTTATTAGTATCCCACACTTATACTTGACTCAGAAAATTCCATACATTCTAGACTATCATTAATAGTGCATGCCCCTTCCATCACCCACCCCTGGCAAAAACAAAACAAATAAGCAAACCAACCAAACATAAATAAATAACAAAAACAAAAACGAAAGAAACCAAACACTTCTACCTACCAATTTCTGTGTTCATTGGGATTCTTTAACTGCAATTGAATGAATGGAGCCTAATTCAAGTTAAGTTAAGCAAAATAGGAATTGGGGGCCTCATTAAACTGAAAAGCCCAGGGATAAAGCTGATTTTGTACACAGTCAGATACAGGGTTTTGATGATGTCAGTAACACTCTGTTTCACTCTATATTTCATATAGTCCTTCAATCATACATAAAGACTCTCAGGTACAAGTAAAAGCATATTCGTCCTTCAATAGTTCAACACATAACATAAGACATTTCATGTGAAAAGAAGGCCAAAGGTAAGAAACCACTGGCATTGGTTCGGTAGCTCAAAAATGTCAGGACCATTGATCTTTTCCTCATGACACCAAGATGGGAGCCAAGCTCTACATTTTACATCTATATTTTAGGAATAAAGAATGGAAGGGAAAAAGTGTCCAGTGACATGATGACTTCTGTTTAATAAAAATGTAAAAACTCTCCCAGAAGCCCCCCAGCAATTATACATTAACATCTGGTTGGCTAGAACCACATCACATACACTTACATAATGATAAGAGACATCATGAAAGCACGTATTTCTTAGCCTTTTTAAAGGAAAAGGGTCTTCGGAAGGGGTGTTCAATTAGCCAGCCAACACTGTATGTCAACAGGCTCTAAGAATATGGAAGATAGACCCTATGGATATTTACAGCTAACAGTCACATCATACTAGATTAGGTGGGGAGAGAAATTTCTCCTTACAAAGGCTGACAGAAAAGGTGAAGGATGCTGATTGGTCAATCTTGGTTCATTTATCTCTGAACATATCATTATACTCATAGGGATGGGGTGTGTTTCTAGGGATCAACTTAAGATGAGCTCCAACTGAATCATACAAAATGATTTCCATATTGGAAAGTGGAATCCTGTTTTACAAAGTAAGAGGAGGGGCAGAGAGTGTATTAGTTTTCTGTTACTGCATAACAAATTACCAAAAGTTTGACAGTTTAAAACAACCCTATTTATTATTTCACATTTTTCACGGGGTAGGAGCTCAGGAGCAGCTTATTCGAGTCCTCTGTACAGGGTCTCAAACAGCTGCCATCAAGGTATTGCCTGGGGCAGCTTTCTCATCTGAGGCCCAGGTGTTTCTCCTAAACTCAAAGGGTGGGTAACCAAATTCACTCATGGGCAGCTGTAGAACTCATGGTGGATTGCTTCTTCAAGGCTAGGACGACAAGGATGTCTCTCATCCTAGACCCAGGATAATCTCCCCTTTGGTTAACTTTAAAATCTACTGATTAGAGATGTTAATTGCACCTTAAAAGTTTTATCACCTTGGCCATATTATGTTACTGATATGGGAGTGATTTCTACCATTTTCACAGTACCAGTTCACACTCAAATGGAGGGGAGGGGTTATAAGACATGTATACCAGGGCATGGGAGTCCTAGAGACCTTCTTATAATGCCACCTATCACAGAGGTTCTCCCTGTGAAAATGAACACATCACTGGAGTAATATGAATGAAAAAGATTGACCCTATATATTCATCAGGTTAAATAAGGGGAACAAAAAATTGAAAATTTGAGTTTATATGGTAATCTACTTCAAGTCATCATGCTTAAATGGCATAGAAAAACTCTAACAAAATTAGAACATAATTTTTCCAAAATGATTTGTTTATTTAGTGTGAGCATAATGGAAAAAGTAAAAGAGAAGTTAGTTGATTTTTGCTTGGTGTCTTCTGTATGACTGATATGTCTAATGTTGATTAAACAGATTTTATATCATAATTAGTAACAGTCTATTTGTGCCTAAAGGAAAGTGAAATTGCAACAGGGTATAAATTTCAACGTAAGAAAAAAAACAAGCTACAAGGATTAAATATGATATTTTCTCTTACTGGGAATGAGCTCAGAAGTAATCTATATAGTGGAAAATATTAAAATCCAAAAAGAAAGACATTTTTAAATTTAACCATCTTAGTGAAAAAAATATACCTTTCCTAACTTTATTTTTTTTTAAATCACTGTAGAGCAAAGAAGTCTGTAAAAAGCAAATATTTATTGAACAACTGTTCATAATAACCTACCATATTACAAAAATACTGAAAAATATATGTATACTATATAGAGACAGAATATTTAAGTAAAGCTTTAGGCCCACAGGAATTTGGTGAGGGAAATAAAATGTTACATTTACTCAGAAAATAGATTTTGCATCCTATCAAAGTGTTTAAAATGTCCCAGTTAATATATATAGTTCTTCTGTAATGCAAGTCAAACAGTTAAAAAAATATATCATGGTAGATCTTATTTTAATAACCATAGCTACAATCCCCTCATATTGGTAAGAAGTCATCTCTGACACTCCAGTAGCAATTTGCATATGATTAGAAGCAATGTTTTTGCATTTAATTCTGAACACTTATTTTTAACTTGTCAAAGACTGCTGTAACAGAGTGGTCCTGCATATTACTGAGGATCCAGAGCGATGCTGTCACAGCAAAAGAAATCGATTGGCCTGAATATGACTAATTCATTCTAGAGCACAGGTCACAAAGGATGTTTTAATGTATGGAACAAATAAGCAAAAGACAAAGTTATAGAAGTGTTAGAAATGTCTAATTGATAACATTCCTATAAAAGGAAGTTTTTAAAGGTAGTCTGATCCCTTGAAAACAAAGAAAAATAGACTTCCTCCTATATATAAGGTTTAGCAGACTTCATAATGAGATCTTAATCCTTTCTGCGTGTTAGACCATTTACTCACTTTCAAGTCATATTTCTTTAACTGATGCAGAATTTACATATGTCTCCTCATCCAAATGTGTCATTAAGATGCAGGCTATGTTACAGGGTTTGGAAATTTTCAGACATCTGTCTCTGGAATGCTTAAGGAGCTTGCTACTCCAGATTGACCCTGCACACTTATCAGAATATGTCCCTGATGCTCAGATAACTTAAAAGCAGAATTTTATCATTGTTTGGGTAAGGTCAGCTCTGTCAAGTATATGTAAGCAATGGAATACACATCTACAACTCTAGGGAACAATGTTTCTATTTTCATTGTAATACTTACCAAGAAACACATAGCGCATTCTGGAAAAGAAAGAGACAGATGGAATTTTGATCTAAAAAGCTAAAATCCTGATGCAGGAAGATTTCATTTAGGTCCAATTTATCGTATACTTATTGGCCTGAACTAGCTGTGTGTGGGAACAGGAACCATAGAGGAAGCAGGATTTAACATTTATGGAAATTTTATTTTTGAAAAATTATCTGTAATATCAAACAGAGGACATCACTTGTGAGTTACAGACACAAAGGAATCTGTGAGTTTGTGTGCCTGAATTACTGATGAATAATATGGAGAAAGCTAACACATTTCCCTAAAGTAAACTGATGATTAAACACCCTGAGCTTCTTGTTATGTCTCATATCAGTTTTCTACCACTGCTGTAGCAAATTATCACAAACTTCATAGTTTACAACATTTATCACAGCTCTGTAGGTCCAATGTCTGGGTGGCCTTGACTGGGTTCTCAGCTTAGGGCCTTATAAGGCCAAAATCACTATGTGAGCTGGGCTGGGCTCATACCCTGGAGGCTCTGGGGAAAAAAAAATCTGCTTCCAATCTCATGCAAATTTTTGACAAATGTCAGCTCATCGCTATTGTAGGACTAAGATTCTTATTTCCTTGCTGGCTGTCAGCTAGCAGACTCTCTGTAAGACTGCCACCATTCCTTCTCTTGTGGCCCTATCTTCAAAGCTAGCAAGGGCACATCAAGTCCTTCTCCAGCTTCAATTCTCCCTGTCATCAGAAGCTGCTTTTAAGGGCTCATGTGATCAGATCAGGTCCATTCAGATTATCTTCCTGTCTTAGACTCAATTGTGCCATATAACATTAATCATGGGCGTGATATCTGTTCATATCCATAGGTTCTTAGGATTAGGACTGGACATTTCTAGCAGATCATTTTAGTTAGAAAGTCTACCTATTGCATCTCTTTTCAAGGTTCAGTGATATCCAGCAACAGCTACCCTATTCCATAGTCCTTATAGTTACATTTTTCCTCTTTATTCTCCAGTGCCAGAGATATTACACCAGCTAAAGCATCTCCTTCTATCAGTATCCCATCCCAGTTCTCTACTGGTGAAAGTTTTAACAATTGCATAAGTACAACATGTAGTGCAACTTTCCAGCATCCCTCTGCTATCAGTGATGAGATCCCCATTGCTGGTTGGATAGTGAGTTTTGCATCAGTAAAATCCCAATTTATGGTTGTCTAATTAGAACCATTTCTGGTATCAACTGTCTTAGAAGGGCTTCCCTGGAAACAGCTTGTGAGAAGGAGATTTTATTGGGGATTGCTTTCAAGAGATACGTCTGTCAGGAAGGTAGAACTGTATGGAGGGAGGAGCTTCTCAGTGCAGGGGTAAATGAGGTCTCAGTTGATCCTAGAGCAAGTTCTGGAGCTGGAGTGGCCCTTTAAAGCATGGCCGGGCCTTTGTGTCCTCACATCAGCCAGTCCTGGGAGGTACTTTCCTGCAGCAGCTAGCAATTCCCAGTAAGGTGTCAGCTGGGAGTCACCAGGGGCTGATAAGGCAGAATACTATGGAATCTTCTACCACTACAACATTACTACCACTACAGTATCTACTAACAATACTATACTACTATCACCACAGTATCTACTAAAAATATTATGCTACTATCACTACTGTATCTACTATCACTACAGTATCTACTATCACTACAGTATCTACTAAAACTACCGTATCTACTAACACTACTGTATCTGCTAACAATACTGTATCTATTAATAATACTGTATCTACCAACACTACAGTAACTACTAACACTAAGATATCTACCAAGACTACAGTATCCAACACTATGGTATCTGCTAACACTACAATATTACTATCTGTTAACACTACAGTATCTACTAGCACTACAGTATTACTAACAGCACCAAAACTACTAAGACCACCATTGTATCTACTAACAAACACTACAATATCTACCAATATTTACCAATATCTACAGTATTTACTAACATTGTAGCATCTATACAATTGAAAGGGAGAAATTATCTTTTTTGCTCAAGTGGAAGTTTCCTGAATTCCATTCCAAATTAGACAAAATATTCTTGATTTTAGAATGCTTGCTTTATAACTACATCATGCTTGATTGCCATCAGGATAGACAAAAGTAAAAAAATGATAGACATCATAATTTTAAAATGCTACATCCTTTCAGATAAGAATCTAGGAATTTAAATATTCTCTCTTTTATTAAAAAAAATTTAAATGGTAAAATTCTTCTTCCATCTAATCCCACCTACTAAGCTAAATAAGCATCACTTTTCAACTAAGTTGTGCTTGTTTCATATTTAAACTTAGTGGGAGCCAAATGCATTAGTAGAGGGAAGACTCTCAGTGCTAGAGACCTAAATTTTAGCCCTTTCTCTTCAGTGTAGCCTTGAAGAGGTCATTTAACTTCATCCTTCACTCTAATTTTTGAAATGAAAGTATTGAAATATTTAATATTTAATGTTCTTTCCAAGCCAGAAACCATAAGCTGCATATTTGATTTTATTCCCCTTATGAAAAATTCTTCTCTCTTGAGCTTAGATTTCACAATCTGTTGTCCCCATTTGTCATCTTCACCACTTGAGCAGCCTTGACTTGAAATGTGAGGCCACCCCCATACAAGATGCTCAATCTGCTAAGCTGTCCACTCTCCACCCCACGGTTGAGTGTGTGAATGAGTGTGCGTGTGTATGCGTGTGAGATTTATATATCCTGGCAATAGAAATTCATAGCACTCTTGCATTTAAAACATTTCCTGTATGTGAGCTAGCACCTCAAGTAGCCATGGGAGAATTTAGAAGCTCCAAAAGGAGAAAGTTTCCGACAAAAATTACAAAGGATGGTTTTGCATTAAATGGGCAAAGTTTTTCTTTTCTAAAGTGATTTGCTGGGATCCTAAGAATTTGACTCATATCTGTGACTCTGGCTAATTTGTAGGGAACTTTTACTGACTCCCAAGGGAAAGTCTTGCCTTGTGTCTGCGTGCCAGCATTCCAGCACTAGGGCTGGTCACACACCTCCAGGCCTTACTCCTTTCCCACTAGCTTCCCTTTCAATTATTTGTTGCTTCCTCCTATGTTTGGATAAACACACTGATAAAGAAGAAATACTCTCACCACCTAGCGGTGAACACTGGTAACATGTCAATGTGCTTTTAATGTTATGAAGCTTTATCATGCACTGGGTTTTTAGATTTTGTGTCATCAAATATCTGAGCTTTTTCAAATATCACTCCTTTAATTTGGAATTATTTTTATTGTTTCAAGGAAAAAATAGTTTTGTGAAAAATTAGATTGAGGAATGTAATATTAAGATGGCTAGAATACATCACTGTCTTCCAGGGTACTTGATAGAGATTGTCGCACTATTTTATTTATTTCAGAGGCAGAGTATTATAATTGGTAAGACTTCAAAGTTTGGCGTAGGATAATATTGGCTTTAAATTCTGGCTTTGCCACTTAAAAGATGTCTGACTTCTGGCAAATTGCTTAAGTTTGCTAAGTAATTTCTACATTGATGAAAAGAAGATGTATATTTCATAGAATTTTTATCATGACATTTAGAAAGCTTATATTATAGAGCCTGAGAATGAAAATGTGCTTAGCATTTATTTTTATCAAAGCAATAATTATAAGAAACAGTAATACTAATCTAGCACTTGTTGGGTCCCAGACACTGTTCTAAGCACTTTACATATGTTACCTCTTATTATAATAATTCTCACAACATTTTTATGAGGCACGTACAATTATAAATGAGCCTCATTTTACGATCTAGAGAAGTGAAGAACAGAGAAGTCAAGTAACTTGCCCAGGATCACATAGCTGGTAGGTGATAAAGTCTGGATTTGGATATAGTCTGTGCCTTTACCCAATAGTCCAAATTACAGAAACTGCTTAATCAATTTTATCAGCTTTATATTTGAATAAAGTTTCATATATTAATCATAACTTATTTCAGGTACAAAGGATTGCCTAGAAAGGTGGTTTAAGTTTAACCAGTTCGATGAATAAATAAGATTGATGCATAGATTTATTTGTGACTGGCTAATCATTTTTATCATCTGCTTTAAGAATGTTTAAAATAATGTAAATATTTAAATAATGTGTACCTTTATCTGAAATTATTGCTATGCTATTAATGTGTACTTTCGCAGACAATGTATCTGTATTACCATCAATTCTATATTATTAAAGTTAGTATTATTAAAGGGTAGAGAACCAAATTCTAACTTCAGGCTACATATTCAGTGCAGTGGACATCTGTGAGTTTGGGTAGTGGTCCAAGATTCATCCACTTCCTTCTGGTAGCAACATCTTGACTTTCCTTTAGGGAACAGCTTTCCCCTTACCCTGAGCACATGTGCTTTAGGCAGGTCAAGCCTACCTTCTGGACACAGAAATAGACCTGTGACCATAGAATGGGTGACAGCATATCCTCTTCTATGCCTCTTTTTGCCATATCCTACGCCACTCACACAGCAATAGACTAAGGGGTGGACCCGTGACCTAAGCCAGGCAGTGAGACACGATGCCCAGACATGTTGAAATCCTTCAGAGAGATGCATTTTTTTTCTCTCTGGGCTTGCCAAACTGAAAAGATGTGAGCTGGGGGCTTTGGGATACCAATATTTGGAGAAGAAAGCAGAGGCAAAAAATGGAATAAGAGGAACTGAATCTGGTGATCCAGCGTGCATGTAATAAATGATTTTTTAAATGAATATATGAGGAAATAATTAAATATAGAAAATCCTGAGCCTTTGGGTTTTGTTCTTACAGCTAAGTAGAGCAAGATCAGGCAGGAACAGAGGACTCTGCTGTCCGGGTGCATCAGGAGCTAATATAAAGAAATCCTGTTTTCATACTTGCAGTGAAGTATACAATCTTGTACGCTTAGATTATTGTATACTAGACACTCACAAAAAGATATATTCCAATCTCTCTTGGTAATTAATTGAAGAAATTTTGTTTATTTATTTATTGTCACATAGACACATACCTATACACATTTTTAAACTTTATTTTACCTAAGAAAATGCTGTTTTAATACATTTTCTAATACTTTACAAATATAATTAAAATTATAACTTAAATCACAATATTGTGATATTCATAATATAACGACAACAGGTATATAATGATGAGTAGCAGAAAGATAATTTTGCTCATTACCGAATGAAAGACAATAAAAATGGAATTAAAATAATTCTAAATCTGTTATCACTTTAATCTACGTGGCAATTTACTGAAGTTTTAGAGAAAGAGAGCAAGAACGTCTTAAAATAAAACTAAAATTTCACATAATTAAGCCTTTTAGCACTGCAACGATTTTCATACTAGAGTAATATTTTTAAATGAAACCTTGCTGTGTACGCAGGTTGTGGGAAAATATCAGCACTAAAATAGAACGTGTTTTCTATTTCAAAGAGAAAAAAATCACTACCTCATCAATGGCTTGCCTTAACCTATACTCTGGACAACTGAGTTGCTTGAACTTCATGCCCACCTTAAGCTTCCAGCCACTCCTGCCTGGAGAATGACAGCAGTGGTACAACTGGATTAGGAGACTTAGCATCTGTCCACATTGCTGCCGTGTCTGGTCTAACCTGGCATCCAATGGCGGATCCTATCTTCTCTCTAGCTTGCAACAAACTTCCACTTTGAACCATCTATCACACTAATTCCAGTCACTTGGCCCTGCCTTATGGCCTGTTAACATTTCTCTGACTTAATAAGCTATTGAATAACCTCGTTCTCTAAAGACCAGTTCCCTGATTTGTTTTTTTTTTCCTTTTATAGTATATATTTTATTTTTTTTTTAACATTTTTATTGGCGTATAATTCCTTTACAATGGTGTGTTAGTTTCTGCTTTATAACAAAGTGAATCAGTTATACATATACATATATCCCCATATCTCTTCCCTCTTGCGTCTCCCTCCCTCCCACCCTCCCTATCCCACCCTTCTAGCTGGTTGCGAAGTATCGAGCTGATCTCCCTGTGCTATGCGACTGCTTCCCACTAGCTATCTATTTTACATTTGGTACTGTATATATGTCCATATATACACTACCACTCTCTCACTTTGCCCCAGCTTACCCTTCTCCCTCCCCATGTTCTCAAGTCCATTCACTAGTAGGTCTGCATCTTTGTTCCCGTCTTGCTCCTAGGTTCTTCATGACCATATTTTTTTCTTTTTTTTAGATTCCATATATATGTGTTAGCATACAGTATTTGTTTTTCTCTTTTTGACTTACTTCACTCTGTATGACAGACTCTAGGTCCATCCACCTCACTACAAATAATTCAATTTCAGTTTCTTTTTATGGCTGAGTAATATTCCATTGTATATATGTGCCACAACTTCTTTATCCATTCATCTGTTGATGGACACTTAGGTTGCTTCCAAGTCTTGACTATTGTAAATAGAGCTGCAGTGAACATTGTGGTACATGACTCTTTTTGAATTATGGTTTTCTCAGGGTATATGCCCAGTAGTGGGATTGCTGAGTCATATGATAGTTCTATTTTTAGTTTTTTAAGGAACCTCCATACTGTTCTCCATAGTGGCTGTATCAATTTACATTCTCACCAACAGTGTATGAGGGTTCCCTTTTCTCCACACCCTCTCCAGCATTTATTGTTTGTAGATTTTTTGATGATGACCATTCTGACCTGTGTGAGATGATATCGCATTGTAGTTTTGATTTGCATTTCTCTAATGATTAGTGATGTATTAGTGAGCATTCTTTCATGTGTTTGTTGGCAATCTGTATATCTTCGTTGGAGAAATGTCTCTTTAGGTCTTCTGCCCATTTTTGGATAGGGTTGTTTGTTTTTTTGATATTGAACTGCATGAGCTGCTTGTAAATTTTGGAGATTAATCCTTTGTCAGTTGCTTCAGTTGCAAATATTTTCTCCCATTCTGAAGGTTGTCTTTTCATCTTGTGTATGGTTTCCTTTGCTGTGCAAAAGCTTTTAAGTTTCATTAGGTCTCATTTGTTTATTTTTGTTTTTATTTCCATTTCTCTAGGAGGTGGGTCAAAAGGATCTTGCTGTGATTTATGTCATAGATTGTTCTGCCTATGTTTTCCTCTAAGAGTTTGATCGTGTCTGGCCTTACATTTAGGTCTTTAATCCATTTTGAGTTTATTTTTGTGAATGGTGTTAAGGAGTGTTCTAATTTCATTCTTTTACATGTAGCTGTCCAGTTTTCCCAGCACCACTTATTGAAGAGGCTGTCTTTTCTCCATTGTATATTCTTGCTTCCTTTATCAAAGATAAGGTGACCATATGTGCATGGGTTTATCTCTGGGAATTGTTTCAGTGCTTTGTAGAAACCAGTAACTATGCCAAATAGTCGGGATATTAAATAAAATAAAAGTAGATGATTTCTGATCTCAGGAAGCTCATTATCTAATGGAGAAAAAGACATGCTACAAAATGAAAATTCTTATACTATGAAAAGTACAGTGAGAAGTGTCCAATGTGCATCTGTCCTCTATGCTTAATCTATACATTGATTCAATAAGTTGACAACCACAGATGGCCATAGCTGTATGACAGAGTATTTTAAAGCTTAACAATATAAAAATAATAGTACAGGAGACAGGAGTTGGAAGAAGGGGAAAAGGAGGTGACACACAAATGCTTCATCTCACATAGGGGCAAATCACGATATAAAGTCTAATGTCAATGAATAAAGAAAATAAAGAATCAAGTACATCATTTAACCAAGAGAAGAACTAAAATAAATATGTTAACTTGATGAATCATGAAATAGAGACATAAGCATATCATTTACACTTAGAAAGAGAACCACTAGAAAAAAATATGACAGAAATGTTTAAAATTGAAATCCCTTGAGGACTGGGATTGGAACTGAGCTTGAGCAAAGGAAAGGAGAGTTTTATTTTTTATTCGATATCCTCCTCCACTACTTTTGTTATCAAATTTATGTATACTTTATTTTTTTAATGTATTTTATTTTTGTCAATATTGTTGAAGTATAACATGCAAAAAAGTATGCAAATTTTAATCGTACAGCTGAATATATTTTCACATAGTGAATGCACTGCTGTGATAAATTAAATGATAAAGTAATCATGAAATTAAAATATGGAAATAATTTAGGAGCACAACTATCTAAATTTGAAACAAGCTGCTTTGAGAAGGAATGATATCAATCTCTGATATAGATATTCTCGTTATTCACATTTTACAATTTGAAAAAGAGAGACTCAGCAATTTTATGCAAATTGTCCAAAGCTTAAGTGGTAACAGGGAGGCTTGCACTCAGTCCTATCTGAATTCAAAATCTGTGTTCCCAGTCCAAGCCTCTTGCTTCCAAAATGTGCACTTTTCCCACTAACTTCTGTACCACCCACCAAAGGTCCTAGCACTGTGACCTCACCCATTTAGAGTTTTTGGTTAATGCTTTGGGGACAACTTCATTATTGAATTATTTATTTAATATATGATACTCATGATCCGTCTTACCATTAAATTTATTTCACCTTAAGAATATTTATTGAATGCCATCTATGACTAAGCATTTGTTAGATTTTGAAATAGAATATAAAAATTAAAAAGATACTACCCCTATAACTCAGGACAGTAGACTATGCGGTGTAGACAATGGCACACACCACAGACGGAAAAATCAGCAGGGTGTGTTGTCCATTTTCTTACGTGGCTTCTTCTGGAAATATGAACTAACTTCAAAGTCCAAAAGTCCAAAAATACTAAAAAGTTATGAAAATAATTTTGGTTCTCAAAGAGGTAAAAATACTATTAAGGCTCTAATCACACTTGAAATTTATGTCCAAATATTTTCAAAACATTTCCAGTATTTGAACATATTCTTTAATATGATATATTTCCTTGGCTACTGAAAACTGTTCAGCAGTTTAAATCTATCGATCATTTTACTGAGAATAAAATCTCCCTGTTTTTGTCAGGTTAAATGATTCCCAAGTTTTCTCAGTAGACATCAATTTGTGAGTCACTTTTTAATTTTTATTGTTTCATCACTCTGTGATTTTCATAAAATAATAAAGGGAATATGATAAAACAATATTCCAACTTTTTAGTAGAACACATTCTTCAATCCAGACATGATCTGGAGGGACAATATGCACTATGGATATAAATGGAACTTCTGTCATCTTCTCTCTGTGTCTCCCTTGGATGTCCTTGAGGAACTTTGCAGAAACACTAGGCTGCAGAGAAACCTGTAAGAAATGACTGCAATGAAATATTGAAAGATGAGCTTACAGAAATCTCACTATTCCAAGATGGCAGAACTTCTAAATGGAACTATGAATTGTTAGAACAGGTCCCCAAAGGATAAATCAAAATAGTCTGAATAGGCACATTAAAAACACTTTGAGTGACAATATTTAATATCTTAACATTCAGGCTGTTTGAAGGTCAAAAGTATAAAATTCAAGGGCCACCTATATGTGGGAAACTAGACATTCCCACTGGCAATGGGCAGCACCCCTAGAAGATTCAAACATAGGCTGGTGGACCAAGACCAGAGAAATAGCATCTCTGCATTTTTTGGTTTTTTCCATTTTTCTTCCTTAATCATTATTTTCATCTTTTTCCATTTTTTGACCATATTTTCCTCCCTTTGCTATACTATCCTACATTTCTTTGTTTTTATAGTAGCAATGGCTAAACTTTTATTTATATCCAGGGTCAAAAAAAGAGAACTTACGTTCCTATCAGTGAACAAAGAATTATTCTCCTGTTTTTGAGCCATTAATTATTTTCAAGATTACTTACCGCAATATTTAACCTCTAGTCTTATCCCTATTCCAGATAATTTAAGTTAAAAGGGTCTAGGTACCACTATATGAATGCCTACTGTTTGAAATTATTCTATGTAATAGCCACTAAATACAAACGGAATTAAGGATTCATCCATCTTTACCCACATTGCCATTTGCTTTGATAGAAGCAGTGTGGTATATTGGAAAAAATATATAGGGAAGCAAAGGAATATGGGGCCCATCTTTAGGTACCTAACATGTATTTATTTATTCATTTATTTATGAAATCAGGAATTTTCCCTAGTTTGTTACATAGCTTATCTCATTTAAGTTCACAACATTATGAGATGCTTTATTCCCCAGGATTTTGATTACAAGCAACAGCTGCAGACACCATTTAAGGTTACCCAGCAGTTTTCTGAATTGCTGGGAAAGCTGGAGAGCAGACTCAGGGCCTAAGCTTTCAAGAATAGTTGCCTAAACCATGAGCAGAACTCATTGATGAAGAAATAACTGTTGTAGCCAAGCATTAGAAGCTACAATTATACATCAGCAACTTCAGTATTTTTGCAACTTCTACCCGTATCTTCATACAAGTCCTTCCCTTCTGTGCCAGGAACTCTACCTTGTGTTTCACCAGCACCACATGTCCTATCCCAGAGTGAGCTCTCCAATTCCCTTCCACATTACTATCTGCGCAGTCAACATCTGGAATAGGTAAATTGATCAGAAGATTATAGATTAGATGCCTCTGGTCTAGCTGAAAAGGAGATTGAGTGAGTGGGAAAACAAAAGTCTAGCATTTCCAGCTACTATATGGAAAGACAGTCTTTGCTCCCCCAGGAGACTTCTCTAACCAGATAATTTCTTCATCATAAAAAGAAGTGAAGATTTCAGTTTTTGTTTTCATTTTTGTTTTTGTTTTTTTATCTTGGGGAATAGAGCTAGGGTCTGATCCAGGTGGGTGGAGCGTGGCGTTTCACAGGAAGGCAAACAGAGTCCAGTTGGGGGCCCCAAGGGTGCACTATGTGATTTGGGGTGTGTGGGGGGAGTTAGTGTGGGTCCTGACGGAAGGGCAAGGAAAGGATGGGCTGGGATGTGCTGAGCATCAGGGGTGCCTCAGAGGAAAGCGGAATCAGGTCCCAGATGCTGGGTGGTGCACCAACCACTCTTCCTAGAGGAAGCCTGATCTCCCAGGATCTTGGGGTCTCGACATGCTGGAGGGGAGTCCTGGAATGAGACACGCCCAAGTGCCCCCATATCCCAGACTCCTCAGCAAGGAGTCTGGCTCACACCACCTATCAGGCAAACCCCTATGCTCCTGGATACCTCCAGCCTTCAGGTAGCCAATCATTATGTTGTATACCTGAAACTAATACAATGTTATATGCCTATTATATCTCTATTAATAAAAATCAGAAGCCAAATACATGACTTACGTCCATAACACATAGATTTTAACACTCATCTAATTTGCAAATCAGAATCTTAGAGAAATTTACCCACATTCACACAATTATTAAGACATAGGGCTGGTATTTAAATCCAAGTTTATATTCTTAACCAACATTTTTACTCTGCATGTGATTTTGATTAATCACTTGACGAGCAGTTCTCAAACCCCTGAAGTTTCTCAAGATATGTCCAAAATCAAAACTCTTCCATAGCAATATTATGTGTTATTTCCCTATTTCATTGAATTGGTATTTGCACCAATCATGCAAAAACATTGGTGGGTATAACTTCTGGCACCTTAATCACAAAACAAAATGGAAGAACAAAAGCTAAACTAATGGTCATTGTATTCTCCACTGTTACAGATGAACTAATAACACTGGGTTGGCCAAAAAGTTCCTTAT
The DNA here is from genome assembly GCF_009873245.2 of Balaenoptera musculus. Taxonomy (NCBI): domain Eukaryota; kingdom Metazoa; phylum Chordata; class Mammalia; order Artiodactyla; family Balaenopteridae; genus Balaenoptera; species Balaenoptera musculus. The sequence goes on along the minus strand of NC_045787.1, from coordinate 15,184,712 downwards.
AATATACAATTATATAATCCTTATATAATAACAATAATAATAATGTTTCACTTAAGTATTGATGCAGCAGAAAAGTTACTGATTTGATTAAATCTCTACACATCAGTACACATAGTTCTAACATTCTGTGTGAAGAAATGGGGAAGTATGTTTAAAGCCCTTCTGCATCCTGAATGTACATGGTTGGCTGGAGGAAAATTATTTGGACAACTGTTTGCACTGTGGGCTGAACCAGCTGCTTTGGTTATTCATACTCACATATTTTCACAGCAGACATTTTCTCAAAAATTAATGAAAAGAGAGTTTGTTATTTCAAGGAAAACTGATATTTTCTGTTGGCAATGACAACCATCATCTTTTCAAGAAAAAATTGTTTTCTGAAAACTTGTACCAACCATATAAGCTTGATACTTCCCAATGCGTGCTTAAAATATTTCTCTGTTGAGATATTCTGATAATGTGTAACAAAATATGTCAACATTTGGGAAATGTATATATCTTAGTGAATCAATGTTTGCAAAATGGTCAGTTCATGATGGTACAAAATCATGCATGGGTAAAACCATTCAAAATGCAAGATAAACAACTGATTTTAATTTAACAAAAGAAATAAAAAGTTAATGGATGAGGCTTTAGATTCCACATTTCAGTTAAACTTTAAAAAGTGACCATTAAGTTTTGGTGTAGTATCAAAACAAGAATACCCACAATAATCTGAAAAAGACTATGAAATAGTCATTTCTTTTCCAATTACATATTTGTGTCGGCTGGATTTTCTTCATATACTTCAAAAAACCAACATATTGCAATAAATTGAATGCAGAGTATAACTGTCTTATATAGTCAGGTAACTAATACCTACTAACCTAGTATCTACTAAGGGCTTTGTAAGGGTTTTCTAATTTTGATTAATGCTATCATTATTAATATTTGCTTTATTAGTAAAGAGCATTTATTTACACAAATATGTCAAACCATAAATAAATTCAAGTTGGCATATTTGAAACAAGACTAAGGTTGTGTAATTGAGTTTTTTTATGAAGTCGATTTTCATTCATCCATACAATAAGCATTTCTTAAGCTCCCAGTTTCAGCTAGGCATTCCCCTGGACATTGAGGAAACAAAGATTTATAAGACATAGTCCCTACAAGTAAGGATTTCAATTTAGTCAAGGGAGACAAGAAGGAATTGAACAATTACCATGTAATGCAGTGATTGCAAATATAAGTACACAAAATGCAAAGGCAACACCTACATGAGGAGGTGAGATAAAGGCTGTATTTTTCTTTTTCATAAATACCTAAATCAAAAACAAAGACCTCAGTCGTCATATTGCTAATTTAGTTATTATGGTAAGGAGCTAATGATAAACTGAGCCATTATACGTATCTAAATAGTAAAATAATTTTACAGTCAAGATCTGGCATTACAAGAAGGAATTAGCTTTGATAAATGAAATCCACGGTTAATACAAAGGCTATTTTACCCACTAATTTCAATATTCTCCACACTCAGTGCTATTTACCATAGCTCCCTGTGCAGCAAAAATTATAAATTTGAATTTTATTTATTATCCTGTAGGATATTTACACAGAAATGGAGGTGTCAACTTCCACAAGACAGACAAAAGAGGGAAGTTAAACAAATGAATGAAGTTGATAATTAAAACCATTGAAAATTTAAAAATCTTAGAGGTAATTTAGTACAAATCTTTAATGTTAGAGATGAAGGCATAGGGGTCCCATGTGTGCTTGGATTAATGTCACTCAGCTAGTTGGCTACAGAGCAGGAACTATACCCAGGTGTCTAAACAGCAATGTTCATTAATTTCTGCTAAAGAAATTGACAGCTGTGCAACATTTCAGAAGCATAAGCCTTTCTCTTATTCACAAATGCATTCCACAGTTCAAGGTCAATAATTAAAGGAAAGCCTTTCCACCAATGTATTCATTCCTGGAGAAAATAACATAGAAGGCTCGGGGGCGGGGAGGGAGAATAGTAAAAAACGCAAGGGGTTAGGAATTGGTTGTACAATATTCAGAGGACTAACAAGCACAGATTTTAAATTAAGCTAAGGCAATAGCAATGGCCTAAGACTTAAAAGAAAGAACTAGGGGAAAGGATTGTTTCAAATAATGGATATATTTTCAGAGTTGATACATTAATTTTTATTGAAATCAATTCACAGTTTAATAGTGAAAAGTATTGAATGCTTATAAAATTATACAAATACTAGTGTCTACAAATTCATAGATTTTTGTCTTTTTTACAAATGGACAAAAGTTAAATTTTCAAGCAAATAAAATAATTTGTCTTTGATGCTCACATTAAAGGGTTATTTTCTTAAAATATAAAACCTAATATACTTTGTTTAAACTCATACAAAAATATGATGAATGGGTTTTTCCTGGTGGTAGTCATTTTCTTGTGTATGAGTTGGGTAAGTATCTCTTTTACCCTTTTCTTGCCAGTTTTTAGGTTACTTCACATTTACGTTTTACAAAATTGAAAAAGTAGTAGGCATTTACAATATGCTATGTATTTGAGGATCTGACTCTCTGTTTAAAAGAGTAGGATGATGAAACATCACCTAGTTTTTGTAGTCAATGCCACTTCCAAAATTTAGCTTTGTGATTGTGATGTTCTTCATGAAAATTGCATGACTCCTTTTTATTTCATCAGTAGTTGATTGATGGGTAGCTCTTCACACATGATTGGTAGTTTCTAGGAAAGTCTCTATAAGTAATATGCTATATTAAATTTGTGGTTTTATACTACCAGTTTTATAACATTAGACTAAGAATTAAGCTCATTTTAAAAGGAAGTAACAACCAAAAAAAAAAAGATCAAGCATAAAGGCAAAGTTGGAGTTATCCCAGGAATTCAAGGTAAGATTTACAGATTTACATCTTAGCCAATTCAACATATAAACTAAATTAAAGAAGAAGAAAAACATCATGATCAACTAATAAATGGACAAGTCTTTCAATTATATTCAGCAACAATTTGTGATACCACTCTTAAGAATCATATAGCAAATTAGGAATACAAATAGTTCATCGAACATATGGTGAAATAATAGCTTTGCTTTCTTAGTAAATCTAATAATAAATTTACTTTGTGTTCTGGAAGATACTTGGTCTTAGCTTTGGTCATTTTTAAAAACATATTAAGCTTTCAGAGGCAATAGTTATCAATAAAAACATATCAATTAATTATATTACAGCTTTTTATACATCTAACAATTTCTATCATGATCTTATCCTGCTATTTAACCAAGTAATTTGAAGTACATACTGTTGCTTGATTTTCTTTCCAGCTTCATGAGTTCCTTTAAGTTGCCGCACTTTTACGTAAAAGTCACTGGATTCTACAGAAGAAAAGTGCCCCAATATTCACTGTTTTATACTTTCAGTAATGAACATTTTATCTTGAACTGTTTCTCATATCTCTATTTGTCTCAGACACCAATTTCTCTCTTTATTTCCTTTTTATCCATTCTTCCCACTGCCCTCTATTTTGACTTCATTCATGTATTCATCCATTTTTTCCAACTAACATCCATTCAATTTTTTAATAAATAAATTGCAAACTGTGGTAAATGCCACAAATGACAAAAAGCAATGCTGAGGGATTGCAGTTACTTATTGGAAACTGTATAATGAATAGAGTGTGGTCAGTAATAATTTTTTCTTTGCCAGTGATGTTGAAGAGTAAAAGATGAGCAAAAATAATGGGGATAGCAGAGCAAACCATTTATGAACCTACAAACTTACTTCTGCATTGATGTTGGCATTTAAATTTTGCAATGCTACCTTGGATGGCCTTACATAATGCCCCTTTTTAGTTCATCTGAAGCTCCAGCAACTTTATATGGCCCCGGGTGGCTCTAAGCCTCACCTCATATGGTCTATACTTAAGGGCAGGATTTAAATAAATAGCTCTTTTTTGCAGGCTTTTTTCCTCTCATATCATTAGTTTTATTCTGCTATTAACAGTCATGAAAATTCTTTGTAGAAAACAAGAAATATAGCAGGTCAATAAAAACTGTATGAATACAAATCACTTTATCCACCAAGGAAAACCACCATTGATATTTTGTATATATCTTTCACAAAAGTTTCCTATCAGCTTATAAACAAAATGGATGATGTTGTTATAACTGTATTTTCATTTAAAAATAGCTGTTTCCATTAAAATAAATATACACATCATTTTATTTGCTGCAAGTGGATGTAGCTTTCTTTTTACCTATTTATATTGTCATATTTGTCTCCATTTGTCCACCATTATTAAAAAGGCTGCAAATAAATACTTGCACATACATACTTACACAACTCTCTGCTTATTTTCTCATGATAAATTCTTAGATTTGGAATTTTGGATCAAGTAATAGAGTAAGCTATTTTTTAAATAGTAACAAATTGAATTTCAGAGACTTGTATTTTTTATAAACTGAAATTTTAAAATTTGTAAGTTTAAATATCTCTGGTTTCCTGTTGGTATCATTGTAAGAATTAACATAAATACTAATTTTTTTCTTAAGGCTTTTATTCACTTGTAGACAATTCTGAAATCTTCCCAGAATTTATTTTGAAATTAAGTGTGAACAAAGGAAATAATTTCATCTATTTTTTCTTTGAATAGTTAATTGTCTTAACACACAATCAATGTATCTAGCCCCAAAGATCAAAATACTAACCTAATTATGTATAAAATTTATGTGTGTGTGTATAAACACACACATATATGTTATAAAATATACAAATATATACTCATATATTTTATTATGCATATAAAATATTTTCTACTGACTTGCCTGTCTATTCTTATCACTACAATAATATTTAACAGTTAATGATTTAAACATGATTTTCAACCGGATTAGTTAAATTTATTCCTTTTTTTCTTCATTTTTTTTAAACTATTTAATGGCTTGTCTCACATATTTAGGCTGGTAGTGTAATTTTAGGATAGCATTTATATGGTTCCTTTTTTCACAAAAGGATGTTGTTTCTCAGAACTGTGTTAAATATATAGAGCTATAGATAGAATTTCCACCTTTACAAAACTGAGTCTTCCAATACATGTATATGGCATGTCATCATTTGCTATTTACTCAAATTATCCTTTAAAGTTCCTCTATACTGGTGAGCATGATATGTGCGCAGGGAAAACTTTGTGTATGTAGATTTATCACATATCTTCTTAAAATTATTCAAATTAACATATTTTATTCCTATTATAAATAGCTTATATTTTTCATTCTATTACCCACCTGGCTATTAATCTAAAAGGAAAGCTATTGATTGAAATATTTGTTTTGCATTCAGTTACCTATGCAGTCTGTATTAATTAACAGCAGTTGCTGAGTTGATTCTCCTGAGTTTTGTAGCTCGACAGTTAAATAATTTAGCATTTGATGATACTCTTGCTATTGCCTTTCCACCTCTCAGATTATTGCCTTTGTGAATTTATTGTCCAGCACAGTTAAATAATAGTATTGATACTAGGCCCTCTGGGCTTGTATTCACTTTACCAGGGATTTCCCTGTCTCTTTTATCAATAAACTTAATATTGACAATATTTTGAGCTTTTATGATAAGTTGGAAACACTTTACCTGAAGAATGGCTGTTGAAATAAAATCCAAATATCTTTTAATCATATATTAAGATGGTTACATGTTTTATTTTTTCTTATGACTAATATCCATAACAAAATGCATTAGTAGATTTCTTAATATTAAATAATATATACATCTAGGGGGAAAAAGTTTTTGTGGTAAGGATGGAATTCATTTTCAAAAACTTTACGTAACCTTTCTGAACCTGTATTAGTAAGGTGGAATTGTTCATAAGTGGTGACTAATAAAGGATATATTTTCAGATTTTGGTCCCAAAATTATAATAGCTATATAAAATAATTGTGAATATTTTCTTCTTTCTTTAAGATCTATAGACCTTGAGTTCAACTAAAGCACTCTTCCTAATTACTAACATTTTTGTAAAAATATATATGTGTGTGTGTGTGTAAGGAAATTGGAATACTTTCTGAAACTCTAAAATTTCTCAAATAGCAGCTCTTTTAAATTACTGCCCAATGTTTTTGTTTATTATCTACTGTCTGATGGGAGGCAAAGTTATTAATTCCTTTTACTTATTCTAAGAATATCATATAGAGAAGAAGGAAAAGTGGAATCTGTACATTTCTGTCTTTATCTGTTACCTGAAGTCTTCTCTCTCTGATTAATCTTTTTTGATTTCCTTGATTCATTATTTGAATAAGTTATTTTCAGCTTGTATTAAATACAACACAATAAATATTAAGCCGTTCAAAATATGTAAATAAAAGGAGATAAAACAGTACAGACACAGTAAAATTCAATAAGGTGAAGAGGTGGTTCAATAAGGTGAACAAATACTATGGAAAATTTTACTATAAAACATTATGAAGATAAAATAAATTTTATGTCAACATGTTAGTGCTTTTTTGTCCCAACAGATCTGAAATTGTTGCACCAAGCAGTCTATTTTTCATATTGAGTAGACACTAGTGTTTGCTGATTAAGTCATGAAATCAATGACACTTGAGACTAGTTATGGCAGCTTTTTGTGTAAAGCCGTACTTTGGTTTATCTGAGGCAAATTTTCTAAAATTACATTTCAGTCATTGATTTATTAATTTATTTATTCACAATTAGACCTTCTTTCAACACGGTTTTCTGAGATTTACTATGTATTCTGCATTTTTCTAGAATCAAGATTCCAAATAATTAAGACACAATCTTTGCACTAAGACATTTTACAAGCTGGCAGCAGAGACGGACATAAATATAAATAAATATTATAAAGGGTGGTATTAATACATTAAGTAAATTAATGATATTAGAAGTGCGTACAAGGTACAATGCTGACATAATATGGAATGAGTTTGAAAACAAGCGCAGGCATACTTGGAGATATTGCGGGTTCAGTCCCAGACCACTGCAATAAAGAGAAAGGTAATCCTCATCCCATGACCTCCAGCTACTGCACAGATCTATTAGTACTCTTCCCATATCTGCTTTCATACACTCAATATTTCCTCTCTGGTGTGTTCCACTTCCAAAAGCTGACACCTGCCTCTCTTTATTGGAAAGTTGTCCTTGAATCTCACTTTTCCTAGATGAACATAGAAGTCCAGTGAGTGGGAATGTGTGCCCTCCCCCTGCCAGCACATTTTCGATCAAATACTGGGAAACGTGGTGGGCTAGGAACTCTAGATATCTTCTGCTCATCTAGACAACTCTGATTTGTGATTTTCATCCAGAGTTCTCCAGTGAGATTGAGCCAAAACTTCCCTCTGTGGGACTCAACTTGAAAGTGCTCCCTCCTTTGACTTCCTTCCATTTCTGGTTCCACTTTCCTACTTCCCTACTGTTTTTTTCTGTAAATTACTTTCGCATAAATCCTTGTCTAGGGCCTGCTTGAAGGAAACCCAACCTACGACAGTTGCCTTGGAAGATAGTATGCAGTCTCTGCTATAAGTCTATTGCCAGTAGAATTCCCGTCCTCCAACGGGATCATTTCAGAAGATGTACTGAGCATCTCGTAGGGCAAGATATGAGATTAGGTTAGCTAAATCTGAACTACTAGCCCTTCTACACCACCCTCTTTGTATTGACAGTTTTGTTTCCTGTGTAAGCAAATATGCATATGCATTTTTTCTAAATTTTATTTTGTATTTTGTTCCATTTTACAGAACTCATACCATTATCAAGTTAAAAGAAAATCAAATTAACTTAGTCAAATATAGTAAGGTCTGGGGAAATTTTGAGGGCTCTTTTTTTCATAAATTGCCTAATTTCTGCCCAGAATACTAAAAAAGAGACATGTGTTGGCAGGAACTGACTACTTACCTAACAGGCAATTCGCTCTTCTCTAATATCCAAACTCTGAATTTGTCCATGAATTAGGCAGCAATCAGAAGGTGAGATGAGTCTGACTTCTGTTATAGGTATTGAATATGTGATTAAGGTTTGATCAATTTGATGTAAGAAATCTAAGTCTTTTGCTCTCTAATTATAAACAAAGCAATTATAAACAAAACCAAAACCAGAAATGGGTGAACTGTTTTTGTTTCTTTTTTAGCTTAAAGAAATTAATTTTTTTTTTTTAAAGTTAAAAAAAAAACAAAACACTAACAGTGTGTGACAAAAACTTGCTGATGCTACTCTTTCCTAATATATCTTCTGGAAATGCTACTGAGACATCTGGAATGGCAGGAGCTTTCTTGTTACTATGAGGCACAAGCAGGAGGACAGAAAGCCAACACACTTAGGATAATGTAGCAGAGTATAAAAAGAAATTAGATCCTGTTGGCACTGCTAAGCTGCTGAATCAACCCAGAACTATCTACTGCAAAATTTTTGTTAAGTGAGATAATTAAATGTCACTAATGCTTAATGTCATATCTTTAGCTAAAATCATTATTGACTGATACAAAGTGTATCATGAAAGGATTTTAGCAGCTAGTAGTATTTGAAATCAAGTTCAGGAAGTGGTTTCAGAAATGGTGAGTATAACCCTATAAAAGTAGGAAATTACCTGCCCATATAACACTGGGGAATATGCAGAGAAAGAATGAACTGCTTTGGACTCTGGAAAACTATCTGTAGAAGAGAACTAATATTCAGCATTATTTAAGCTGCATGTGTCATACTTTGCAGAGGTCTTAAGTCAAACGCTCCAATAATTTGAAAACAAAAACACTTAAACATAGCATATATGTAAGAAGTATATCACCTTTAAGTTTTAAAAAATTACATTAGAATTTTTCCATATATACATTTACTTTGATGGGGAAATAATTTAATCAAATGGTCTTCTGTTTTAAAATTAACTGTTTAAGATTATAACAGTTTCCTATATTTAGTTTGATTGCAGTTTATATTGTAACAAATCTGATTTAGAATGCTACAAATATGACACTTCAAACTTACGTTCACGATTTATCCTGAAAATTTAAATATTCAGCTACTTATCTGACCTTGTGTTTAATATGTACCTATACTTACTCTATTTTCATTTCATAATGAAAATCAACCAACCATTGAGAGTTGTTTTAAACACAAAAATTTCCTGAAGTTTTTCCAATGCAGGTAGATTTTTCCTACACATTATCAGTTAATAAACTAATCTTATTTTGTTTCTTTTCACACTATTTAATAAAATATTAAATTGATTGAAGGACAGAATTCAATATAATAAAATATACAGGATAAAGTCACCAAATCTAATACATGTGTGTTATGTGAGTATATGTACACACATTTATAATAACCAATGAGACGTTATGATCAAATATTTTATTTACAATAGTACTACATAAATAGATTAAAATATTTTAGCATAACGATTACAAGAAATGAGTGCAACAAAATAAGATAAAACTATGAAATCTTTCTGATATATAAAAGGAGTCTTGACTAGTTGAATAGATATTCATGAATTTAAATCAGAAATTGAATAATGTAATATATTATACTCCCAAGCTAATAATAGCTAATGAATTTATAAGCAAAATCCAGTATTTTTAAATTTCTTAAAATATCCAAGGTTCAATTAAAGAGGAAGCACTTTATGAAAATGAAATATTGTGGCAGTAGGCCTGCTCTAGAAAATATTAATACATATTTTTTTTAAAAAACACATTAATTAACATGTTACAGATGAGACAAAAAAAAATATATCAGAATTGATAGCTCAGGTAGAGACCATGTTTCTATTTAGTAAATGTAAGAGAAACGATGATGTCAGTGATATTGGATTGATTAATCAAGCAATTTTATAGGAAAAATTGATTAGAAGTTTAGGCCAACATCTATTTTGATTATGTCTATATTTACATCAAAATTAATCTAAGAAAAAAAAATTACCTGATATCTGGATGTATAATGATTTGCTACATTTAAGTCTACTTGAAGGCATTTGACTACCTAAATAAAATTTTAACATATAACATTAGTAGATAATTTGATATGTATTTTTTTATATGAAGTTTGTGAAATATTTAAAATAACTAATTTAAATGTGAAATTTAATCATCAGATCTTTATTCTTACTAGATTTTTTCCCCCCCTAAATATCAGCAGTTAGGATCCAGTGAGGAATGAAAGGCATCATAAGGTTGAGAAATGGATCCTTGTAAGCCATTTAGTTAACATAATTGGAGGAAAAACGAAGGATTGAAGGCAAAAAGAAAACAAGTGATAAAAAGTATATTAGAAATTTTTTTAATTTCTGGAAAATAAAGCTAGTTGAAAATGATGGACTGCTATGAAAATTCCTTGCCTTATATCTCAGGTAGAGGAAAGGCATTATCTAGCAAGTTTAATCTTATATTTTTAAATTAGAATACTAATCTGAGTTATATGTATTAAAGCTTTCAATTTCCCTTTCCATTATTGAACTTCTATTTAAATATATTTTTGGCTTTCCTTTTTAAAAATTTTTCTTCCAGTTTTATTGAAATATAATTGACAGCACTGTATAAGTTTAAGGTGTACAGCATAACGATTTGACTTACATACATTATGAAATGATTAGTACAATAAATATAGTGAACATCCATCATCTCATATAGATACAAAATAAAAGAAAAAGAAAAAATATATGTTTTCATTATTTGTGTGTTGATTTTGAAGTATAATTGAACTACAACACTGTGTTAGTTCCTGTTACACAACATAATGATTCCACATTTGTATACATTTCAAAATGATCACTATATGTCTAGTTAGAATGTCACCATAAAAGATATTAGATAGTTTGTGACTATATTCTGGCAATGTACATTTCATTCCTGGGACTCATTTGTTTTATAACTGGAAGTTCATACTTCTTCATCTCCTTCACCTTTTTCTTTCCTCCCCTCACGACCCTTCCCCTCTGGCAATAGTTTGTTTGTTCTCTGTACCTATGGCTCTGTTTCTATTTTGTTATATTTGTTCATTTGTTTTGATGTTAGATTCCACATATAAATGAAATTATAAGGTATTTTTCTTTGAGTTATCTCATTTAGCATAATACCCTTTAGGTCCATCCATGTTGTATCAAATGGCAAAATTCCATTCTTTTTTATGACTGAGTAATATTCCATTATACATTATACAATTATATATATATGTGTATGTGTGTGCATGTATAGTATATATATGTAATATATATATTGCATATTCTTTATCCATTCATCTATGGATGGGCACTTAGGTTGCTTCCATATCTTGGTTATTATGAATAATGCTGCAATGAACATAGGGGTGGGAAGAGGCTGTCTTTTCACTGTTGTATATTCTTACCTTCTTTTTCATAGATTAATTGACCATATAAGTGTGGATTCATTTCCTTATTCTGTTCCATTGATCTGTGTGTCTGTTTTTGTGCAAGTACCATACTGTTTTTTTGTTGTTTGTATTTTTTTAATTAATTAATTAATTTATTTATTTTTGGCTGTGTTGGGTCTTCGTTTCCGTGCGAGGGCTTTCTCCAGTTGTGGCAAGTGGGGGTCACTCTTCATCGCGGTGCACGGGCCTCTCACTATCGCGGCCTCTCTTGTTGCAGAGCACAGGCTCCAGACGCGCAGGCTCAGTAGCTGTGGCTCATGGGCCTATTTGCTCCATGGCATGTGGGATCTTCCCAGACCAGGGCTCAAACCCGTGTCCCCTGCATTGGCAGGCAGATTCTCAACCACTGCGCCACCAGGGAAGCCCCCCATACTGTTTTGATTATTATAGCTTTGTAGCCTAGTTTGGAACTAGGGAGCATGATTCCTCTAGCTTTGTTCTTATTTCTCAAGATTGTTTTGGCTATTAGGGATATTTTGTATGTAAATACAAATTTTAGAATTATTTTTCCTAGTTGTGTGAAAAATGACGTTGGTATTTTGATAAGGATTTCATTGAATTTGTAGATTGCCTTGGGGAGTACAGTCATTTTAATAATATTAATTCCTCCAATTCACGAGTACAGTATATCTTTCCACTTGTTAGTGTTGTCTTCAAATTTTTTCATCAATGAATTATAGCTTTCTGTACAGTTTTAGGTACAATTTTATAGGGAAGACCTCTGTGCATTTCTAAACCATATTTGTAGCAAGAGAATTTTTCTATCTGTAAGCATTCTGCATTTAAACATAGGAAGAAAATAGGCAATAGTTTTCCTTTGGTCCAGTCTAGAACTATTATATACTTTAATAATAATAATAATAATAATATTTTATACATATATCATGCATGCATACACATATACATACTTACAAATATATGTGTATGTGTATGGGTCTATTTTCTTATGTGTAATACATATACATATAGAGAATTCTTGATGCAATTAACCTACTTATAATTGGGCCTCAGATCATCAAGAAAGGTATGGACTTTTATCTGTATCTATACTTATACCTTGAATGCTTTGTATACAGAAAGTTTATTTGGTTAAAGTATAACAAAGGTGGAAAATCTTCTCAGCATCATTAATACTAAACACATCACAAAGCCATACTTCCTATACTAGCTATATAGAATGATACATCAGTGCCCTCACCTAAAAAATGTACAGAATAGAAGTAAATTACATGTACTAAGTTCAATAAAGAGTGAAAATTGTTCTTACATTCATTCATGTATTCATTTAACAAACAATTTTTTCAAAGATTATTATGAATCAGACATTGTGCTGGGAAGGAGAAGATAAGTGGAATTAGAAACAATATCTACGTCTGTATATCTAGTGACAAGACCCACTTTATGAGTAAGCAAAGATTGAGTAATAGATAAAAGTAAAACATTTCTGATTATATATCAAAGAGACAAAAGTCTCACTTACTGCTGACATAAGAAACCTGTTACTACTATCCTGAGGTATCAAGCAGTACAAATTTATAAAAAGTTTAATTTCTTATTGCTCACCAATGGCAATGCTGCTATTCTCATAGCTTCGTCTACTTCTGTGAATCATTTATTAGAATTATATGTGAAGTCCATGCTAAGGAAATCGTGTTTTGTTTGGTAGGCACTGGAAATATTTTAAATGTTCTTTGATCTAGGAAGAGAAATCATTATAAAATATAGTACCTAGGGATATTATTCAGAGAAAGATTTAAAGAGTGGAATTAAAGACAAAAAGACTGAAACCCCAGGCACAGTCAACAGGCTATTTCTGTACTATAAACGCTAGATATTAGAGCACATCCTTTGTGGCAAATAAAAGCCAAATAGGAAAGGATAAGATGCCTCCAAAGTTTTGAATCTGCATTACCTGGAGAATGATAGCCAAATTTTAAAATTATGTAAATGTAAGGGAAAAGCTGTGTTTGGCTTTTATTGTTTTTTCATTTGTTTTTAAGAAAATTAAATAAAAAACATATTTCAAGGTTGGGTGTCAAATGATAAAGAAAAGAACACCCAAGTACTTCTGATGATGATAATTAATATTTTTAACTACTAACTAGGTTCAAGGCACTAATCTAAGTGCTCATTTGCTGCTTGTCACAAACCCATTTTTCAAATGAGGCAACTGGAGCCCAAAGACGTAAAGTGTCCAGTGTTAGTTAGCTCATCACTGGTAGCACCTGGACTTGAACAGAGACATTCTGCTCTAAAAAACTGTGCTCTTAACCAATTTACCATCCACAAATAAATGTCTTAAGTCAGGTTTAAGGAAAGAGTGGGAGCTGATAAATGCATAGACTTTGGAAAGAGAAAAAGAATAGTTGAGTAAGAGAATACAGAGCAGTTGTTCTTAACAGTGTCCAACTGTACAGCTTTATAATCAGATCCATAGGTCCAAACACTGAGGATCCTCAATCAGTAGGTTCTGAGTAGAAACTGACAGGTCTATTTAAAAGAAGAACCATAGTGATTCTGATTCACAGGTAGAGTGAGAATCACAAATGTAGGGGTGGGAGCGTATAGAGAGCAGGAATGTAAACCTTGAGAAACATCCACATGCTTTAGGAATACTATTTAATTTACGTCATTAATTCTGTACACCATCCCTACATCTCAAGTTTATCAGGGAGTTACCAAGTTTAAGCTGCATCCACGGACACACGATTTCTAAATGTAGAGACGGGGATCCAAAGTCTGACTTTAAAGTCCATTATTTTCCCCATTAGACTAGAGTTTCTTTGAGATTATGTATTCAGAGCCCTAGAGATTTAAAGAGTTTTCTTGGGGCCACCTTGGTGGAGGGAAGCAGAGCGGATAAAGGGATGCAGAACAAGAGCTCAGACGCCTGCATTCCACTGTCTTCTTATATTTCCAGTCACAGAATCTCTGCTCTTATATAGTGGGATTCTGTCTAATATTAATTGTAAAAGCGGCTTCAATGACTAAAAAGAGTGTGAAAGTTACTGAACTAACCCAAGAAGACAAAGTAGGAGTAAAAAAGCAGATAGGGGTGTTCAGAAGATAGCATTATATGTACAGGAAAGCTCTATTTTAACCAACTTATGCAAATCATGAAAAACTGAAAAATTCGTAAATGCTATCAACCATAAGAATATTTGAATAAAATAATCCCCAACAAAGCAATGCTATTGATACTACTTCCCCTTATTAGAAAATCACATTTCTTACATTAACTAAAATTTTTTTACAATATACTTCCATTTTAGGATGAGATTTTGGCTAACCTGTCATCATGTATCACACGCTTTGGAGAGACTTTAATACAAGGGATTCCAAACTGGCACCCAGATCGAAATGGGTTCCCCTGCTATGCTGTGTTTGTAGGATGGCCATGTGATCTGTAGTCTAAACCCAGATGCATTTGAAAGGGACAATAGGCATGAAACTTGACAGTCCCAGGTATATGGGATATATGGTCATACTACCCTTTTAGCTATTATAAAGTTGAAAAACATCAGTCTGAACACTTTTGTATGAATGAGGTCTTCCAGTTCACCAAAGTCCTCAGTACCCCTTAGTGTTCTCTTTTGTTACCTATCTGATACCTATTTTATGCAAATAAAAAATATGAATATAAAATCATCCCCTTTCTAAGAAAAGGCCTTATATGTATATATTGTGTGCATGCATGTACATACATGATTTTTAAATCTATTCATACCTTGGTTCTCCCACATAATGGATAATTTTTTCTCTGCCTCTCATTAGAAGGATTCTCATTCATTCTCCCCCATTATCCCAACTCAGTCTTTTATTTGTTCCTGAAGAAGCTGAATTCCACCTGACAATAGTTTCAATGTAGTTAATGTTATGATTTCCATTATTCTCTTTTACTGGGCATAATAAAAACCAACAACATACCTGTAGCTGATGAACAATGAGAACAATGTATCAGCAGATGTTTTAATACTTGGCCAAAATTTCTCCCATCTGACCTATATTATACTTTTTAAGTGAAGTCTAATTAAATGCTAGCTTTGTTGAATATATTCATCATAAAATAAATGGAGTATTGTTAGCAAAATAGCCAGTTTAGAGCTCCAGTAGTATACAGAACTGTTTTGCTATACAACCAAAGCCACTTATTTTGGAGTACTTGAACCTAAGCACAAAGTCGAAAACAAGAGAATGAGAATGAGAATAATAAATTATGGAAATCAGAACTAATTGTACTTTCAGGGGTTTGATAGATTATTCTTTTAAAAGAGGAGAGAAGAGCAGGTTTTTTATTATTGCAATGCTGAGATGAATTACCCACGACCTTATGTAAACTGAAAGCTTGTATTGACCTGTTGAAATGGGAAAGCTTGTAACCATGGCAACGGAGGACAAGTAAAATTGGTTTTTTCTGCAGTTATAAATAAGGTGGAGAAACCCTGGGCTTTTCTTCCCTCAATCTGTGACAAAGACAACACAGAAAATAAAAACCACCATTTTTCTCTCTATGGTTTTTCCAGTCATAAAATGCAAGTCAATTTACATGAAAATCTCCACAGAGGCAGACTGTTATCTACAAGGTGTGAAGAAAGAGAAGGTAGGTAGTGGGGATTGGGGAAATAAAGAACCAGAAAGATGTAGAAGCTCATAGGCAATGCCACTGATTAAAAAATTCTTTCTTAGATGCATGCCACAAACAATTTCAGTGTTGTACATTTCAAGGTATCTAAACATACTTGAGCCAAAGTGCAGGAGAAAACCCTCAAGCCATTCCAAATTGTTATGCTGTATCTCTCTTTTATCTAGAATAAAAAGGGTATTAAGCACAGTATATTTGTAACTATATCTACTCTTACTATGTTCTGAAATAAATGAATAATGATATATGAGGCTTTGAAATGTGATTCTGTATGGGCTTAGTGGCCATTATGGTTAATTCTGTTAATCCTTTTAAGTCTGAATTTTTATCAAGTGTTTTTCAAAAATTTAACCTCTTTCACCCAACACTTGGTGGCACTACTACTTCATAAGGCAAGTCCCTGAAAATGATTACCAAAACTTCTGTATTAAGGCTTTGGAAAATATCTTGTCTGCCAGACTAGACTGTAACCCTTCAGCTCTAATGCTTTGAATATGATGCTTGAGACATTAATAAATCTTCTGTCCCTCCCACGACAAATAGGGAAAAAAAATGGTTACAAGCACTAATTTTTATCACACTAGGTTAATAGGGATGAAAAATGGAAGAAAGGCACTTTCATAGAATATTTATTAGGCTAATGCTTTAGAGTCTACACTGTCTAAGGGAACTTTCTGAAATGATAGAAGGGTTCTTTGGAACACTAGGATGATGGAGGTTGGCTTGTCTAAGATGCAGCTACTAACCACGTGTGGCTATTGGACACTTAAAGTTTAGCCAGTGCAACGGAGAAACTGAAATTTTCTTTAGAAATGTTTTTAATTAAATCAACTTAAATTTCAGTAATCACAAGTGGGCAGAGGCTACCATATTGAACCACAAAGCTTGGACCTTGCTATAGATGAATCCAAGGTGTTGGCTCAAGAGAGTTGACTAAAGAGGACAGGAAGGGATGCAAAGTACGGTAAGAAAAGTGATGACACCACCTGCTCCCCAATCTGTGGGGGAAAATTAGATTAAATTAAATAAATCAGTCTCTAATATAATAAAAGCAGCTCATTATCCTCTCCATTGTCACTTAGGAAGTAGTGGAGTGTTTTCTTTGCAATAATATATGTACTGATTGGGTTTCCCTTCTAAACGTTTCTCTTTTTGGTATATTTTTTTCCTCTTTATAATAGTTAAGGGACCAGAAACACATTCAGTGTCAGTCACTTTGAATTGCACTGCCCTAAGGATGGTCGCATGGAGCTTTTCATCACTCAGTCCCATCCCCCGTGACCTGGACTGAAGGGCAGAATAAGACTTTCCAAATGTGTTCTTTCTTATCCCACTGAATGCAGCAGGTTACCTTCAACAACAGTGAGTTGCAACAGTGAGAGGGATGATTCAAAGAGCCTTCTTATCCCCAGGCCTGAAACCATATTTGGAAAGACAATGAGAATGATCAGTCATTAGTGTGTCCTGGACCACTCTTACTTCTAGCACTAATTTCTCCCTTTAATTTCTTATGCAGCTTATTCAAGTTTTGTTAAACTTGATTCTGTCTCCCTTACTTGGAATCGGGCTCTCAGAGGAAAGGGGCTAGATTTTGGTTTTCACTTTTTTGCAACCTCTGGCCCCTAACCCTATACATCTATGGTGACCCTTTTCTACTGTCAGAAGTAAATGAAGGAATTAGGAGAATTGAGATATCACAAATGGGAATTCCTCTGTTATAAAAGCAATGTTCTGATAGCCACCTCCTAATAGTGACAATGCAATTTACTGACAGTTATGGATGTGCAGGAATTACTGCCAGAATATTGTAAGAAATCCATTTTGGGTTCTAAATTTGAACAACTGTATTGCTGCGATAAGAAATTCTGTGGCGTATCAAGAGTGACTCCACAGGTAACTGGTTATTTTAAAAACTTTTCCTCTGCAGTTCTATTACATGCATTTATAACTTAATCTTTCTGAAAGATGTTTTTTCACTCATCTGCTTCCTGTTGCCTTCAGCTGGTCAAAATCCGTACTCTATGCCTATGGACCATATGCCAAGACTACTCCCCCCACTTCCATCACAAAAAAACTTTCCTTTTTCTCTTCTACTTCCCTACAAATAATGCCTTCTGTTCTTAATCCATTTCCAGTTCAAAATAGGTACAGAATGGTCTTGATGATTGTTTTACATCTTCATATATTATTTCTTATATTTTCACTAATATTTTCATTGATCATTTTCTGTCTTTTTTATGTCCCCAATCATATATCCTTAAGAATCACTGAATTCTAGAAAAGACACAGATTCAGAGATCCACTGATGAAGCACTTCTTAACCTAGGGTAAATTAATTGAAGAAAAATTTTTTGTTTTTGTGAAAATATTTATCAGCCAGAGCCTATTTGACTGTAAACACACCAGCTACCTGAATGGAAAGAATTAAGGAATTGTTAACTAAGTATAAAGGGTGAGAAGAAAATGCTAGGGCATTTATCATGAAGGTAACAACTATAAAAAACAAACCACCACAAGCCCAAATGCTCAGGAAACAATGGGATAGTGGCAACAACTTAGAAACTTAAAGGAGGGGCCTCTGGGAGCCGAAAACCAGACTTCTCAGGAGGGACTAAACATGTGTCCCTGGGTGGAAGGCAAGATGTAGCTGATTCTGCAACTGCTGGCAGAATTGCTGACTGCATTCAGCTGCTGCTACAAAAATAGCTGCTGCTTCCAGGGTGAGAAGACGTAGCAGTGACGCTCACAGGAAGTACAAGCAGACAGGAAGCCCATGTAAGGCAGAGAGGAAGGAACAAGTCTCTTCCTCGTCCAGACTTGCAAGCTTCCTCTGATACCTTTATTGGCAGAGCCAAACAGAGAGACGGTGTTGACAGAGCAGAAATCCAGTGGTCCGAGTTCCAGCTCCTCAATCAGCAAGCAGGGTATAGAGAATAGGGTTGAAGCTGAGAGACAATGGTTTAATAATTGCCACAGACTATATATATTTATATATATATATTTTTTTTAATGGCGAGAGAGCCTATATTTTTATTAGCTTCTCAAAGCGATACGTAACTTCCAAATCATTAAGAATTATTGAATAAACAGAAAAGATAAAAGAACCTCATGATAACAAACCTGATGTCCTTTGCACTATTTTACACTGTGTCTTCCGTTCCTTGGTTAATTACGTTCTCACTAACAAGAAGGCATCTTAATGCAAATTTCAAAACATCATTAGTGCTCAGAACACATTAGGTATTAGGAGGTGTTAACCAAAAAACAAAACAAACACACACACATCCAAAAAAACTTTCTCACAACCTATTTGAGGTCTATGTCTATAAGATTTACAAATTTCCCAAAAGTCAAATCATTATTTTAAGTACAACAAAGTCTACAACTTGTTTTTTTTCAAGAATTATTATTTTATTCATAAACTAAGAGTACATTGAACATATAAATTATTTAACATAGCTTACTCTATTAGAATGAATTTTAAATTAGCAATTAAATAATACTCTTTTTTTTTCCTAGGATTGTTACTTGTTACTTGTTATTCATGCATATACAGCTGCTTGGGTATGTTGGAAACTCAGAGGCAGATCAGAGGAAAAGGAAAAAAAGTCAAGAAAATAGTCTGGGTTAGGACTGTTCAACTGTTTGCATCATGACCAATACATCATAATAATGTCCTACAATGTGTGGTGACCTTGTACTTAATATTTAAATGGGTCCAATAAATTATGTGACATTCTAATGGAAACAATATATTATGGAGTGTTAAACAGACCTTTCTAGAAATAGAGATGCTTAGGTTAAGTTGAAAATGCTGTTTTATTTTGGAATGATTCCATAATTTTAGGAATAAAGCAAATGCTGAGAGTTCTGGGAATAAGGTTGTCATGAAGGAGAGAGCTGGAAAGAGAAAGTCTATCTAGACATAAGCAAATGGATGCCTCATAAAGGAGGTCTCTAGTCCCAAAGAAGAAACTGTAGAGGGAAGAGGAAACTCCCTCTTCACAGAACTGCTGTCACATGGACCAAAATAATTCAGGAGGGGATTAAAACAAAAGACTGCAGCTTTGCTTATACTCAGCTTCCCAGGGTACTGGATATGGATTTTGGCACAGCAAGATTAACCTATCCATCACTGGTGAAAGGGGGGTTTCTAGGACACCACTGAGCTTTATTCACAAATTAGACTGAGTGTGAGGTGACACTGAACACACCTGGAGGAACAAGGGACTGATGGTCATATCCTCAGATCCTTGGAAAAATAATAGCTAGACCAATAGGTATGAATGTAAAGCAGAGCATTTCATTAACTGAACTGAGAGGTGAAATACCCCAGTGATTAGAATTAGAGTATTACTTGTGCTGCATGAAGTAAACTTCTCTGATAACATTTCCTTACCACACAAAGTAAATCTACACAGACGTCTTTTCATCTATTATGTCTGAACCTTAAATTTTCTCATATTATAGATACAGAGCCTATTTTGTTTGCCGTGACAGTCTCAGTTACAAGATTATGAAATGCCCCAGGGCAGGGCATATGCTTCCTTCGTCTTGGAATCATTATTACCTGGCACCCAGCCTGGTACGCAGCAGGCATCCAAACAGTTGAGTGAATTTGTTGAATTTCAATCTGTTTTTAAAACAGGATCAGTTGAATCAAACAAGTGAAAATGTTCACTTGATCTCAGTGATTTCTGGTCACTCTCAGACAATAGATACAATTCATCAAATGCTGTATTTCAAGGTTTGAAAGAACCTGAAAAGTTATCTATTTTACCTGCCTTTGTAATCCTGAATCTTATTTCTTCATATATATGTATGTGTGCAATATATGTAGACACATACATTTTACACTCATATGTATCTGTCTTTAAATTTGCATTTTGAAGGATTTTTTCCCTGAAGTTTCAATAATTTGTTTTATTCATTTGTTTAACACAGAAGGCCTGTGCTCAAATTAATGTTTAAGAAGTCATAAAAAGTGAAAAGAAGCGTTGATACTCATTAGGCTTTAAGCAAATATCATAAACACCTAATTGCTTTTAGAGAAAGAGCAAGGTAATACACAGTATTTATTGGATTTTCAACCTAGTATATGATGCATCTTTTTATACTCTGTACCCATTTGTAAGTGCTGTTGACCATAGTATTACTGAGGATCCAATAAATGGATGACTGACAGAATAGCATATTAATAAAAATGATCCTTTAAAAGTAAAATGCCAAATATCCTGAGAGCAAAAATAAATGTAAATGTAAATAATAGTAACAAGTTTGGCATTTATTTCATTTTAACTTTTTAAAAAAGAAAAATTAGAAATTTAAGCTGGAAAGTGATTAATCATTTTGAAAATGCTTTCCTTAACAGTCCACAGTATGATCCATTGCCTTACAACAAATATTCATTCATTCAAGAAATATTGATTCGACCATCTACCAAACAATTTGTTAGGCTCTAAAAAGAAAGTGGTAAGTAAGAACTAGTGAGGTTCCTGCCCTCAGTGAGCTTACATTTTAATGCGGAAAATGAACAATAAATGTTAGCTTCATATGAATTAAGCTTCATGTGAATTAAGTTCTGAAAATTATAGGCACTATGAAGGAAATAAGTAGGTGCTATAATACTGGACAAGAGCTTGTATAACTCTAGGCCCAGGGAGCAGCAAAATGTTTGAAGTAGGAAAGAATTTGGAAGTATTTGGAAAGCTTGGGTATGACTGAAGCTTAGAGCGAACCATGGAAGATGCTATGAAGTGAAGTTTGAGAGAGATTGAACAGAGCATGGTAGGCATTGAAACGGGCTTTGAATTTTTTTCTAATGGTAAACCAATGGAAACTTTTAAGCCAAAAAAAAAAAAAAAGGCATGGTCTGATGGATATTTAAAAGTCTGAGTGGAGACATTTGGTAAAGAAGAGATTATAGGAGAATTGGGGTGGATCTAAGGAGATCACATAGAAGAAGGGTATTTCAGGAGTCCTGGTGAAAGTTAATTAGGCTTTCAGTGATGTTCTGGCAGTGGAGATAGAAGCAAGTAGTGGAATTAAGATGTATTTCAGAAGTCAAACTAAGAAATGGTTAATTCAGTATGTAGTTTAAAAAAATGAGGAAGCCAGATTAATTCTTGACTGTTAACTTGAGTGTCTGGGTAAGATGATGTCTACTGTGAGATAAATAGGTTAAGTATTGGTAAAATAAAATGGACAGACATTGTGTAAGAAGTTGGACATAAAAAGTCAGAAGTATGAAAGTCTTGGATGAGAGACACATTTAAGGTTTTTTGGTGCATTAAAGAATGGGCAAGAAGGTAGATATAAAAGATGATGTGATCCTAAACCCAGTGCTAGCAATCCCAACATGTAGAAGCCAAGTAGTATGAGACACTCTATCGCAGGAATTTGAGAAGGGAGAGGATCATTAAATTAGTAGTTATAACAATGATCTAAGGTGTTAAAAAAATTCAGGGTGGTAGAGTGTTTTAAGAAAGATAAAGGTTGGGATGAAGGTGAGAGATCACATCATATGAGGAATTGGGACCACTTAGGTCATATGACCTTTTGATAGGGCAATGAGAAGAAGCTAGACCTTGTGGGTTGAAAAGTGGATGAGAACTAAAAAAGTGGAGAGAGGGAGTATAAAACACTTTCCTGAGAATATTTTTGATGTACATAAAGTGAAACTGTACAGGAGTTGGAGGGGAGTGTGTGGAGACAAAAGGTGTACTGACTCATTGCCTAGCACGAAGTTCGCTCTTTTTGCTATAAGCTCACATTTCACCTCCAGGCTGTATATTTCAATATTTCCTCACCCAGTTCTCTACAGGGCCCCAAGTACTGTGTCAGAGTTTTTTCTACTTCTGTGCCTATTTAATTATCTAGTTTCACTTCTTGTTCTGTATTTTGAAAATACTCTCCCACCTCTTATTTGCCTGTCCTACTCCAAAACTCAGCTCTCATCTCCTGCTCCCCATTGAATGCTTCCCTGTGATTCCCTTCAGCATTGAGTGTCTTAAATCTCTGACCACTTACTTCCTGTTCATCCTAGAGGTTAAAGACCAAGAGAGAACTGTGGCCATGTTTCCAGGAAATCTCCAAGTCCTACACTGACAAAAATAGAGAGAAAGAAGGAGATTATGAAAGAGAGAGAGAACCAGCTTTCCTTGGGAAATCCTAACTTGTTCTACTACCCAGAGGAGGTAGAAAACAGAAAGAGAGACATCACTTTTTTAGGTATCTTTGTGACATGGGGGAACAGAAAATGTGAGAAATCATTATAGAAAAGAAAAAAGTAGGAGAATAGAGAGATCATGTCCTTTGGAGCACAGAAGTAGATTATTTCTACTTGTAATCTCTTTAAAATCCATTTCTCCATCTCTGGCCAAGAATATTAGCAAGTCCTTCTCTCTTACAGAACAGTCAAGCCACAGTGGGACTGGTGTGAATGAAGAGAGAAACATTCCCCTTTCCTGGTCTTTCTTTGGAATTTACCAACAGGTCTTGTGGAAGCATATTTAATATTACTTAACTTCTCATGTGTTTATCTTTTCCTAAAAACAATATAAACGTATTATGAGCAAGAAAATATCATCTGTCTGTGTAAATACTTTTGCTTATGTATTTTTATTTCTATAGTGTTCTATAAATTGAGTATTGGTGTGATTTATAAACAGATTTAAAATTATAAATGTAATCGCTGTGATTGACAACCAAAAACACACTTATTGGTAAGAATAATTTCCACTATATTGTTGTATGACTTTCTACTATATATAATCCAAAGTCATACCATTAGACTGCAGTTTTCCTTGAAACTCCTTGAGAAGCAAGTTATTCAAGCACCCTTTATTTCTGTGATCTAGTAACTCAGCCAATCAGCATATATGCATGGATTAATGGATGGATGGATTAAACCACTCCTTGAAGTAGTTTGGATCTCCTGAGAGAGAAATATATAAAAATATGAGACATTCTAATATCTTCCTCACCTGTGTTCATCATCTTTCTGGGTATTTATCTAGTTGAAGTAAGAACGGATAATTAAGAGTTGCAGTTGTAGTTAATATAGTAACTGAACACACTAAAAATGAGATTTAGAAAAACATTTCCCAAATTATAATTCCTGGAGATGTGAGGCGTTCCATGAAAAAACAGAAGATTACTAAAAAAAAAGCATGTGTTAATAGACGTTCAATGTGCAGTACCATAGCAGGTGATCTGAGAAGAAACAGAGTAAGAAGCATTGAGTTAGAAATTGTCATAATCAGTAAAGTAAGTCAGACAGATGAAGACAAATATCATATGATATCGCTTATATGTGGAATCTAAATATATGGTATAAATGAACTTATTTACAAAACAGAAATAGAGCCACAGATGTAGAAAACAAACTTATGGTTACCAAGGGGGAAAGTGGGGGGAAGGGATAAATTGGGAGATTGGAATTCACATATGCACACTACTATATATAAAATAGATAAATAATAAGAACCTACTGTATAGCACAGGGAACTCGACTCAGTACTCTGTAATGACCTATATGGGAAAAGAATCTAAAAAGGAGTGGATATATGTATATGTATAACTGATTCATTTTGCTGTACAGCAGAAACTAACACAACATTGTAAAGCAACTACACTCCAATAAAAATTAATTTAAAAACAAGAAAAGAAAAATCTCTTTCACTGATTTTTAGAAAAGGGCTACTTGTTCATTCTAAGTTTGGTGCCTCTTTTCATGTTGTTCTCTGCATCTGGTCCTTCCTTTCACTCTCTCTGTGTTTTTGAAGACCAGTTAGACTATGTCAGTGACAACACCATAGTCCCCCTGCCAAAGGAGGTGACTCTCCAGGATAACTCTCCTTCCTGCAGCATTCCATGGCAGCAACTACCAGGCAACTCAATTATTTCTCTCTTGCTGTTTGGTCATTGGACCACTGAGACCTCCATTTTTTGCCATGACGTTGGAAGAAAAATACCTGGAGAATTGCTTGGAGACTTTCAAGTGCCTTAGCTTAGAAGAATCACACATCCCCACTTCTCACTTTTCTTTGGACAGAATTAATCATGTAGCAATTCCTAACTGCAAGGAGGCTGAGAGTATATTTTCTCATATGACCAAAAAGGAAGGGTATTTGTGAGGACTAGAAATGTCTACTGCACTCTAAAACTTTTACCCAGCTTTCTGTGATTAAGTCACCCGTATGTGCAACTTATAGAGTAGGTATTCCAGAAGCATCCTTGCCATGATGAAATAAGTTTCAACCACTGCTATAGAACTGATTATATTCATTCTCCTCCAACTGAGGATTGAACTATCAGACCTCACATTCTTTGTATTTCAGTAGCTGCCCTAAGGGTAGCCTCTCCATTCATCCCATCATCATTCCCAGTGTTATCCTCTTTTGGTAGTGTATACTCCCAGATGAAAGCCAGTCTTTCACTTTTTTGGGACAGATGGACTTGCAGCTCAGAATCTGATGTCAGATGGCTTGATTTTGTATCATGGCACCAATACTTACTAGATATGTGACCTTGGGAAGGTTATTCAACATTTTAGTGCTACGAGTTCCTCACTTGTAAAATAGAGAGAATCAGAGCTTCTACCTTGTTGGGTGACTATGATAATTAAATCAGAAAATAAATGTAAATATTAACTATTATTAGTAAAGGTCCTTATACCTTCGACCCCATATTATCTTCACCATTTTTGTATGCTAACTGAAAACTGACTTTCACTGTGTGAATCTGAGTTGTTTGATTTGTTTTATGTCCTTTAATGATACAAGGACAGAAAATGTGGAAAGTGTTCTCCTTGCTCAGTTGCCTCCTCTAAGCAATTCCTTCCTCTTTCTCCTCCTCTAGGGCAACAACAAGAAAAAGACCTGCCTCTTTGAGCGACATGCTTTCAAGAATACTATCCTTCTTCCTTAATACTGCTATATATACCAACATTCTTGCCATCTCTTCATGTTAAAGGCTCTAACTCCTGACTCCTAGTGTTTCTTGGTGAGTCCAAAATCCATGTGGGTATCTCTTAATAACAAACCTCTTCTCCATCCTGTACCTCTGGAGGTCAAGTAACTTTTACTTCCACTCAGTTCCAGGTTCTACTTCCATAATTATAATTTACATACTTTTATTACCCAAAGTATCTTAATTTGAAATATCCAATTTCTCTGTCATCTCTTATCTTTCTAACTTGCTTATTATATTCACATATCAACAATATTGTCACCTCATCAAAATACCCAATGCATCGATTCTATCAATTTCTTATTATCAATAGCCTTATCCTATTTGCATGTCTCTCCTTTCCCAGGTTACATTTCATGCTCAATTATTATAGTTGCTCCACTGAAAACCTTTAATTCCTTACCTCCTTCTTGTTCCTCTACACTCCAGTAAAAAAAAAAAAAATCAACCCTAGATGACACCAAATAACGTCCTTTTCCTTTAGTGCATGAGAACATCTTAACATTCCTAAAGAAGATCATACAACTATCTGAGCAGTTTCACTTTAAATGCTTGATCAAAACATCAAAAGAATTTCAACAGTTTTTGGAAATGCCTTGTTGTTTCTTAAGTATCCCCTCCTTCTTATTCTCCTTAAAAATCCTTTATTTACCCCATCACCCCCTCAACACACACACATTCAGTTAGCAACCTTATTTATTTCTGGTACCTCCAATTACAAAAGTGTGCATCTATTCTCGTAAGCTTGGTTGATAATCCCTTTTGGGATCTGGGTCCCGTCTTCTATAACTTTCTCAAGGATTTCATTCTCTTGAAGGTGTCTCTTTTTTGACCTACATCGTTAACTTCTTTCTTTTTCTGGATTATTCATACTAGAACCAAGTGTGCTCTACTATGTCTTATTCTAAGAATACCTTCTCATGACACTATATCTTCTTTCCAGCATCTCTTGCGCTCAAAACTGGTTTGAACAAAAGAGTTGTCCATACACAAAAGCTTCAATTTCTCACTTCCCATTCACTCTGAAATATAAGTCCCACACAAATTCGTACAATAAAAGCACAGGATAGTGAATCAAGATCTCTAGACATCTCTGATCTGCATGTCCCATATCCAGGAGAATTTGGTTGTTGTCCTCACTTCCTTTTACTTCTCAGTAACCTTTGATACCACTGATCACTTCTTCTTGGAATCTTCTCTTTTGACTTTCATGATGCCATGTTTTCCTAGTTTTTCTTCTGCCTCACTGTCCCTTTCTCAGTGTTTTATTCCTTGCTTCTCACTCTTGGTCCAACATCTAAATTTGGAGTTCCTCAGCAGTTAGTCTTATGCTTTCTTATAATTTGTCTCACATGCTCTCCTGTATGACCCCATTCATTCACATGGCATCAGCTATCATTTATATCTTTATGACTCTTAAATTTAATGCCCCCAACCTAGACATGTCATGGAAATTCAGATTCATATACCCAACCCCTTTTGTCATTTCTACCAAACTGTCTTACAGACACTTCCACATCATTATGTCCAAAACAAAGCCCTGATTTCCCCCTTAAATCCTAGTGATGTCCCACCTTTTACCACCTGGTTTATAGGATGTGACTATTCAGGAAGTTACTCAACCCACAAGCCTTAGAGTTGTCTTGTTCCTCCCTTTCCTTACTCCAGTAAGGAGTACTCCCCTATCAGCCCTATTATTTCTTTCTCTGCAATATATCTAGAATCTCCACTTATTCATGGCTCCACTATCATCTTCCCAGCTCAAAATCCCACCTCTCCTCAGCCCTGCAATAACCTCCTTAATGTGCGTGGTTCCATTCTCATTCCCTTTCTAATCCATTTTCCTCTCAATAGCAAAGTGATGTTTTGAACATAGATATTGCTGTTCCAATATTAAAAAGCCTTCTTTAACTTATTCATCCTTTAGGATAAAGTTAAAATTCTTTTATAAGACCCTGCTTAAACTGCATCCAGCTTATATCCTAGCTTATCCGGTAGTATCATCCAGCCAGCTCACTTTACTCCCGATGTACTGGCTTTTTATCAGCTTCATATCAATGATCAGTTCTTTCCCAACTCAGGACATCTGCTTAAATCTCCTAATCCCTTCTTTTCCTTTGTTTAGAAGAAACAAGAAAAATTCATTTGTCATCTGTTGCTAAACGTCCATGCAATGATCCAGTTGGAATGACCATTGACCTGAATAGGAAATAGATTACTTAGCTCAAATTGTTTTGTTTTTGGCATATTCATCAATGCTGTGCCTTAAGACTCAATATGCCAACTATGCTTCCTGCTAGAAGCTACTTGAAACCTCTGTTTGAGCAACTGTTTGGTAATACAATAATTTGAAACCCGTTGCCAACATGAGCACTGGCAGAATTCATGTATGAGGCAGTTCTAAGTGAAATTATGTAATAGTAATCTGGATCATCTAGGTGACTGCCTTTTAACTCAATGCATAGAATTTGCAGACCTCTAGAAATGTATCTCAGAATATGCTGATACTTTAAATTGTTATTTTTTTGTATGTCAGTAAAAGAACGGAAGAAAAATATGTGGCCAATAAATTTTTGCCAGATCATGGCAGATAAGATCTTCCTCAACATTTGGATCTTACATAATCAAGGCAAAGGAATCTTCTTTTATATGCACTAACTCAAAAGCCATTATTTTCCACAGAATTTCAAATCTAAGGAATTATTTACAAGGTGAGAGAATATCCTTGTCAGTAAAAAGCATAATTTCAACATACCAGATTAAGAGAAAAGAAAGAAAGAAAGAAAGAAAGAAAGAAAGAAAGAAAGAAAGAAAGAAAGAAAGAAAGAAAGAAAGAAAGAAAGAAAGGAAGGAAGAAAGGGAGAGAAAGAAATAAAGGGAGAGAGAGAGAGAGGGAGGGAGGGAGGGAAGGAAGAAGGAAGGAAGGAAGGAAAGAAGGGAGGAAGGAAGGAAGAGAGAAAGGGAAAGAAAAAGGAGTGAGAGACCCAGAGTCAGAAATGATGTTTATTTGAATGAGGGTTTTCTTCAATCTTTTAATTTCTGATAGTTAATCTCAAAATGTAGTGGCAGATAATGTGAGTAACGAATGCCACAGAGGGAAAGTAGAGCTGGTGTTTTAAGCATTTTATTAGGTGGGAAAGAAGAGAATAGGACAAAGTGATTCAGTAATTTTGACAGAGCTACTCAAAGTCTGCCAATAACAACGCATTGCATGGGAAAGGATGGGGGTGGGAGGAGAAGCTGATGATGTAATAGAAACACCAGACGAACTGTCATTCCAGTGTTCCTGGCAAGGGAAACAGAGTCAATTTAATTATAATATTTTAGAGAAACTGTCCAGCAAAAACAGGAGAATATGAACTTGACGGAGTTTTATTATTTACTACCTGAATTGCATGGCAATGTTAAGAGGTTGGATAGAAAAAAAATGTAATTATTAAAATGATCACTAAGATGCCAAAGAAGTTCTAAATTAACATGCTGTTATCAATTTCCATTCACTGACCTCTCTTCATCCTTTGGTTAGCTCCTATAGCAGCCTATATTTTATAATTTCAGAAGTGTGACATACATTGATTACCAAAGTGATAGCATTGCATATAAAATTTCATTAAAACCAAATATTTTAGATAACAAACATGGTGTGACAAAGGGGTCTGGGAGAGTCGAGGGAACAGCTGGATAAAAGAGAAACAACAGTTCAATAAAAATGAATTCAGCAGGAGATACTGTTTACTATTTTCATGTGAAATAGGGCCACAGAGATAAGCTAGAAATCAGAATGAAGACATTTTGCTAGTATTTCATAATGAACAATGATAACCAGCTGCTGTTTAAAACATATTTGATTGTACTAAAATCAGTTAATTTTTCGTTTCCTCTGACATTTATTTTAGCCTTTGCCTGTGGCAGCCTGGCACATGATGGCACATTGAGTTTCGTTTTGTTTATTCTGTGATTTGGTATCATTAAACATTTGAGTGTTAGATGTTATTCAGATGATAGTTATAGAATATTGCAATTAATTGTAAATGGATTTGGAAAGCAAAACTGCTTCACTACCATAGCTTCCTAAAATGGCATCTATAATAAATAACAATTTTCTCTGAATTGTAACTAATTACAAGAGTATCTAGTGTGTAGCAAGATGTTAAAATATTCAAATGGAAAAACACTAGCAAGATGTTAATTCTATAGCAAAATTGGTATTCATTTTTCATGTGTTTTATTGACTATTCCTTTGAACAGTTAATTTTTAAAAGCAATTGATGCCTAAAAGTGTGAACCTGTACTATACCCACTCAGATCCAGGCTACTTTTGGTTACCAAAGAAACCATTTCATGGACATTCACATAAATAAAACTGTAGACAGTGGGAGAAAACACATTAATACAGGAAAGGGTTCACTTGATTTTTTATTTCTATGAGAAAAACTCTCCCTATAACCATACAAGCACTAAAAATATATACAGACATGGGAGTGATCCCTTGTACGTGACAGATAGAAGTGGGGTAATACTATGTTTACTCAGAATGTTAGAGTTAACAATGGTAAGGTTGCTACAATTGCCAAAGTTTTAGAAGTTAGGGAGATGAACACCAGGAAATCTTATTTTCATTGGGATTATAATGAAATTTTAATCTTAGACATTCCCCCAAACAAATAGAGGTCATTTTTTTCTCTTGCAAAGCTTTGCAATATTACCTATCAAACAAAGATCAGGAATATCGTTAGGTTGTATCTTCAAATTTTTGCCTGAGTTGACTGTAAGTAGGCATCTCTGGCTTTATTAGATCCACAAGTATTTCTGAGTTTTAAAAATTATCAGACATCTAAATATGACTCAAACAAAACAAAAATAAAATCAAAACCCCTGCTTTTTAGGCATTATAATAGTAACTCTATGAATTAGTGTTTTAGTTCTCTTTTCAGTGATTTCTTCATGTTAGGTACAGACGTTGGCCTATTTAATCAATCAGCAGAATGGGTTCTTTTGTTTGGCTGGCTTGACACACTTTCCCCATCCTTTATGAATATGGTCCTCTGTCTTGCTTTCCAGCTCTTGCTCCCACATTCCAGGGCATCAGGCAGGACTGATCAATCACAATTCTCATGGGGTGTAGGAATGAGCCTCAGTTCAGTCTGATTCTCTATTGGAGAAGCACAGAAGTTGGTTGGAACTCAATTCCTGCCTCAAAATTTCCGGATATTGCCGTATTATCTGTCCTAGCCAAGGTCTGGTTTTTCAGGGTTTCCTTTAATTTGATCAGCTCCTCACCATTCTTCTAATATATCTACCTTTTTTCCTTAAATTCACTAGAGTAGGTTTCATTTGAGTTGAGCCAAAGTACTCCAAAAGATAACCCAATATTCTGCCTCTGACTACTGCAGCAAAAAATATATTTTGTTATAATACCAATTACCCTAGTTTGTCAATAATAATCAACATAAAAAAATCCTATATTCACTAAACTCTCTTAAATGACTTCACTCTAAATCAATGCATTATTTATATTCACCGTCTTATGCAGAACTAAATAGAATCCTTCATTTAAATTTTAAAGGCTAAACCCTAGTTCTAAAAGTCTAACTTTGGAATAAAAATTATATATAGAGTCTCTCTATTTCCTTTATTATATTAAAAGTTAAAATTTTATTCACTCTCAGTAGTGAACAGAATGATTGGCACAATACAAACTTCAATGTGAGCGCCAGGTAGATTTCAGTGAATGGAAAACAATACCTATATTTAAAAGCATTTATAAATCCAGGAAAAGAAAATACAAATTTGTGAGTTATGTAGTAGCTATATGATATATTCGGAGAGAATTTACAATAAGGTGATGCTTAAAGCTCTTTATAATTTTAACAAAAAAAGATGGCATTTTATAAATATCAACTATGCTCTTATTCACTCATTCACCAATTATTTATCGAGTGTCATTACTGGCCAGGTGTTGCTTTGGTGCTGAAAATAGAACAATGAACAAAAGGGACAAAAATCCCTGCCCTCATGAAGATTATATTCTGGTTAGAAATACAAACACTTAACAACATCACAAGAAAAGTAATTGCAAGTTTGAACACTAAAGGGGAAAAGGCAAGAAAGGAGATACGTGTCACAGAGAAGGCAAGGAAGACCTCAGTGAAAAGGACTTTTGGTTAAAGATCTGAACTAAGGGAGGGAAAGCCTTGGGGATATTTAAAGGAATAATAAAAAGCATTCATTTTGCCACTGCCTGTTTTGTTAAAATCTTTTCCTAGTGTTGATCATCACAGCTATTTAAAAGAACACTTGGGAGATAAATCCTGAGAAAGAAGAGCAAGTGCAAAGGCCCTGAGGTCATGAAGAGCTTAATGTATTTGAGGGTAAAAAGGGTCCAGGTGGGAGCTTAGTGAGGATGGCATTTTAATGAAGCAGAAGAGAGGGTAGAGTGAGGTTAAGTTGAAAAGGAAGGAAGTTCCAGTTAACAATGGTCCTTGGAGGTCTTGTTGGAATACTGTATTCTAGATGAGAAATCATACAAAGATTTTTAAAGCAGGGAAGTGATATAATCTAATTAATATATTCAAAATATCACTTTTTGTCTTTCAAGAATTGGAAATGAGTAGGTGAAGAAGCAGCAAAACTGGTTAGAAACTCTCCTGTTTTAAGCCAGGTTTTCTAAAATTCGTGTTGGGAAGGTAGTTTTGAGTAAAACTAGTAGATGCAAACTGCTTCTCTGAGAAACAGCTGATCTTAATTCAGCTTAAGTGTGACAGAGAGAACTTTAACCATGACATCTAAAAGTCCCCAGCCCAATGCCAAACCATAGTCTATCGAGAGAGAGTGCATACTTTCCTCAATCCTCATTTATCAACATCTGCATTCATTTTTTTATTCATTGTTTACCTCCCTTCACCATAATGCAGGTGCCATGAGGGTGGGAACTGATTTTATTCATTTTTTTTTAATTAATAGATTTTAGTTTTTAGAGCAGTTTTAGGTTTACAGAAAAATGGAGCATAGTACAGAATGTTCCCCTATGTCCTCCTGTACACATCTTGCATTAGGGCAAGACATCTTGCATTTGTGTGGTACATTTGTTACAGTGATGAACCAGTATTGAATCATAGCTATTATCTAAAGTCCAAAGTTTACATTCGGACTCACTCTTTGTGTTGTACATTCTATGGGTTTTAACAGCTGTCGAGTGGCATGTATCCACCGTTTCAGTATAACACAGAATCATTATATTATACTGTGTTCAACCTAGCCATCTCTATTCTTCCCCCGAGTCCCCTAGCAACCACTGCGCTTTTTACAGTCTTCATAGTTTTGCTTTTTTCCAGAATGTCAAAGTTGAAATCATACAGGATGTGGATTTTTCTAATCAACTTCTTTCACTTACCAATATACATTTATATCTTGTTCCTTGTATCTTTTCATAACTTGATAGCTCATTTATTTTTATCACTGAAAAACATTGTACTGTATGAATGTACCACAGTTTGTTTACCCCTTCATCTTTTGAAGGACATCTTAGTTGTGTCCAAGTTTTGGTAATTATTAATAAAGCTGCTATACACATTTGTGTGCAGTTTTTCTGTGAACATAAGTTTTCAGCTTACTTGAGTAAAAACCAAGGACTGAATTTGCTGGATAATATGATGAAGGTATGTTTAGTTTTGCAATAAACTACCAAATGCCTCCCAGAGTTGTTTTGCATTCCTACCAGCACTGAATGAATGTACCTGCTATTCCACATCCTTGCCAGTTTTGTGTTGTCCTATTTTTAATTTTAACTATTCTAATAGTAGTAAAGGTGTCTCATCCTTATTTCTATTTCTATATTTACTTTTAAATTCCCTGTATCTAGAATAATGCCTGACAGAGATAGGTGTCTGTGTGTGTGTGACAAATACACAGAGAGAGAGAGGGAGAATGAGAGCATTAATCTAAAAACTATCAGAATCAATAATGAGAAAATTCAGATATGTTGCACACAAATCAATAGGTTTAGTGTAAACAGCAGGGTACAGTAAATCTTATTAACAAGGATTTGGATACAAGCTACATAATTGTACTGAGGAGAATAAAATAATATTTGAATACATGGACAAGCATGTAGAGTTATTATATAAGACAACATTTTAGAGAATTCTCCAAATAAATTTAAAAGATAAACTTTAATAAAAATTCCCCAAAGTTGACTTAGTGATTAGAATCTGCTGGAGGAATATATCAAAGAAAGAGTATCCTAATGAATACTGCAAATCTGGTGCTCCGTATCAAGCAATATTGCCTTCCTTGAAGGGAAAATATGTTAATCTCATCTCTCTGATTACTTTTTCCTCCAATACTTGAATGATATTCTCTGCCTCTTCCACACCATTTAAATAAAATCTCACATTCTACTCATTTTTGAAACACCTTGTTGGCATTAAAATTATTTTGCCCCAAATATCTTTTATTGAAGTTAGAATTATTTAGCTCCATCCAGTTCTACTTTTAAATAGCTCCTTTTCATGAGTAACACTCCTAATATAAGACACTTGTCTGGTAATTTACACTTATGGTTGAGTATCTTCCCTGGCAGATGAGAAGAGAAACACACTAGCAGAGACCATTTTGAACCTTCTTTGTGTCAGGTACAGAGCTGAATCTTTTGCCCCCATTATCTGATTTAATCTTTACAATAATCCATTATCTCAGTTAATCTCTGTAATAATGCTAGGTTTTCATACCTCTGTTTTATGTATAAGATCCCTGCTCTTAGAGTTTTATTTTATTTATTTATTTATTTATAACTTTGGGTTTATTTATTTATTTATTTATGGCTGTGTTGGGTCTTCGTTTCTGTGCGAGGGCTTTCTCCAGTTGCGGCAAGTGGGGGCCAGTCTTCATCGCGGTGCGCGGGCCTCTCACTATCGCGGCCTCTCTTGCTGTGGAGCACAGGCTCCAGACGCGCAGGCTCAGTAGTTGTGGCTCACGGGCCTAGTTGCTCCGCGGCATGTGGGATCCTCCCAGACCAGGGCTCGAACCCGTGTCCCCTACCTTGGCAGGCAGATTCTCAACCACTGCGCCACCAGGAAAGCCCTCTTAGAGTTTTAAGTTGCACAGAGCCCGCACATACTGTAAAGTATTACAGTCAAAATCTGAGATCAGGTCTGTGACCAATACTGACATCTTTCGGGAAAACAGTACATTAAGAGATGCAATGAAATTCACAGAAAAGCATTTGGACATGAGCCTTATTCTCATGAACTTCCCCAGTGCTGCCCCCCCATGTATAGTCTGTTTTATTAATCAAGGAAAGAAAATCCACTTGTAGAAATCATCTATCAAGAAGTTAGATATTAGGATTATTTGCCTTCCAGGGATCCTTTCATACAATTCCAACAAGAGGAAAATGTCATACTGCCAAAGCCTTGACTGGGCCGGGCAAAGCCAAGAGCAGCTTCTTCTATTCTCTTGTTTCACATCTGTGTCTAATAATCCATGCTTGACTTTGATGTAGTCATTGGCAAGTTAACATTTCTCCAAATCCAGGGTTTAACCCAGGAATAAAGTTTCAGGCTTTGTATTTTTAAGAACTTAACCCATTTTCTCCACTTAAACCCCCCATATCTCATTTAATGCAACTACATATGCCTCAGCACACCCCTCGTACTGATGTGTATTATTTGTTCAGGTAACTCATATGCCTTCTAGCCTATATTTGTTCCATTTGCTCCTGAACATTAAAAGATAGTTATAAATTTAAGTTATTCTTATAACACTTTATCCTGTTAGATCTATTCTAATAGGTAATATTTCATGACTTTGTTCTTTTATCAAAACTACCCTCTTTTAAACTTTATATCATTTATAAATGGGATATTATCTCATTCACTTATTCACTCAGAAAACATCTATTGAAAGCCTAGAACTTTCCAGACACTATAAGGCACTAGAGATAAAAAAGTAAATGAATCTTATTCCTAAATCCATGTCATGGGGAAGAAGAAAATATTAATTAATAATGATGATAATAATCATAAATTAAAACAATAACCATCATTTCTTGCATTACTATGTCTCAGATATGTGGTAGAGGCTAGAATTTCAACTGTAATTTTCCAGCATCCAAAAGTGGTTCCTCAAATCCTCTAGGCTTTGTTTATCACTCAGTAAACAGTGAGAAAGTGAAAGTTGCCAGTGTATAGGACACCTGGGAGGGGGCTATCGAGAGAAGGACATGGAAAGAATGAGGCCTTTATGGGAAGATTCACATACGTGCAGAGTATATTTTAGATCTGTCTTTCCTAGCAACTTCTGCACATTCATTTTAATCTATCTCAGTTATGTTTTTATTGCATTGCACTTTTCTTTTCCAACATAAAATACAATGTTATACATTTTAAAAAACACTGTAAAATATTGACTAAAACAAGGTCATCAAAATGCCACTGCAAATCTCTCTATTGTTGCTATTTAGAAATTATTTTCTTTAATTACAATTATTGAATATTACCCCCAACTGTACAACAACTTAGTCTTTATTTCTCTGCTTTATATACAAGATATATGATATGTATAAGAAATGTTGTCAAATCATTTGCTTTCAACTCTGACATTTTCCTGGTCTATTGGTCTCATAAAAGAAAATTTGAGCTCTCAGTTATTATTATCTTCTTATTTTACTCCCATACAAATATTTCTTCACTAATGCTTATAATTCAAGCCCTACAAGGTTTTTAGTGTTTGATTCAATGCTGCAGTCTCATACTTAGGAGGGTGTCTGGCACAAGGTAGGTGCTCACCTAATCTTTGTTGGAATAAATGAAGCAATGATTGCCTGCATTAAATTTATTCCAGGGCAAAAATAGTAGCTGATATAATGGCACTGAAATACACCTTCTGGTTCATTTTGAAAATTAGAATTCCTTTTGTTCTAGAAGGCTCTGATTCAGAAAAATCAAAGAGGTAAACTCAGACTTGAATTGTATTATATCAATAGATGATATAAAAGCATAGTAGGCAATATAAGCCCCGGTGAGGAACGGTAGACAAGTCAAGGAAATCCAGAAGTTTCTTCTTGCCACTAGCTGTGAGCCCAATCCCAGTAGCAAAAATAGACCCCCTTCTTCCCTAATTTACCCACGTAAGCAGATCAAATCTGGACTCTTAACCTCTAAACATTTCAAGCAAAGCTCTTCACTGGGGTGAAGTGAAAAAGAAAGCAGTGGGAACCAAAAGCCCCACCTGCAATCAACTTTTTCCTGAGTTTTTGATGCCGGTTATTGTGATGTCCAGGTATACTGTTTGTGTCTGATACTAGACCACACGTCATAGCTTCTCTTAGATCTTGCTTCATCTACTTTTTAAGGAAAGTCAGAGAGTGAGTTGTCTTAAATCATCATCCAAATAAGGAATACATGCATTCAGCCACTCCAATCTGTAACAAGGGCTCAACTTTTGCACTGCCTCATCAGAAGCAGAGGTGTATATCTCACTAACACATTGCTCTAAAATTTCCTGCCACAAAAGGAAGTCCTCCTCTCTTTTTAGTAAAACTGACTCTGGTAACATTGGACGCTAACACACTTTGCAGGTAATATTGTGGACAAAACAAGAATATTATTTTCCTAAGACAATACTTAGGGAAATGATGTTAGCTCTCTAGCTTATTTCTAATGGAGGATAATCTCATAAATAAATCTGTCTATATTTGTCCACTTGCAAGTGTCCTTTGATTTTGCACAGTCTTTAAGAGCATGGCCAGTAGTTGGCACTCATATTTTCAAATCCTTTCTGGAACAAAAGATAACCTTGGCCAGTAGAACAAATTAAGTTCTCACACAATCTCTTCAAGGCTTCCAGGCTTTGGTTCAGACTAACAAATATCTAAACTTCCTTTTTAAACCTGAAAATCCTTTTCCTTCGGAAAGAAGATGAAGGACAATATGGGCTAAAGATTTCCTCTCTCTCTCGAGCAGCATGTCATAGTATTGGTTTGGAATGTCTATTTTAAAATCCTTCAAAATACTTTTTTGCAGCAGCCTTTAAAGTTCTTTTTCATCCCAAGTAATTTTTAAAACATCAGATCATTTTAAAATTTAGTGTTCCTAAAACACTTTTGTAGATACATACCATGATATTATTTTTTGCTTGTCTTGGATTCTAACTTTTTGTATTATAGATGGAAGCATCTGACTATGAATTAGTTTATCTCAGTCCCTGGAAGGTTTCAGGAGGCTCCTCTCCCATCTCAGTGAACTTTTCACTCCTAAATTGTCACCATAAACTGTAGTGATTCTAACCCCTTCCAGGAAATGAATTCTGACAGTCTGCCCCAGGCTCTGAGAGTGTAAACATTATTAGTCAATATCTTGTCTGAAATATTGTCATTTGGAAAAGACAATAAGTTAATGAAGTCAGAGAAAAAAGTAATAATTATTATTGTAAATTATATAAATCATATAACCAAAACAGCTGTTTAAAAAAATTTTTTTAAACGTTGCAAACATTTGATTTATTTTTTAATACATACTCTTAGCCTCTTTGCATGGTTACAAATGTAGTTTTGTAAATTATACTATAAACTCAGAGGGTCACCTTCACAGAGTTGAGAGTTAGCTTTGATGTAATTTAATGAAACATTTTGATATGAGAATTTCTGATTTAATTATCAGCCCTACTACTTGCTTACCTGTCTCCAAGCAATACAGTTCTCTGAACTTCATTTTCTTTACCTATAAAATATACCTCACAAAGTATCCCTAAACATAGAAATTAACACTTTTAAGTGTCAGAGTGTCTTTTCTTATGTTCAACTTCACTTAACAATTGGATGTTTTTCCTTTTTTTCTTTCCTTATACATTTTAGAATTGATGAAATTAAATTCATATCTCAAGACGAGATAAGAAAAAATATATAATTTTTTCTCTGCTCCTTTGGGCCTCTTCCCTCCCCCTCTAGTGTGCATTGGGCATCTGTATTATGCATTAACCAGACCTCCTCGATGGAAGAAATACCTGTTCAATCATGAAGATCGATTTTCTTCTTCTGACGCCAGCATGTAACTCCTTAAAAGATAACATCCCTTTCTCAAACCTCTAAGGGGTCATGATGACCCACCACTTGCCTTGTACATGCAGACATCTTTGGTGAACTTTATGTACAATGCCAATATATCATTTCCCTTAAAGATAGTGATTGGTGCAGAACAGACTGGGTTAGATGACCTGGGGAGATACTGGGCTGCCTGCACCTAATGGAAGTTCTTAACTTAAATACTTACTTATGACCTTATTAATGTTATTAGCTGTATTACTTGTAATCTGCCTGTTTTACAAGATTACTGTTTCTTGCACTACTAAATGTGTGACTGAGCCTCCAATAAAAAAAATTATGTCAAGGCAACTTGAAACGATTGACCAAATACATAGTTCTATAAAATCCATGATTGAAATAGTGTAAGTCTAGATTTATGGGAAGAAGCAGCAAGAGGGAATCATTTCCTGGACCATAACAGACTAGGAAGACAGACAGTCTGGAGGCTTTTGGCTGCTGTTAACAGGGCCTCATCCAGTAATAATGCATTGAGGGGTCCATCAACAAAATCCTTGCCTGACCTGGGAATGAGCGTTTCTAGGGCCATGGGACAAATTTGTCACAAAAAGCCTCCTAAACCTTGGTCAAAATTAAGACCGAAAGGGAGGGGATTGTAAAGTAAAGAA
The DNA here is from genome assembly GCF_009873245.2 of Balaenoptera musculus. Taxonomy (NCBI): domain Eukaryota; kingdom Metazoa; phylum Chordata; class Mammalia; order Artiodactyla; family Balaenopteridae; genus Balaenoptera; species Balaenoptera musculus. The sequence goes on along the minus strand of NC_045787.1, from coordinate 15,145,006 downwards.
GGTTGCCCACCATTCAGTTCTACAAGAATCAAGTCAATAGCCACTGCAGTTGCTTCATATGCAGTATGAAGATCAGGATGAGGCACTTTGTGCTCTGAGAAAACTGGCAGAACAGACCTTCAGATAGTTAGATCTTTTCAGGAGAAAATTATATGAACCCAGTTTCTTGCAACATCCCATACCTAGAAAAACACTAAAACCATTAACTAAGACATCTGTTCCTTGCAAATAGCAGTAAACTTCTACCAAGATGTGTGCTTGATTGCATGTATCCCTTTGCCAAAATGACATATACACTGGCCTTCCCCTTTACCTCTGTGGAACAGTCCTCAGAGCTTTCTAAAAGACTGTCTCCTGGGGTATAATCTTCAGGTTAGTTCAGATAAAATTTTCCATTTCTTTCTTAAATTGACAATGGATTAATTTTTTCATAGGCTGAATCATCTTGTCAATTTATACAAAAAGAATCTTGAGTAGTTTCAAGTGCAACTGTGTTGAACCAATAGATCAGTTCAATTTCAGAGGAATTGACATTTAACAATATTGAGCTTTCATATTGCTTAAGTGTGGTATCTCCATTTATTACATCTTCTCTAATTTATTTCAACAGCATTTTGTTATTTTCAGCACATATACAGATCTTGAATATATTTTGGAAGATTTATACATATTTCATGTATTAGTACTTTTGGTAATCTTACTTTTTACTTTATTTTAATTTCTTAGTATTCATGACTAGCATATAGAAATGTAATTGGCTTTGAATATTAACTCTGTAACTGACCATCTTGCTAAACTCACTTTTTACCTTTAGTATCTTTTGGTATATTCTTAGGATTACCTGTATAGACAATTTTTAAAAAGTCTCAACTGTTACTCTTGTCTTTCTGGGTTTCCAATGACATGTATTTCAGATGATTTAATTTTGTATCACATTTCTTTGATGTTCTGTATTTTTTTTTTTTTTTTACAATTTTCTGTGTGTGTTTCAGTTTGTGTAATTTCAATCTGACTTATCTTCACGTTCACTGATATTTTCTCTGCCTGTCAAATGTACTCTTCATCTCTGTTAATGTGTTTTTCCATTTGATTCTTTCTTACAATGTCTGTGTATCTGCTGAAGTTACCCAGTGGACCATACATATAAAAAGTCTTTTGTGCACGAGAGACTTTAACATATTCATTAGAATTATTTTAAATTCCATGTCTGATGGCATATCTGTTCCTGATTCTTGACGTGTGCTGTTTTTATTTAGTTTTTTCTATCTCTCATAATTTTTTTTTTTTTTTTTTTTGTGGAAAGCAGGAATCTTGCTTTGATCAGTAGAGACTGAAGCAAATTAATTGTTATGACTACAGTGGGCACCTTTTCCTTCTGCTACAATTTTGGTGTGGGAGATGGAGTCAATCTAGTCAGAAGTTGGGGTTTTTTTTCCCCTTTTTTAATTTCTTCTTGCTATAGTTACCCTCAAGAACCAAGTGCATCAAATTCCTCTCACATTACCTTATCTTTAGAGATGAGACTGGTTTTTAGGAGGGTTCCTCCCTCACAAGGCCCATTCCACATCGGTTTGGATCTTCTTTGCATCATGCCTTGGAGTGTCCTTCTCCATGCTCTTTCCCTTCTGCAAGCAACGTTGGTAATACTTGTTACCTCATGTTCGTTAGCCTGGTGGTGGTTTTGGAGGAGAAGGAGAAGAAGCCCTTCCTGTCATCTGCTTACTCTTCAGTCTTAAGCAGACACTGAGTCCCTGGGTCACAGGGATGGGGCTACCTCAGTTATCAGACCTGGCCCCTGGCTGTGGCTCTGGGCCCAACCTCTTTGCTTTCTCCCCCCAACTAGTAGGGTTTTAATTTTTTTAAATTTAATTTCCCCAGATGCAATAGGTTTCCACCTGTGCTCTAAAAGCAGTAAGTTCTGGGTTTTTTTCCCGAAGTGTTTTATTGGGTTGGCCAAAATGTTTGTTCGGTTTTTTTTCTGTAAGATGGCTCTAGTAGCACTAAGTTGTCTTTAGCTTCATTCGAAACGATTTTGTTAGATTGTAAGTGACAGCTGTCATATCAATATGCATTTTAAAAAAGACATATCAAAATCAGTGAATTTTTGTGTAGCCATTTTAATGTTGAAGATGGAAGAAAAAAAAGCAACATTTTCAGCATATTATGCTTTATTATTTCAAGAAAGGTAAAAACACAACTGAAACACAAAAAAAGATTTGTGCAGTGTATGGAGAAGGTGCTGTGACTGATCGAATATGTTAAAAAGTGTTTTGGGAAGTTTCATGCTGGAGATTTCTCGCTCACATTCCAAAAACCAAACAAAATAAGCAAATAAACAAATGAACAATGCGTTTTTGATCTAATAGTCCTTCCAGACACAGGTTCATTTCTTTTCTCTCCTTTACAACCAAATATTTTAAGAGTTAACTATTCTCACTGCCTCTACTTCATGTCACACATGCACACACATCAATACAATTCAATTTGTTATCTGTTCAGTTTTGTCACTGAAATAATTGACATTGTCACTGTTAAATTCACTGCATTCTGTGAACGTTCTTCATTCTCATCTTACTTATGACACTCTTTAGTTATTTCCTTCTTTACAAAACTCTTTCTTCCCTTAGCTTCATGACCCCAGTCTCCAAGTTTTCCACCTATGTCTCTGGTTGCTATTTCTGAGTCTCTTTTGCAGGCTAATATTCTTCCTCCAAGACAGTAAATATTGGAGTCCCTCCCTGTTGAGTCTGCAGTCCCTCAACAGACTGGAATCAAAGTCCTGTTATTTTCATTAATTTACTCCTATAGCTTCAATTGCTCTCTCTACGCAAAGGGTGCCCAAATTTATATACTCAATATAGACTTCTATTTATAACTCTCATTCACTTTCCCCCATCTTTATTGAGGTATAATTGACAAATAAAATTGTGAGGTGTGAGGTATTTAAAATATAACTGCAAACTTGATGATTTATGTATACATTTTGAAAGGACTTCCCCATTGAGTTAAGTTAACATATCTCTCACCTCACATATTTAGTTTTTTCTTTTTTTGGTAAGAACATTTAAATTCTACTCTCTTAACAAATTTCAATTATATAATACAGTGCTATCAGCTAGAGTCACCATGTTATACATTAGATCCTCAGATCTTACCTGTCTTATAGTTGAAAGTGTGCTCTCTTTTACCAACCTCTCCCTATTTTCTCCACCACCCCCTCCCCCAGTCCCTGCAACTAGTTTTCTACTCTCTGTTTCTTTCATAGGTCTCATTCTAATCAACATTCCTATCTGGATGAACTTAAAGCATCTGAAACTTAAAGCATTCTTAACTGAACTCATGCTCCTTTATCCTTGTTCACTAATGAGTCCCTATTGAGCTGTCTCTACAAGCTAGCTTCTTTGGAGTTACCCTTGGCACATTGATGGATGATCAGATAGAGGTCTGGGCCACCTGTTTGGTAGTTTACTCATGCCCTCTGGTCCTGCTCATGCTCAGTCCCAAGTGTAGCCCTTTCCTTTGCAGTAATCTTTTGGAAGGGCTACCCATCTTTAGAACTTAGTGGGTCTGACAGAATCTATCTTTGGCCACAAAATTATTTGATATCACGTAGTCAAATAAGCCATATCTATCCTACCCACTAGGACACCAAGAGCTGCTTTTCAAATAGTGTATTCTTATATGTTACTGATGATATGCTTTGTCTGAGAATCCTAGGTGTTCTATGTTGTGATCTTTCTATTGGGGTGGGGCTGGCTTAAAATTCACACAAGCATCTTTTCCACAATGGTTATCTCTGATACTAGAATGCCCGCCTGATTTTATGGCTCCAGCAGCCGTTCTTATTGTCCCACAGCCTGGATTTGCTGCAGAATTATTTCTCTATCTGGATCCAATTCACAGCGGGCAGATCTTCATGCCACTAAGTGAATGGGCTGGAGAAGTGCAGAATATGCTGTCTCCTGAACTAAGAGCTGCTTACCAAGCATCAGATTTCTTTCTTGGTGGCAGAAGTGTTGCAATGCAATAATGTGCCCTTTATTAGGAGATGATGTTCCATCATACTTCAGCTCACTGGACCCCAGGGTACTTAACTTATATGGTAGGTCTTAAATCTTGGTAGGATTTACTTCTCACCTTCTCAGATGTCTTCACTGAGGCTTCCTGTACACTGGTCATGTCTTGCTCATCTGGGGCAATTCACATGATGGCAGCAATAGAGTGGATCAATGTGTTGTTCTGCAGAATATCCAGATGGTTCAGGTGTCTTTGAACTATGATATGACAGAGGAAGGGAGAGTAGTATAGCCTATAGCCCATGTCAGTTCAGAGCCAGTGTTGAGCAGTCCTTGAAAAGTTTTTCCCCAATGCATAATTACATGACTAAAAGGAGATAGATCCCTTGAGGGTGAGACTGGGAGGATCACTCCATAGTGCATTTGCTGTCACTCTGCAAGGTTCTTTCTCATAGACTTTCAGTCTATCCTTCAATAAGTTGGTGAGTTCTGAGTGTGAAAACTTATATAGAACCATATATGAAATGATGATTTTTGGTTTGATTGTATACATTACCTGTGAATGGAGTGTCTTCTGGATCTGCTCTTGGAACAGGGTCAGCTGGTAAGTCTTCTAGCCATGCATAAGATATACACTCTGGCATGCCCATTTTTGACCTATTTCTCTACCATATGGCACTTATACTTAGTGTGAGCAATTGCTTTTACTAAATTTCAAAGAGCCATCCTAGCAGCCTATTAGTAACATGTATGGCTGAACCATACTGACTCCATTTTGTCGGCTCCATCTAAGGCCCATAGTCCTACCCCCTCCCCTCTCTGCATGACTGAGCTTTAGCCTACTAACAAAGAATACACCAAAGTCAGATAAATTCCCTATCAACTTTAACCCTTGCCTTCATTGGATATGAAACCTGGAAGAGTACCTTTTGTTGATGCAGATGGTTAATAGTCATGAGACCCTGAGGGAGGAAAAAGCCCCAGTTCCATTCTGTGTGGACATGCTTCTCACTTGGTAGTCAGATTCTATTTTTAACTTTGGCCCCTTTAAATTTCCCTTGTACCCCTTTCAGTGATGCAAGTACAGCTGTGAATGCTTCTGGATCATCCACCTGCCCAATCCTTCCTGCCTGTATGTAAGTTACTCACAATAAACTTCATAATTGCATTTGATAGAGTTGCCCACTTCATTTCTTGGTCTTGGGGTTCTTTCGCAGTTTGGAGGATATTATACAATTTCTCTGCCAACCAACATAATATCATCGGGGTCCTTGCCAAGGTGTTATTGTATTGCAGGACTACCCCAATGTCTATTAACTCTCTCTTATCTAACTTAATATCCTGCATCCCTTTGAAAACACCTCAGGATTTCTTCCCATGTCCTCTGCCCCAGATCTTGCTGGCACATATTAGAAATTCTGCAGCCCCTTCCATGTATAATACTTCCATTCCCTTAGAAAGCTCAGCGTCTTATCATCCACGTTATCTTGAGATCCAACCTTTGTTATTGGTCTGGTTGACAGAAGAGAGGTAGGGTACATTCTGAGAGGTATAAACTTTGTCTTGAAAGACACCTGCTTGATTTAAGTATTTTTCATAATCTTCAAACACGAAAGAAGGGCCAGGACTAGGGGGAGACAAGTAAGGTGCCTAGAGGAGCTCAGGGTCCTAGGAGACCCTGCATTTGCACAACATTGAGAGTGAGAGCCTCCTCAGACGTTGCTCTCTACATACTTCACTTGCCTCACCCTAGTCCCACTCATGCAGGAGGAGAAGCGCTATCTAGCCGATGTGTGTGTGTCACTTCTGCCAGCCTAGTGGTTTCAGTGGAACCTCACCGGATCAAACAGCTCAAGTTCATCTGCTCAAATACCCCCTTCTCAATCTTCATAGACCCAGTCGCTTCCTGTTAAGCCCTTGACTTTGGTGTAAGAGAAATGCTAGGGCTGAGAGCTCAACCTCTGTGTAGCTCTGCTATTTTATGATTAAATCCTGAGCCAAATACTTCATTTTATTTGTTCTCCGGCTGCAAGAAATTAAGGTTTCCTTAAATATTTCCAAAAAGACTCTCTGCTTTCATTTTCTCTTGAAATGGTGATTTATCACCCACATCCTGTCATTTTCTCTCTTTAATGATTCAGTGGTACTCAGCAAGAGTCACCCGATGTCATTGTCTGTAAGTACAATTTCTCTCATATTTCTCAGATGCCAGAGATATTGTATCAACAAATACGATTCTTTCCACTTGCATACCATCTAAGTTTACCATCAAAATATAGTTCAACAATTTTACTGCTTTAATATGCCAGGTGGTATCCATATCCTACTTACCATCAGCAGCGGCGTCCTCAGTGCCAGCTGAAGGGTGAATAATGCAGCTCTAAGATTCTACTTTCTTGTGTCCCCTCTTGGTAGAAACTATCTCAGGTCAAGTTCCGCAGAAACAGACACGAAGGTGAATGACGTCATGCAGCAGTTATCTCAGAGTGCTCTTGCGGGATACATCATTTAAGAAAGTGAAGAACTCAAGATTGGGCACAGGGAGAAATCGATAGATGCAAGTTACTACTGGTAAGGATGTAACCTTATGTGAGGCAGTTTCCTAAGGCAGAAGGTAAATACTAGTGAGAAACAGAGATACGAGCCATCCAAAACAAATATTCCCGGCAACATCTGAGGATGACTGTGTTGGTCATGAAGAAGGGATGTGGACAGACTACTCCAGTTGTCACTAGAGTATATGTCCTTTTATTAAGATGACTGCCAAGTCCAGAACGGACTGCAACAAAATCACATTTTAAATAATTTTGTATTTGTTCTGGAGAAAAAGTGGGTTTATATTCAAAGGCAATAGCTGAAATGCTCTATGGATTTTGAGACAAATATATGGGCAATAGAAAAGCATGTTCAAATGTCAAGTGATACAACTTTTGGTCTAACAAGATGACTTTGGATACAAGATGGTTGTTATACTTGTACCTTTGAGTAGATTTTGAACTTTGAACTTATTTTAAATGATCATGCCACACTGTGCTCTAACCTACTAGAATATGTGCATGGAATGTGAAACAACAGTTCAGTGTTGGTCTTCCTCTAACATGACACATCTTTATATTATTGAATAGATAAATAAATGGATAGATAGATAGATAGACAAATAGATCTCTAACTAATTTCTAGTTTTGCTGAAGCAAATTTCTTTCAGTCTTGCACTAAGCACATAAGGCTACAGTCTTGCACTAAGCACATAAGGCTACACTTTGTTGTAGCCATAGAATGGCTACACTTCTATGAGAATAGTGGTCACAGTATTGGATAAAGTCAAAGCATCCTGTCTTGAGTTTTCCATCCCCAAATCCAAGGATTACTATCACCAATATATCAGACTGTTTTGAAAAACATAGATCATAGTTGTTGAAAATGGTGTGTTACTTTTGAATAAAAACAACAACAACAAAAAATCTTTGGTTTCCTTGATTTTTTGGAAGCCTCTTTTAACCATTCATCTATGAGAAATAATGCTTAAGTAATCCTAGTGCTAAAGTTAGAACTCTTGTCTGTGAAATCCATTCCTAACAAGATTAAAAGAAATTACATCAAATTGAATACTGATATACAGTTCTAGCATGTACAAAGGGATTAATAAGTAGAGCAAGATAGATATTTGCTGTCTAAATGATGTGGTAACTAATGGGTAGTTCCTAACAGTTATTCCAAATTGGGATGGAAACTTCTGAGGTTAAATCACAGCCCATCTTTCCAAGAACTGAGAATCAATAAAAAAGAAAATTAGAAAGAGGCATTAGATGGGGATCAAAATATCAGCTTTACTGAGAGACTGATGATTTAGGAATGCATCTTCAATCAGTGCCCAGATGCTCTTCCTGAGACTCCATCCTTGACTGGGATTCAAGTGCCGCCTAGTTTCAAGGAAGAGAGGCCTTGCTCTAGTCACCTGATAGCAGGGACCTGGAACAGATCAGACCCATTCTGGAGGCAGGAAGTCCCAATGAAAGGAAGCCACAGGTCATAAGGGTTCAGCAAACATCACATTTTCTCCTTGACTAAGAGGAACTGCACGAATAAAATACTGGACTCCTGCTAGCATGACAATCAAATTAACGATTTGATTTCCTTCCAGGGAGGAAGAAAGTATACATAATTTAAAACGGCAAGATGTTACCCCAGTATTGTGTCCTCCTGGAAAAGAATACTTTGTTCATGAAAACAATAAGAGGGTAATTAAGGTTTTCATTTAAAAATGATTGTGAAAATGGAGCTGCCATTTGCATCTAATACTGAGCCATGATATCTCTGAACATTCATGCAATAATATTACAGAGGTATCCCAAAATAGATAATAAATAGCAAGTGGAAGAAAGATAAAATTTTAATATAGGAAAACTAATGATCTATGGTCATTCTAATTGCTATGCTATCTGTGACTTTTTTACATGATTTGTATTTTTGAAAATATTTCCAAGAAAATCATTGCTCCAAATTTAACATTAACTAAAAGTTGCAGATGCATATTTAAATACTGTCCTATTGGGAAAACAACAATTAAAAAAAAAAACTTATGGAGTGCATGATGGCAAATTATAAATATATTCTTTTTTTTAACATCTTTATTGGAGTATAATTGCTTTACATTGTTGTGATAGTTTCTGCTGTATAACAAAGTGAATCAGCTATACGTATACATATATCCCCATATACCCTCCCTCTTGCATCTCCCTCCCACCCTCCCTATCCCAACCCTCCCTACCCCAACCCTCTAGGTGTACAAAAAGCACTGAGCTGGTCTCCCTGTGCTATGCGGTTGCTTCCCACTAGCTATCTATTTTACGTTTGGTAGTGTATATATGTCAATGCAACTCTCTTACTTCATCCCAGCTTACCCTTCCCCCTCCCTGTGTCCTCAAGTCCATTCTCTACGTCTGTGTCTTTATTCCTGTCCAGCGCCTAGGTTCTTCAAAACCATTTTTTTTTTTTTAGAGTCCATATATATGTGTTAGCATAAGATATTTGTTTTTCTTTTTCTAACTTACTTCACTCTGTATGACAGTCTCTAGATCCATCCACCTCACTACAAATACCTTAATGTCATTTCCTTATATGGCTGAGTAATATTCCATTGTATATATGTGCTACATCTTCTTTATCCATTCATCTGTCAATGGACACTTAGGTTGCTTCCATGCCCTAGCTAGTGTAAATAGGGCTGCAATGAACATTGTGGTACATGATACTTTTTGAATTATGGTGTTCTCAGGGTATATGTCCAGTAGTGGGATTGCTGGGTCATATGGTAGTTCTATTTTTAGTTTTTTAAGGAAACTCCATACTGTTCTCCATAGTGGCTGTATCAATTTACATTTTCACCAACAGAGCAAGAGGGTTCCCATTTCTCCACACACTCTCAAGCATTTATTATTTGTAGATTTTTTTGATGATGGCCATTCTGACGGGTGTGAGGTGACACCTCATTGTAGTTTTGCTTTGCATTTCTCTAATGATTAGCGATGTTGAGCATCCTTTCATGTGTTTGATGGAAATCTGTATATCTTCTTTGGAGAAATGTCTGTTTAGGTCTTCTGGCCATTTTTGGATTGGGTTGTTTGGTTTTTTTTGATATTGAGCTGCATGAGCTGCTTGTATATTTTGGAGATTAGTCCTTTGTCAGTTGTTTCAACTGCAAATATTTTCCCCCTTTCTGAAGGTTGTCTTTTCGTTTTGTTTATGGTTTCCTTTGTTGTACAAAAGCTTTTAAGTTTCATTAGGTCCCATTTGTTTATTTTTGTTTTTATTACCATTTCTCTAGGAGGTGGGTCAAAAAGAATCTTGCTGTGATTTATGTCATAGAGTGTTCTTCCTATGTTTTCCTCTAAGAGTTTTAAAGTGTCTGGCCTTACATTTAGGTCTTTAATCCATTTTGAGTTTATTTTTGTGTATGGTGTTAAAGAATGTTCTAATTTCATTCTTTTACATGTAGCTGTCCAGTTTTCCCAGCACCACTTATTGAAGAGGCTGTCTTTTCTCCATTGTATACTCTTGCCTCCTTTATCAAAGGTAAGGTGACCATATGTGCATGGGTTTATCTCTGGGCTTTCTATCCTGTTCCATTGATCTATTTTTCTGTTTTTGTGCCAGTACCATACTGTTTTGATTACTGTAGATTTGTAGTATAGTCTGAAGTCCAGGAGCCTGATTCCTCTAGCTCCGTTTTTCTTTCTCACGATTGCTTTGGCTCTTCAGGGTCTTTTGTGTTTCCATACAAATTGTGAAATTTTTTGTTTTAGTTCTGTGAAAAATGCCAGTGGTAGTTTGATAGGGATTTCATTGAATCTGTAGATTGCTTTGGGTAGTATAGTCATTTTCACAATGTTGATTCTTCCAATCCAAGAACATGGTATATCTCTCCATCTGTTTGTATCATCTTTAATTTCTTTCATCAGTGTCTTCTAGTTTTCTGCATACAGGTCTTTTGTCTCCTTAGGTAGGTTTATTCCTAGGTATTTTATTCTTTTTGTTGCAATGGTAAATGGGAGCGTTTTCTTAATTTCTCTTTCAGATTTTTCATCATTACTGTGTAGGAATGCAAGAGATTTCTGTGCATTAATTTTGTATCCTGCTACTCTACCAAGTTCATTAATTAGCTCTAGTAATTTTCTGGTAGCATCCTTAGGATTCTCTATGTATACTATCATGTCATCTGCAAACAGTGACAATTTTACTTCTTCTTTTCCTGTTTGGATTCCTTTTATTTCTTTTTCTTCTCTGATTGCTGTGGCTAAAACTTCCAAAGCTGTGTTGAATAATAGTGGTGAGAGTGGAAAACCTTGTCTTGTTCTTGATCTTAATGGAAATGGTTTCACTTTTTCACCATTGAGAAAGATGTTGGCTGTGTGTTTTTCATATATGGCCTATATTGTGTTGAGGTAAGTTTCCTCCATGACTACTTTCTGGAGAGTTTTTATCATAAATAGGTGTTGAATTTTGTCAAAAGCTTTTTCTGCATCTATTGAGATTATCATATTGTGTTTATCCTTCAGTTTGTTAATATGGTGTATCACATTGATTGATTTGCATATATTGAGGAATCCTTGCATTCCTGGGATAAACCCCACGTGATCATGGTGTATGATCCGTTTAATGTGCTGCTGGATTCTGTTTGCTAGTATTTTGCTGAGGAGTTTTACATCTATGTTCATCAGTGATATTGGCCTGTAGTTTTCTTTTCTTGTGACATCTTTGTCTGGTTTTGGTATCAGGGTGATGGTGGCCTTGTAGAATGAGTTTGGAAGTGTTCTTCTCTCTGCTATATTTTGGAAGAGTTTGAGATCAATAGGTGTTAGCTCTTCTCTAAATGTTTGATAGAATTCGCCTGTGAAGCCATCTGGTCCTGGGCTTTTGTTTCTTGGAAGTTTTTAAATCACAGTTTCAATTGCAGTGCTTGTGATTGGGCTGTTTATATTTTCTATTTCTTCCTGATTCAGTCTCGTTAGGTTGTGCTTTTCTAAGAATTTGTCTATTTCTTCCAGATTGTCCATTTTTTTGTCATGTAGTTGGTTGTAGTAATTCCTCATGATTCTTTGTATTTATGCAGGGTCAGTTGTTACTTCTCCTTTTTCATTTCTAATTCTGTTGATTTGAGTCTTCTCCCTTTTCTTCTTGATGAGTCTGGCTAATGGTTTATCAATTTTGTTTATCTTCTCAAAGAACCAGCTTTTAGTTTTATTCATCTTTGCTCTTGTTTCCTTCATTTCTTTTTCATTTATTTCTGATCTTTCTTTCCATCTTCTAACTTTGGGGATTTTTTGTTCTTTTTTCTCTAATTGCTTTAGGTGTAAGTTTAGGTTGTTTGAGATATTTCTTGTTTCTTGAGGTAGGATTGTATTGCTATAAACTTCCCTCTTAGAACTGCTTTTGCTGTAGCCCATAGGTTTGGGGTCGTCATGTTTTCATTGTCATTTGTTTCTAGGCATTTTTTGATTTCCTCTTTGATTTCTTCAGTGATCTCCTAGTTATTTAGTAGCTTATTGTTTAACTTCCATGTGTTTTTTTTTACAGTTTTTTTTTTACTGTAATTGATATCTAGTCTCATAATGTTGTGGTTGGAAAAGATACATGATATGATTTCAATTTTCTTAAATTTACCAGGGCTTGATTTGTGACCCATGATATGATCTATCCTGGAGAATGTTCCATGGGCACTTGAGAAGAAAGTGTATTCTGTTGTTTTTGGATGGAATGTCCTATAAATATCAACTAAGTCCATCTTACTTAATGTGTCATTTAAAGCTTGTGTTTCCTTATTTACTTTCATTTTGGTTGATCTGTCCATTAGTGAAAGTGGGGTATTAATGTCCCCTACTATGATTGCGTTACTATCGATTTCCCATTTAATGGCTGTTAGCGTTTGCCTTATGTGTTGAGGTGCTCCTATGTTGGCTGCATAAATATTTACACTTGTTATATCTTCTTCTTGGATTGATCCCCTGATTATTATGTAGTGTCCTTCTTTGTCTCTTGTAATAGTCTTTGTTTTAAAGTCTATTTTGGGTGATATGAGAATTGCTACTCCAGCTTTCTTTTGATTTCCATTTGCATGGAATATCTTTTTCCATCCCCTCACTTTCAGTCTCTACGTGTCCCTAGGTCTGAAGTGGGCCTCTTGTAGACAGCATATATACGGTTCTTGTTTTTGTATCCATTCAGCCAGTGTACGTCTTTCGGTTGGTGCATTTAATCCATTTACATTTAAGGTAATTATCGATATGTATGTTCCTATTACCATTTTCTTAATTGTTTTGGGTTTGTTATTGTAGGTCTTTTCCTTCTCTTGTGTTTCCTGCCTAGAGAAGTTCCTTTAGCATTTATTGTAAAGCTGGTTTGATGGTGCTGAATTCTCTTAGCTTTTGCTTGTCTGTAAAGGTTTTAATTTCTCCATTGAATCTGAATGACATCCTTGCTGGGTAGAGTAAACTTGGCTGTAGATTTTTCCCTTTCATCACTTTAAATATGTCATGCCACTCCCTTCTGGCTTGCAAAGTTTCTGTTGAAAGGTCAGCTCTTAACCTTATGGGGACTCCCTTGTATATTATTTGTTGCTTTTCCCTTGCTGCTTTTAATATTTTTCTTCGTATTTAATTTTTTATAGTTTGATTGATATGTGTCCTGGTGTGTTTATCCTTGGATTTATCCTGTATGGGACTCTCTGCCCTTCCTGGATTTGATTGACTATTTCCTTTCCCATAATAGGGAAGTTTTCAACTATAATCTCTTCAAATATTTTCTCAGTCCCTTTTTTTTTCTCTTCTTCTTCTGGGACCCCCTATAATTCAAATGTTGGTATGTTTAATGTTGTCCCAGAGGTCTCTGAGACTGTCCTCACTTCTTTTCATTCTTTTTTTTTTTTTTTTAATTCTGCTTTATGGTAGTTATTTCCACTATTTTATCTCCCTGGTCACTTATCCATTCTTCTGCCTCAGTTATTCTGCTATTGATTCCTTCTAGAGAATTTTTAATTTAATTTATTATGTTGTTCATTATTGTTTGCTCTTTAGTTCTTCTAGGTCCTTGTTAAATGTTTCTTGTATTTTCTCCATTCTATTTCTGAGATTTTGGATCATCTTTACTATCATTACTCTGAATTCTTTTTCAGGTAGGCTGCCTCTTTCCTCTTCATTTGTTTGGTCCAGTAGGTTTTTACCTTGCTCCTTCATCTGTTGTATATTTCTGTGTCTTCTCATTTTGCTTAACTTACTGTGTTTGGGGTCTCCTTTTTGCAGGCTGCAGGTTCATGGTTCCGGTTGTTTTTGGTGTATGCCCCCAGTGGGTAATATTGGTTCAGTGGCTTGTGTAGGCTTCCTGTTCGAGGGGACTGGTGTTTGTGTTCTGGTCGATGAGGCTGGGTCTTGTTTTTCTGGTGGGCAGGGCTGCGTCTGGTGGTGTGTTCTGGGGTGCCTGTGACCTTATTATGATTTTAGGCAGCCTGTCTGCTAATGGGTGGGGTTGTGTTCCAGTCTTGCTAGTTGTTTGACATGGGGTGTCCAGCACTGTAGCTTGCTGGTCGTTGAGTGGAGCTGGGTCTTAGCATTGAGATAGAGATCTCTGGGAGATCTCTCACCAATTGTTATTACATGGGGCTGGGAGGTCTCTGGCAGTCCAATATCCTGAACTAGGCTCTCCCACCTCAGAGGCTTAGGTCTGACACTCAGCCAGAGCACCAAGACCCTGTCAGCCACATGGCATTTCCTTGTAAACCATAAGGAAAGATCCTTGAGGACAGAGAATATCCTTGTTTCTCTAGTGCCTATTACAATGCCTGGTCCATTGCAGAAATTCAATGTGTAATCGGGAAGAACAAATCTGACTCCTTACTGGATCAGTTTCTTTTACTTTAACTTTTGTATTCAATTGCTTTTGCTTTGTTATATTAGCTCAAGCAGGCATGAAACCAAGGAGGACCCTATGGGGCCCTCCCAAGTGCAAACCCTTCCTGTGTCCCTCATTTCCATAAATATATTCTTTACTCAGAATTGTAAGTTAGAAAATTCCATAGTTTATTGAAAAAAGTGTCAATATATTTGAATAGACATGTTAGAATAAAACTATGAATCATGGTGTGAATTAGAATAAAATTGAACAATTTCAAATAATAAAATATTTCAAGCTCTCTTTAAAAAATCAAATATTTCATAATACAAATAACTTGAAAGCTGCTTTACAGATGTAGTTAAATGAGTTTTAGCCAAATTTGCAGTGGGACATAAGAAGGAAAAGATATCAACAAAGACCATATGTAAAAAAGCATGCATTCCTCTTGGGGAGGTCAGGATTTCAGTGTGGATTTTTGGGAGACAAGTTAGAAGAAGTATGTTAATTACTGAAGCAGAAAGATTCAAATTTACTGCCCAAAATGAAAGAGAAGGTAAATTGTGACTGTTAAGTTGAACCTAACTCAGGATATCCATCCTCTAAAAATTTTTCATCTGCAACTGTGTAGACAGTTGGTTCTTTATTTATTAAACATTAGTTTACTAAATTAGAATTCCAAATGTAAAATGTAGCCATGAAACAGGAACGCTCATTCATTGCTGGTAGGAATGCAAAATGGTACAGCCACTTAGGAAGACAGTTTGGCACTCTCTTACAAAGCTAAACATATACTTACCATACTCTCCAGCAGTCTCACTCCCAGGTATTTATCCAAATGAGTTGAAAACTTATGTCTACACAAAAACCTGCACATGAATGTTTATAGCAGCTTTATTCATAATTTCCCAAAACTGAAAGCAACCAAGATGTCCTTTGGTAGGTGAATGGATAAACAACTGTGGTAAATGCTTACAGTGGAACATTATTCAGCTATAAAAAGAAATGAGCTATCAACCCATGAAAAGACATGGAAGAACCTTAAATACATATTGCCAAATGAAAGAAGTCAATCTGTAAAGGCGATGTACTGTATGATTCTAACTATATAACATTCTGGAATAGGCAAAAACTATGGATTCAGTAAAAATATCAGTGGTTTCCAGGGATTTAGAGGAAGAAAAGAAGAAATAAATAGGAGGAGCATGAGATTTTTAAGGCAATGAAACTATTCTGTATGATACTGTAATAATGGATACATGTCATTTTATGTTTGACAAAACCGATAGAATGCATGGCACAAAGAGTGGACTCTAAACTTTGGACTTTAGTTAATAATAAAATATCAATATTGGCTTATCAATTGTTTCAATTGTAATTGTAGCATTAGTGCTACACTAATGGAGGATGTTAGTAATAGAAAAAAATGTGTGTGGTAAAGAGAGGGTTTATGGGAAGTCTCTTTACTATCTGCCCTTTTTTTTTTCCTGTAAACCTAAAACCACCCTAAAGAATAAAGTCTGTTAAAAAAAAAAAATAGTAGCTGTGGACATATTCCATGACAGTTTGTTGTTTTCCTTGATCAAAGAATCAGGGATAACCTTTCACATCTTTTAGGTATATTATCTTGTTCAAACATTATTGCTGTTTATTAAATTCAAGTTGTGATCATTTCTTGCTTTCACATTTATAAGTATAAATAAAACAAGTATAGTAAGGTGTACAATTAGAAAATAATCTATTATTTGTCTCCAGCCAAAAGCTGTTAGCTGCTCTCTGTAAAGATAAAGGAGGTTTCTAGAGCTGTTCTTGAGTAACTCTTCCACTTAGCAGATAAAATATGTATAACGGTCAGTCAGGAAGTTCAGCACAACTGGGTTATGAAGTGCTTTGGGGAGGGCATGGACCAGTTTACATATGGGGGCAGTGAGTGTAGTAGACATCAAGATTCCCAACGCTTTTTCTCAGAGATTCACAACTGTGAAAATCAAAGTGAAGGGAATGTGATTGCTTTCCCTAAGGCAAGTGAAAAGAAGTGCAAGGAGTCCTTTGAATGAACATCCACATCATGGTCCAAAAGTATGGCAGTCTGGAATGAATTCTGGCATTCAACAAGAAAGGAGGAAGGGAGGCAGTGATCTCAGTTCATGATGTGCTTGATGCTGGAATTGGTCCTTTTATAACCTTGGAATTGGTTCTATGTGAGACTTGAAGAAGCTAATTAGTAAAGGTGTCATATCTGGTGCTCAAGCCAACTAGGGTATTGATTCCCATAAACTAAAAATTAGTTTGGTACAAGAGTATTGTTCTTGTTGTATTGGGGATTGTTCTCAGTTGATTGACTCCAGCAGCTGGAAGAGAGAGTAGCTAAACAGTGGTCTTTCTTTACAGTAGCCGGATTCCCTGCCACCAACACATGCTGTCATGATCTGGTACTAAGTGTGGTTGACTGAGATATAGGCATTGACCTTGAGGGCATTCACCAATTTAGCATGAAGTTCATTTTTCATTGGGACAAAAACTGAAAAATTAATGCCTGTGGAAAAGTACTGCAAACATGGCAATATTTTTCATAGATACCATGGCATGGTCCAGAAAATGAAATTCATCTAAAACTTCAAATCGAGGTTCATTGAGAACTACTACTTAGCAAATAATATCCCCCAGCTGTCATGGGAGTAGGACCAAACGGACTGGACCCCACCCCTCTCCAGAGGCTAAGAAGCCAGAGATCTGAGCATTTAAGAGGAGGAAACTTGGGGCCTTGAAAGTGTCCTAAATGGACTGTTGAGTCCTGCAGCTGGTGAAAACTCAAGGATTGATCTGGATTGAACCGGGGCACGTTATTTACCCCCAAAAAAACACTAAAAAAAGATGACCCATCATGTGCATGAATGGAAATAGGTTCAGGGTGTATTGTTGGCACAAATTTAAGACAAAAATCCATGTATCAAACAGATTTTCTATGTATGGTCACTAATTATGCAGAATACTAAATCAGGGACACTGTTTTAAGAAGATTTTAATTTAAAATTTCCTATTGTCTATGATTGCATCTTTCCGTCAATCCATATAGAAGAAAAAATATATCCTGATAGATCAAATAAACTAAATGTCTCTCCAAAATATAGACCCAGGTTAAAAAAAAATAAGCCTGTAAGGAAGAAAAAAGATCAAAAAGTCCTGTGTGACCTAAAGGCACCAAGGTAGAAATTAGGATGTGGAGATACATGCCTGTGAATGAAGCCTGGTACAGACACCTGTGCTGAGAAGTGCTCAGAAGAAATAAAGTTGATTAATGCAAATTTTCAATATTTCACTCTCATTCTAAGGACAGTTAACTACATTTATCCACAATTATTCACAGGACTCCAAAAAATTTTAAATCCTCAACCTATCAGGCTCTCGTTAGCATGCTACTTAGAATAATCTAAATAGATACAGGATGGTACTATAAAGGGTGAAAAATAAACATCTTTATAAAACTAACTTCTCACTTGTGGCCACTCTTTCCCACCTCTGACCTGAGGCTGCCAGTAACGTCACACTAGGTACTGATGCTGCAGGTGTTTTTGGACTTTAAACCAGGACAGTAATAGATTGGGGTGTTTGGGAAAGCAGGGATGCTTACAAATCTATCTGAGTCCTGCAGATAGAATAAAACAGAGCTGTGCTTGGCTAGCTGGGAATCCTCAAGCATGGTATTAATTCTCTCTGGGTTTCAGGTTCCTTATCTATTACATGAAAGGATTGGATTGGATAATGATTTGTAAGATAACTTCCGGTTTTAGCGTTCTATGATATTTTGAATATAATCCAGGCCTTTGATTCTGCCAGGAGCCAATTTGTTTTTTAAAACTTTGAAATGTAGCCAGATTTATCATTCCTCTCTTTCCCACTCTGCTTCCAAATCATTTTGTTTTTCTTTGCGGGCTGAGCTTCTGAGGAGATACAGAATATGCACAATTTGCTTTTGGAGACAATTACTCACATTTTCCAATAGAAATCTCATATTTCAATATTTTAAGAGTATTGAGTAGCAACATTCCAGATACTAATGGAAAGCTGACAGACTGTGGATACAGAAATTAAAAGGATTGCAAAGAAAAAATTATTTAACCTATCCATAAAGCAATTTTGTTATGTATTTAGATTCAAAGATGTCATATACTACCCCAAAATGTGAATCAGTTAGTCATGATTATTATTTAATGAACATAAATAAAGCACAAATTATGCTGAAGTCCAATGCTTACTCTAATAAAAAGGACAAAAAGCTATAACTAAAAAAAAATTCAGATATTCAGATTGTGAAATTATTAATTACACATGAATTATCTTTGGGATTTTTCAGTCCCAAATTATGTTTATCTAATTTTGAGCAATTGATTTTTAAAGAATTAGAGTAGAGTGTTCCTTCTGATAGATTCAGTGATTAACAGAACTAAAACTCCTCTGAGCTAGATTCAGGCAATGCAAAACATGATTCTAATCCTCAATAAGAAATTCGCTATCGCTTTTGGCCTAGTTTCCATAGAGAACATGATGCAATTTCCATTAAATTCCTTCCTCAAAATACCCAGATCATCTTTGCTTCCTCCAGTTTTAGGTACGTGTGTTTTACCTTGGTTTGGAAAGATTTCAAACCTTGGGCCAAGTCCAGTGGCTCATGATTTAGAGATGAATAGTTAATTAAAACTTCATATTACTGTTTATAAAACAATTTATAAAATGCCATGAACTTATTAAACTATATACCTATGTACTGGACTGAATAGTATCCCTCCAAAATTCACGTGACCCAGAAACTCAGAACATGACCTTATGTATTTGGAAATAGCCTCTTTGCAGGTGTAATAAATTAAGATGAAGTCATACTAGGTTAGAAGGCACCCTAAAACTAATACGACTGCTGTTCTTATAAGAAGATGAGACTTTGGACTCAGAAACAGACATAGAAGGAAGACAACCGTGTGAAGACACAGGCAGTGATGCAGCTGTGAGCCACGGAATACCCAGGATTGCTGGCAACCACCAGGAGCTAGGAAAAGGCAAGAAAAGATTCTCCCCTAGAGCCTTCAGGAAGAGCATGGACCTGCCAACACCTTGATTTTGAATCTGTAACCTTCAGAATTGTAAGTGGAAAATTTTCTGTTGTTTTAACCACCACAGTTTTTGGTACTTTCTAAAAGTAGCCCCAGGAAACCAATACCCCTCCCCAACTAGTAAATTAGTAAATTTCTAAATATCCAGTTAAGAATAATTTTCTGTATTTAAACAAATGTGAACTATTCACAAAGAGAGCATATATAACAAAAAGCAAATACAAAACATATGTGAAGAAAAACTGGTATGGACAAGAAATATAAATACGAGAGAAATCACCTCCAAGATTTAAAAGAAAATAGAATATTGCCTGCATGTGGAAATTTCTCAAAGATTTCTTCTCAGTCACACCTCTTTCCCTCCAGATATAACCACTTTCCTGAGTTTGATATCAATAATTTCTGTGGTATTCTTTAGTTGAGTACCTTAGTATGTGTTGCTATGCAGTATGCTTTTGTTTTGACTTCTTTTTTATATCATATAATTGAAATTCTGATATATACGCACATATATAAATATGATTTTTTTTTGCATAGTTATAATATTAGTTTACATGAATGCACCCTAATTTTCTTATCTATTGTATTGTTGATGAACACTTGGTTTGTTTCCAGATTGGAGCTACTTTGAGTAATACTTGCGTTGAACATTCTTGTAATTATATCCTCATATATGTAGTAGCAATATGCTACTCTATACTATTATGCCTAAAGTTGAACTGCTCAGAGGGTGTTTGAAACTTTAAATTATTTATCAATACTCTTGTACCAATTTTCATTCCTATAGCAGTAGATGAGTTTGCATTGCTGCACAACCTTTCAGACACTTCATATTCCAAGTTAATTAATTTTGGCCAATCTAGTGGGTATGTAATGATATTTCCTATGATTTAATGATAATGGTTTTCATTTTTATTACTCTGATTATTAATGATAGCAAGCATATATATAATTTCATTGGCCTTTTAGATTTTTTTCCTTTATGATTTGCCTTTGCAAGATTTTTGCTCATGTTTTTCTATTGCGCTTTCTGTGTTGCCCTTAATAACACTGGAGTTGTCTCCATGGTCTAAGTATCCATTCTTTGTTGGTTATATGTACAGTAACTATCCTCTCCCACAATATGAATATCACCCCATATATATTGTGATACCAAGCATCAGGGCATGAGGCCAAAGAGGTAAATGGTAGCTGAAACACACTTTGTGTTTCATTCACAGAATCATGTCTTTATGTGGCTATAACATCCAGGGAAGCCGTTTTTTCTAATATAGAGTCCTCTTACCTTACAGCTTGTCCTTTCTCCCTTAGGTATTTTAAGAACAAAAGTTCTTAATACTAACATAGTAAATTTTATCAGCATTTTTCTGTATGTTTAGAACTATTTATAGTTTAAGATGTTCTTTCATAACTTAAGCACTCACATGACTTCTAGATTATCTAATTTTTTTAAATTTTACTTTTAGGTCTTTAATAATCTGAAACTTTATTTTAATTGGATACTCAATTTTCCCAGAGCCATTTAATGGAAAAAAATTAAAACCCAAAACTTTGGTTTCTTCGTTACTCATGATGACCTATTTGTTGTAGTCAAATATATGATACTTTCTATTCCCATCCATTGGTCTGTTTGCTTCTGTACCAATTCCAAACCAGCTTTATTACTATTGCTTTACAATATGTTTTGACCTTTCACAACCAGTTCTCCCAAAAGTGTTATGATCATATTTGATCCAATATATATATATGATTGATAGGTTATACAAACACACATGCACACACATATTCACAAACCAAATTGAATTTTGATTGGTATGCTATTAAATCCAAACATCAATTTGGAGAAAATTGAGATAATTCAAATTCCACTTTTTCCACTCTATGAACTTAGTATATATTTTCACTTATGTGAATGATTTTACGACCCTTTTCTTCAGAACCATGAGCTTGGAGAAGTAGGAGGAGAGGAGGGTTTACTTCTGGTTCATGCTTACTCTGAAGAGATCTATGATTTTAAAGTAAATGTGGGGAGGATTTCTTACAAGAATCCCCACCTTGATAGTCCTGGGCCTAGATAGTCCTGGGTCTCTAGCTCTTAATTAGCTAAAACCAATTACAAGGTATCAGATAACTGTTTTAGGACAAAAGCAGCTGTGGTGCTCTGGTATTCTTTTTACCTCTCTGAGATCATAAGTTTCTACTAAAATTATCATGGCTGTTCCCCACTCTTTTCAAATTCTTCAATCCCATTAAGGAAATTAAAGAAAATATATTGAGCATTTATAAAAGAGAATTGATTCTAAAAAATTAGCTCACTATTACAGGAAATAGAAGTCAAGTATGCATTTTATAAAGGCCTATAGTAAGCATTTATTTCAAAATGATAGCCTATGGAGGGCATGTGACATAATTGGAGGATTCATAAGAAGTTTAAATTAACTATATTAATATTTTAATATTATTTTTATTTTATATGTCAATAAATTAATAACTTAATGATAGAAAGCACAGGCTTCAAAAAGAAAAAGTTAATCTCTCAAAACATGGTTCAAATGTTTTGCTTTGGGCTCCTTAATTTCTTTGAAGATACTTCAAGGGTTGCTATGTGGGAATAGAGGAAGGGTAAATGAGTTTGACCAAAGGCATTCAAATTTCCCTTTAACAAGTATAATTCTCTGCTGTTTTTTCTTATTAAATTGGGATTCCTCACACACATTTATTTCAAAGAAAAATTTCCACAGATAAGAAATATTTGCAAACCACTGGCCTCCAAAAGGAGATGAGATTCTCAAATATGCTGACCAAGCAGTGTCTCAGCTATATTGTAAGATCTGAGCACTGTACTTCATGAACTGTATTCAGTGGAAAATTATTTTAGTTAATTCTAAAGAAATCTAAACCACATTATATAAGATACTGTTATTCGGCAAGTATTCACTGGGTTTTGGCTAACCCACTGGGCATTGCTGATGGAAGAGTGACGAAAAAGAGACATGTTTCCTTGGGTGATGAAACTGACATTTCAATATGTGAGAGAGAAAAATATATATAACAAAATAATGGTAAATATAGGGCCTGTATACTAATTATATTATTCAAACTGATGAGTTAAGAAAATGTCCCCAAAAGGGGGATGAAATTTCTAAACTATAAATGCAGTATAACTGTATCTGGATGTACAGAAAACTGATCAGCTAATTTTTACTTTAATTGAACAAGTACATAAAATTTACTTAGGAAGTGATAGTTAAATTTGCAATTGAATCAGAAGTTAATATTGGTGACTGGTAACGGAAGGGATTTTTCATCTCTACATTCTATCTTTACCTTTATATTCATGCATTTTTTTAAATGCCTTTTCCTTCTTATTTTTCTACTCCTATTACCTTTGGATTGTTTATATTTTTCTCTCTATAATGACCTTAAATGTTAGGAAGAAAAAGAAAAGAAGAAGAAGAATAGATGAGAGGGTAGGGGTCAAGAACTTATCAAAATAAGCCACTCTTTCTTTTCATTTTTCAATTTGCATAGCACAAGGACATCCTTTGTGAAATATAACACTTCTGTTTCCTTCAGTTTATTAGATCTTGCCTCCGGACAGCAATAAAAGTAGATGACACTGGAGAAACCCTAAAAGACTTCTCCATGGCAAAGTCAATAAACTCATTCCCAAGCTGGGAATAGCATGTCAGGACAAGCTGGCAGTGGCATCTGTTGCTGTATTGATTGTCAGGGTTTGTTCAAAAGCTCCAGCCAGTTAAATGGGTGTCTCCTTTCTCCTCATCTATCTATATGTGTTCCCCTAAGGCTACAGTCCAGCCGAGGACACAGGAGGTCCGAAATTAAAGTAGCACCATTCTTCAATGTCCAGACATTATAAGCAAGCTTTCTTGCTATCATAACTGCTGGAATAACCAAACAGCGGTCAGTTTAGTGAGGCTTCTGTCCAGAAGGAAAAAAATATATCAGATAGTAATGCACTAAAGGGAACAGTCTGTTTCCTTTAAATTAATTTAAATTTGAGAGAGTGTGTTGCTTTTTTATTTCAATTTTTATGATGAATAAATGAGTAGAAATAGATTATTTTTCCCATTTTACCTCTTACTCTTTTACCTCTCATTTTATGTCAGAGATTAAAAGTATTTTATGAAATTGTAAAAACTTTGTGTGTGTATAAAATACCACAAACACTTTACAGTATTAACAAATATATTGTGACTAAGAAAGTCATGATTAGATGTAGTAATATTGATTCCATAAATAAATATTTGAAACATAAGATGTACATACACAAATATAACCCATATAATCTGAGCTGTGGTATTTTCCCACATCAATTGCATTTTTCTATTTATAAAAACATACTTTTATATAGCATCTGGGATATTTTATCACTCAAAGTTTTAATTCTGTTACTTAAATACAACTATCTTTAGGCTAAAATTTTTTGGAAAAAAAATGGTATTGTATGTCCTATGTAAGTTTACATTTTAAATGGTATTTTAACAGTCTTACAATATGCTTTTTAAAAAGCTTTGACCACAAATTGTGCTATTGAACAACTTATATTTTTAAAATATATTTATTTCTTTTTTATTTATTATAAGATAAACAAGTAGTTCTTAAAGACATCAATATAAAAGTACTCTGTTATAGACCATTTAATTCTATGAGATTATCTTTTGTTCACTGTTATAATAAGTATGTTACTGATGAAACCTTTTATCATTGTATATATCCATACACACACATACACATATGTGTACCTACATGTATCCATTTGCAGATGGAAACTAAGGCTCAGGAAAAATATGCAGCTAGCTGAGATGGGAAACAAAATCTCCAGACACCCAGCCTTGCATGTTATTGCACTGTGCAGGATGGACTGGTCCAGAAGGCTCTGAGGAGTGTATCTGACAATTGAAATGGCTCCTTCACTCCCTTTTAAGTTGGAATTAATTCGGCGAACTTTCCTTGGCCAGTTCTTTCAGATTTATAGCATTCTTCTGGTATCTAAATTTTGTAAATTACTTCACTTCAACTTATACTTTTTGAGTATGTAATATGCTCAAATCGATGTGTTTGGGACTATGAAATAGAAGAGTATCATTGCAAAACTCTTTTCCTGAACCATGGACTCTACCAAGAGAGAAATAAAATACATAAACTGGTAATAACAAAGGGCCATATGCCAAACATAAAATCTACCATTTTCATTCGCTCTGAATGTAAGATTCCAGGCTTCGCATTTTAGCTTTGCTTTTGATTTTGCTAATAGCCCTTGTCATGCTGTCTAACAGGTAGATTCAGCTACCTCCACTATCGTAATAGTCTCTGTGCTACAAACTGACTTAAATGAGTGGGAATACTGGATATTGGAGCGAATTAGGTCTGAATTTAAAGATTTGTTTCTTACTAGTTGTGTACAAGCAAAAGAAGCAAATCAAGTGCAGTCTAAATTTTTGTAGTTATAGGCATTATCCCTGAAAAAGAGAATTCCTTTCTCATGATTATTTTTCCTAAGATTTATTTTAGTTTTAAAAAATCAAACGGCACAGAAAGCTTTATAATAAACAGGCAAAATCTCTTTCCTATTCCTCACCACAAACTTGCCCTCTCCAGAGACCTCTTCTCATAGCTTCTACTTTTAGTCTTTTGCTGGTTGTTGTCTTTATTCTAAATACCCCAAAATCTTACATGTGACTGAGATCGTGAAGAAACAGCAGTTATCATACATTGATGATACAAATTTTAATTATTACAGAATTATTGGAAGGCAATTTGGCAATTTCAAACGATAAACTCCTTGATTCTTTTTTTTGCATATTTATTTTACTTATTTTCACAAGTGCAAACACGTGTATATTTGCACATGAATTATGGAAATATTTTCAATATCAATATAAAGCTAAAACTTATTTATAAAAATTCTTTAAAAGAGATCTAATCAACAAAATAAGCACAAACAATGGAATAATTTATAGCCATTAGGGAAAAAAAAAGAGCTTAATTGTGCCTAATGTAAAAATTTAGTAAAAACAAGATTATAAAACAAATTAGTGTTCCACGTTTTATGAAGGATACTAGTGCATATATACACACACATATATATGACAAATACAAATATCTATTTTCAATTTATATGTACAGAAAATACATATAATTGAAACTCTTAATAGTAACTTCTTTTAGATATGAATTACATAACAATAGAAAAAAAATGTGTAACTTTTTATATACCATGAATGATTTTAACTGCTTCAAGTATCATTTGTGATATTAAAAATAGGGTACAACATTTTAAAAAGGAAAAAGGACTTTACGGTGGCATAGGAGATATCTCATCTAGCATGATAAACAGGGAGCTCTGGAAGCACAGAAGAGGAACACCCTGCCTGGAGAAGGAGTCCATCATGGAAGGCTTCGTGAAGGAGGCTGTCTGAATTGGTTTCATGGACAAAAAGTACTTATTCATGCAAATAAAGAATGTCCCGATAAGATTTGGATTTTAAACAATGGCTCTGATTGAATGTGAAAATAAGGTTAGATTGGAGTTAGGTATTTCAGTGGTCATTTGTGGTAATAAAGTCCAAAATAAGTAATTCATTACCCAAGATTTATGAAAATGGGAATAGAAAGGACCTGTTACTCGGAACAATCACTTGAGGCATGAGAAATATGGATACTGTGTTAGTTTTCACTTGTTACTGTAACACATGACCATGAATTCAGTGGCTTACACCACACCATTCGTTATCTCACAGTTCTGTAGGTCTGAAATTCTGGTGCAGCTTGGCTCAGATGGGTCCTCTGCTTAGTCCCACATGGCCAAAATCAAAGTGTTAGAATTCCTTTCTGGAGGTTCTGGGCTTGAATCTGCTTCCAAGCTCAGTCAGGCTGAGCTGACAGAATTTAGTTCCTTGCAGTTGTAGAAATGAAGTACCAGTTTCCTTGACAACCATCAGCCAGGGGCTAGTCTTTGACCCTAGAGGCCTCCTGCATTCCTTCCCATGCTTTATCTGTGCCCCTTCTCTAGCCACAGAGGGTCTAGTCCTTCCTTTGCTTAATATCTCTCCAATTTTTCCTTCCGCTTCATGTTTTTGATTCCAGCCAGAGAAAGTTATGTGCTTTTAAGAGCTCATGTGATTAGATTTTACCCATAAAATAATCCATGATTATCTCTCTATTTTAAGGTGCAAACTTTAATTACATCTGCAAAGTCTCTTTTGTAACATGATACATGTGATGTAACATGATATATTCACAAGATTCAGGCATTAAATGTAGACATTTTTGGGCGGCCATTACTCAGTCTACCACAGATGTAATGTTCTTGGAACACAGTAAATAATTTATAAATCTGTGATAAAGCCAATCACTTTTCACTACCTCCACTGCTACCATTCTAGTCTACATCACTATCGTCTTTTACCTAGACTAATTCAATAGCCTCTAAACTGATTTCTGTTTTCACTCTTGTCTTCCTAGCTTTCATTCTTCACAAGGCAGCAAGAAAGATTTTTCTAAAACACAAATACTAATCTCAGCTTAAAACCACCTACTAGCATCCCCCTGCAATAAGAAGAAAACCTAATCTTATTGTTATGGTGTATATGATTTGACTACTTCTATGTGACATCATTTGGTTCTACTCCCCCTGCAGTCACTAAGTTTCAAATCATAGCTTTCTTTTTACTTCTTTTGTTTTGTTTGTTTTTGTGTTTTGGGGGGAGGAATTTAAAATTCTTTATTTTTAAAAAATTTTTATTGGAGTATAGTTGATTTACAATGTGGTGTTAGTTTCAGGTGTACAGCAAAGCGAATCAGTTATACATATACATATATCCACTCTTTTTAAGATTCTTTTCCCATATAGGCCATTACAGAGTATTGAGTAGAGTTCCCTGTGCTATACAGTAGGTCCTTATTATTTATCTATTTTATATATAGTAGTCTGTATATGTCAATCCCAATCTCCCAATTTATCTTTTTTACTTTTTACCCCACAAATATTAAAGAATTTGAATTGCTTCTTCTTTTTACCTAGAATGCTTCTCTAGCAGAACTTTCTTCATTTAGGTCTCAGTTTAAATCTTTCCTTCTCAATGAAGGCTTCCCCAGACATATTATCTAAGCAAGGGAGCTTTCGTCTCATTCCTGCTAAGTCATTCTGTGTCCTATTTTCTGCTGTGTTTCCCTCACAATACTTAACACTATCAAGAATCTCCCCACTCATCTATTTGTTTATATGTTCATTGTAGATGTCCCATAATTAGAATATAAGTTTTGAAAGAGCAAGGGCCTGGTTCATCTTGTTCACAACTTTACCACCAACATCTAAAATAGTACCTGACACAAATTAGATGCTGGATAAATATATCTTGCATTAGTGAATAAATAGATGAATAAATTATTCTTTAAGTTCCCCTTCTCCTTTAAAGAAGAATTAAGAAACTAAAGCAACTAAGGAATTTAGGGACTGTTTTGGGTTGAACTGTGTCCTCACAAAATATACGTTCAAGTGCTAAGTCCTGGTACCTGTGAATATGACCTTATTTGAAAATAGGGACTTTGCAGATATAATCAAGTTAATGTGAGTTCATACTGGAGTAGGGTGAGCCCTTAAGCCCATATGACTGATGTTCTTATAAGAAGAGGAGGAGATACATAGAGGTAGAGACACACAGGAGGAACATCATGTAACAGCAGAGGCAGAGATTGGAGTGATGCATCTGTAAGCCAAGGAAGACCAAGGATTGCTGGCAACACCAGAAACTAAGAGGAAGGTACAGAAGAGATTTCATTCTAGAGCCTTCAGAGAGAGCAGGGTTCTGTCCATAGCTTAATGTAGGACTTCCAGACTCCAGAACTTTCAAAGAATAAATTTCTGTTGTATAAAGCCACCCAGTTTGTGGTATTTTGTTATGGAAGCCCTAAGAAATGAATACAAGGGCTATTCATCAAGACGCATGTTTGCAGGTCTGAAATGATTGCTTCAATTGTAATGTGTTAGCTTTTAGATACTCGCAGGACCACTTGAAATACCATAAAATGTTGACTTGTCAAAGCAGACTCATGGAAATCATAGATGTTTTTCAACACTAAATTTTACTAATGATTCTCAATGGATAGAAGAAAACCCAAGAACAGATGCAACATTTCTTTCTGGAGGAGTCCTGAACCTGTCAGATTCAGGTCTCTAATGTCCTTTGCTTGCATGGATCTCCTTTGGTATCAGAGTAACAGAAGGGCACTGACAATATGTCCGTGAGGCACATGCTGGCCCAGAGAACACTGTTTGAGTTCAGAGTTTCTTTGTTTTACTTTGCGTATTAATTTGCTAGGGCTGCCATAACAAAATATCAGAGACTGGGAGACTTTAAGAGTAGAAATTTATTTTCTCATAGTTTTGGAAGCTAGAAGTCCAAGATCAAGGTGTTAGCAGGTCTGGTTTCTCCACTGGCCTCTCTCCTTGGCTCCCTTCTTATGGTCTTTCCTGTGTGTGTGCATCCCTGGTCTCTCTTCCTCTTTTTATAAGGACACCAGTCCTACTGGATTAAGGCCCCACCCTTATGACCTCATTTAACCTTAATTACCTCTTTAAAGGCAATTGTTTGAATTGTTTTCAAATATAGTCAGAATGGCAGTTAGACCTTCAACATATGAATTTTGAGGAGACACAATTATATGCATCTGTATATATATAATAATAATGTATTTATATACATTAAAATACACAGTTTCCATTTAATCATTTTTAAGTCTAGTAGTCTAAGTCTAGTCTAGTTGTTTCTTTCAATTATTATTTTTCAGGATTTTTTATACAGAATTTATTTTTCAGAATGTCATTTAATTCAACCAGTATATGATTTTTTAAAGTTTATTGAGGTATAATTGACAAATAAAATTGTGATATACTTAAAATATATATTGTGGTGACAATTTGATATATGTATATATTGTGAAAGAATTCTCTTCATTGATTTCATTAATAAATCTATCACTTCACCTATTTCCTTTTCTTTCTTTCTCTTTTCTCTTTTCTTTCTCTGGCGGAAAGAGTTACTGTGTGAAGGTCTTCAATCAGAATTAAAGTCATTTACATATTTAAAAAATAGAGTTTTAGACTACTTTACTACTAATAAATCTCATAGAGTTTTAGACTACATAATTTTTAACCAAAGGTTAAAATGTTTTCAGGGTCTTATTTTTTTCAATTCTTATAGTGTGGTAAGCCCCATCAGGTCAATTTGTAAAGGAAATATCTAATTTTGTGAAGGCACAAGTTGAAGTATTCACTACAGTCTCCTCAGGTTCCAAAATTTATTGTATTTCAAGGAAATGGAAGGGCAAAGAATTATCTTTATACTCAACTAATTCTAATAAAATGCTCAGTTTTTTCTATAGGTTAAACTACATGAAACTGTCACTCTCCGGACATTTTCTGATCTACCAAACCTAATCTCATATGGTTCAATGTAATAAGTAAAATTCCGTTTATAAATTATAGTTCTGCTTTCCAAATACTGCATTTAGGATATATTGTAAGTTCCATATGTACTTAACCTTGTCATCCAAATCAATGACAGAGCAATTATAATTTCAAAGCAAAGTTTTATAATTCTAATATGCTGAGGTTAAAGTCATGTGGTAAATAATATGCTATGCATTTAATGCAAGATAATACTGACTTATGTTTTTACTGTATTCTGAAGGATAGAATATAACAGAGGAAAAAAAATGAGAAAACTGCATTTTGGGTAAATCGTAGGCTCGTCCAAAATTTTCATAGAAATAGCTTTCACTCTCTACCACTTCTTGTTATAATTTTTAGCTAGCTCACGTAACAACTGATGACATCTCAATAAAAATATCAAATATGGCATTAAAAGTGCATTAGTGTTGTGATGTTATAATATCAGTCTCTTTCTTGGGTGCACATTAGATTTTCAGGACCATACAGCTGGCAAAGAATAAGATGCTATTATGAAACAGCTATTTAAATGTGAATTGCCCCTCAAACTGCCACTGATAATAGCAGATTTAAAAGAAACTTTCTCCATTTCAGTGGGAGAGACATATTTTCAACAATCTCTGGGGAGACATATTTTCAAAGAGTCACTTAAGACATAGGGCACTTTAGTTCATAAAAATTACCACACCTCCCAGAGCACATCACCCCAGGGAAGTATCCCTGAGCCTTTATATTCTCATAAGCTTTATTAAACTCGCTGACTTCAAGAGCTATTCAAACTTGAAACCTTACATTTAATTTCTAAACCTTAAAACAAAGTGATTTGTTTTTTCTTCCCTCACACACTTAAGCCCAGGCACAGAAATATTACTAGATATAATAACCCTGGAAAGTGCGTGAATTTTTACAGTCTCAACCTTTTACAACCTACACAATAGGTCATTGTTAAAGGTGGTCAAATTCAACTACACATTCTCAAACCTGAAGATGTGACAAAAATAATACAATAGTATTTGAATACCTCCGATTCACTTTCCACAGGAAAGAAAAAGTAAGTATGTAAAGAACTCCCTGAATATTCATTTACATTAATTCTTCATTTAAATGAAATAAATATGCTATCATTATATTTTAACCATCTTTCTTTGGAAGCACCTTTTATTTTTATTTTTATTTTATTTTTTTTACGTTTTTATTGGAGTATAATTGCTTTACAATGGTGTGTTAGTTTCTCCTTTATAACAAAGTGAATCAGTTATACATATACATATGTCCCCATATCTCTTCCCTCTTGTGTCTCCCTCCCTCCCACCCTCCGTATCCCACTCCTATGGGTGGTCACAAAGCACCGAGCTGATCTCCCTGTTCTACGCTACTGCTTCCCACTAGCTCTCTATTTTACATTTGGTAGTGTTTATATGTCCATATATACAATATCACTCTCTCACTTTGTCCCAGCTTACCCTTCCCCCTCCCCGTGTCCTCAAGTCCATTCTCTAGTAGGTCTGCGTCTTTATTCCCATCTTGCCCCAGGTTCTTCATGACCTTTTTTTTTTTTTTAGATTCCATATATATGTGTTAGCATACAGTATTTGTTTTTCTATTTCTGACTTACTTCACTCTGTATGACGGACTCTAGGTCCATCCACCTCACTACAAATAACTCAATTTCATTTCTTTTTATGGCTGAGTAATATTCCATTGCATATATGTGCCACATCTTCTTTATCCATTCATGGAAGCTCCTTTTATATAACCACGTATAAAACCATGGGCCTCTCTCTATATACAGCCATATAGTTACCCTGATCAAAATTTGCTGCTCTTATTTAAAAGGAGGAAACAATCATGATTAATTTATTTCTTATATGAATTATTTTCATCTTAAAATTGGACAGTAATTTCTTATTTACTTTTAAAATACCCTTCAATGGTCACTTCAGAAGGCTGCCCCGTATATGCATCCTTTCCAATGTTTGAAGAATCCCTTCTTTATTAGGCTGGGCAAGGGAGAGAATATAAGAAAATAATGTCTCTCCTGTAAGTGTTGACATTCTAGATACTTGGTTTTCCAGACTTCTCTGTACTCGATATGTGTGCATGTGACTTAGGCTTCTTCAAGCAGATGCAACTTGCCTGACTTTGTGTCAGAAGCTAGTGACACACGTGGAAGGGGCTGTTGTAGTGTCGGATTCTCAATGTCTCTCTCTCTCTATTTTTCCGTCTCCTAAAGATATCAGGTTTTCCTGGAGCAAAAGAAACATCTTAGGATTTGCCCAAAACTACAATATAAGTGAGTTCAAAGTGCAGAAGAGAAAGCATTCTTTTTTTCTGGTTAGATTAGTTTCTCTGTTTGTGAAATGTGCAATTATAGAGACCTTACATTTCTAAAACTATGTTCTTCTGCCCTTCCTATTGTTGTTAAATGGACAGTTTAGCTGACAGGAGAAATCTATGTCCATTATTTTCCCTCAAAACTTGAGAGTATCTAGTATCCAGCATTGCTAATAACAAATCTGATTCTTGATCCTTTATAGGTGATCCTTTTGATAGGTTGTTTCTCTATGGAAGGCTTTAGAATCTTCTCTTCTGTCATCATGCTCTGAAATTTTACAAAGATATGTCTAAGTGACAGTATTTTTATTCCATTTTGTTTTGATTTCTGATGCCCTTCCAATTTAAAAATGCATGTCTTATTTCAACTATCAAAATTTTCCTCCATTTAAACTTTCTCCCTCTTCCTTATTCTTTACATTTTTGTTATATTTTGGATTGCCTATATTGATACTCCATTCTCATATTTCGCATTTCTTTTTTCTCAATATTCTGAGAGATTTTTTTTCTAAATTTTCCTTCCAGTCATTCTATTTATTATGTTACCTCAGAATTTATATTTCTGATTTCAGAACTCTTTCTTGTGTTCACATTGTCTTTTTTCAAAGTTGCCATATTTGATTTATCTTCTTGAACTTTTCTGTATGCTAAATAAGAGGAAGATAGATTTTGTGTTTCATGAAATATCTATTTAATTTGAACAACCTTGTCTCTAAGTTTACCTTGAGGCTGAACTTTTAAACTACTAGTGTTTTTTCAAAAGTCTGGATATCCTGGCTGATTGTTCATCTATACAAATGAAGAATATTGCCCTTGGGTTGGTTTCCTTCCCTATAATACTTCTCCCCTAAAAGAGAGGGTGAACTAAAGCTTTGTGTACAGGAGGGTGAGTCAATAGACAAGCTTTATGTCAGTGTGCATAACAAGGCTCAAACCAGTAGGGGTGAGCTGTCCAGAAATATGGATTCAATGAAGGTCTTAGTTTGGAGCGCTAGCCACCATATTATGATTCCTATTCTTCCTAGAGTTTTGGTTAAATTTCTTTCTGTAACAGTTCTCAAGCTATAATGGCAAGATGAATGCTGATGATAGACAATTACTTTTTACGTTTGGAGGAGATTGTCACTCATGTTCACTAGAATATCCTTTAATTAAGTGTCCTGATTACTTGCTATAACCCCAAAATGCTCCCAGTCTCTCCCACACTAATACTGGAGTGATTCTATGATTCTGCCAACAGAAATATCTGCATCTGTGTGGCCTTCTCTTCTGAATATTCTGGGCTGTGGTTGCCTTTTTTTTTTCTGTCAGATTTAGCAATATCATCTCATTTGTCTTTTGCCTTCTAGAAATGTATCCACATGTTTGATCTTTTGATGGCCCCCTTCCTGCTCTATGTTGCAATAGTTCTTTTCAATTTTTAAGTCATTTAAATAGTCCTTGGTAAAAGAGGGAAGGTGAAAATTATGCTTAGTTTGACATCTTGAATGGAAGGTAGTAAAGGTAGTTTTGTAAATCATGACAAAAGGTGAGTTTCCTAAGATAACTGGTACTTTGAAAAAGCAAGACTCCTATTGTGCAACAGAAAGCAGAGTAGGTTGTATTACAGAAGTGGAACCCTGAACTTAGGGAACCCAAATCTTTTTTAATAGGCTACAAGAATTGTTGGCCATTACCTCAGAGGGACATACTGTCTTTCTTACATTGGACGGTAAAGAAACCTGCTCTTTGCCCCTAAGGTAGGTGCTATCTCTATCTTCCGAAGCTGTTCATCATGCCAACATCTTTGAACAGATGACAAAGGCACTCGTGCCTCTGCTCTCAAGGCATGCAGAAACAAAAAGGATAATTGAGTCCTAAGGGCATCTTGACCTAACACTTGTATAGTTTTCTATTGAAATAGGTTAGAACACAAGTACCCACAGGGACTCTTTCTCTCCTGCAGCAAGAGAGCCTGGACTTAAAACCAACACAAACCCTAGCAACCTATTTGGACCCTTGACCCAGACCAAAGCTTTCATAGTTTTGTTATCGTTTACTACTTCAATAGGACAAAAAGTCATGTTCAATATAAAGCCTCCAAGAAAAAAAGAGGAGAACAAGGCTATTGCTCTAAAAGACTTATTTACACCCTCCTACTAATGCCTCACCATCTTGAGCTTTCACTGCACCTATGAACAGTTCTCTTCATGGAGTCCAGGGAAGTGTGAAAAGGAGAGAAAATTCCTCTAGAAACTAGACTCTTTTTTTTGCACTTTCCTTCAAGGATACATCAGTTTTGCCTTTGTATCTTGATTATCTGGACAAATGTCTTTTATCCTCTGATTTCTTAGCTTCTTAAAAACAGGAATTCTATCTATCAGAGGTGTGTCCTAAAAGACTGTTCAGAAATAATTTGTTAGAATTAATGTAAAAAAATGCATCTCAAAACAATTAGTGGTCTATAATAAAAGAAATTTTTTAAAACTTGTACTGGCAATCAAATATACATTCATTTTCAATAGATATCACAAAATACAAAAAATAACGTTAAAATAGTATTTTATTCTGCCTATGTAACAATTCCTTACATTGAGATAAACACATCTTTGTTGAAGTTCCATTCTTCTTTATTTAAACATACAGAAAGTAAACTTTTATGGGAATTCCATAAACTTGGATGCATCTCAGAATGCAGAAGATTGATTTTTATATTCGTGTATTGCAAATAGTAAACATACTATGCTTTGGTGAATCATATTGAAAAAATTGAAACAGAATAATAAAATCAAATATAGTTTCCTGAAAAAACATTCAATAATTCAATGATACGATGAATACTTATGCACAAAAATAACTTACAACATTCATAGTTTTGTTCTGTTTTTTTCAAAAATAAAACTGTAAACCAACCCACAATAGAATTATAGGATTTTAGAAAAAGAGGAAGCACTTTAGTTTGTCTAATTTAGCCACATTGCTTTGAAAATTTGGGACAAAATGATCAGAGAGGCCAATTACTCAACCATGGTTACCATACAGGGATCTAGTAAAATTAAGGCAATTACCCAGTTTCTTTTGACTCCTAATGAATTCTCTTTCCATTACACCAAGAAATCTTTTTTCATAACTAGTGAATTTAAACAGTTTTGGCTCCACTTTCAAAACAAGAAGGGTAAAGGGAAAGATTTTCAAAGTTACCAGTATTGTGAGGCCAAATAGTAAATAAAAGGAGCTATCAAAAGCAGGAACATAGGACACCATGTGCTTCTTGAAACAGTATATTAGGGTCCCAGGCAGAACCTCTGGAAAATACTGGGTTTCACAGTACACCTATTTTGCAAACAAAACATGAGAATTGTAGATAGACCTCCTTTAACTGCATTATTTATACAGACGTTTTAGTTTAAAGATCACTTCTCTTTACTGTGATACAAACAGAAGTAGTGTTCCCCATATTAAAAATTAAGATCCGATTCAAAGAGGTGAAAGGCCTACCAACATGCCCAGAACTAGTAAATGCATAGAAATCTTGATTTCAGGTCTCCTTCTGTGTAGGATTTTGGTCCTTCCTTTGTATTATGCTTCCTCAAATGGAAAGCCCGTTCTTCCAAATAAAATCACTAAAATAATAAATAAAATAATTTGTACTATGAAAACACAATCATTCTTAAAATTTGTACTATAAAAATGTTTTTGAACAAATTAAATGGTAAAATAGATACGTTTTTATCTCCCTATAGGTATATATCAATAGCTATTTAAATAACTACGATTTTACCTTATAAAAGTTATTGAACTTGCTTTTCTTTTACTATATGCCCTCTCTTATATTTGGAACGTTCTTAGGTTTTCTTCATTAAAACCTTGTTCCAATCACAAGCACAACAATCTTTACCAATGTTTTTGAATAACAAATATAGTCTGGTCAGCAAATTTCAATTGTTAAAATGAAGCCCTCATAACTGATTCCCAATATTGACCCTGCCTTTAATTACTGAAAGCCACGTGTCTTCCATCCCGTGTTGGTTTTGCTCTAGAGAAGCCTGTCTCAACGTGCACTGCACGTTAGCATAACCTTGAAGCTTTAAAAAAAAAAAATCCATTCTAGAGCCTAAAGCCTGAAAAGTCAGATCTCTGAGAATATACCTTTGAGCCTCCTCATTTGATTTTGATGCACAGCGAGGGCTGAGAACCAGGGGACAGGAGGACTGCTAGGTGCTCTCTTCAAGAGAGAGGAAATACATTACCTCTTAATTTTCTGTCTTCTTAAGCATAAAGATGTCTCCGAGGAACACAACCTTAGATTTATTCTGTCAAGCATATTACTGTAATATTGCACGATATCCAGTCGATCCAGACCAAACACACTGCTGGCTCTACAGTTCCCATTCCCATGCCCTTCATTTTTATACTACAAACTAAATTTTCACTTTACACATACATACCAACACCTACATTCAAAATCCCACATTCGAGGACAGGAACTTTGGAGTCAATGCTGACATTCTATAAAAAGAAACTTCAATATTTCCTGAAAGAGGAATGTGTATACCACTTATATGTTTTTGATTGGTGAAGGGTAGACATTCAGTAAATAAATATTGAATAAGGGAAGAAATAAACATACTCATGAATAAAAAAAAAAAACCCAGAAGAATATGTAAATCAATAAGGGGTACAGACTATGACTTTAATTTGATGAAGAACATGAGATGTGGGACAGGATACAGTTCAGGAAAATGCCTTGAGGGAAGAGCTTCATTAGCGAAGCATTTATTAGATTGCACCATAAGAAATCAATGATATTTGACTATCTTGAACTACAAAAAAGGCAGTTTCATGTACAACCTAATAATTTCTTACTGATAGCTCATGAGTATCTCATACTATTCATCATATTTACTTATTTGATCACTGATTGTTTTTCTTAATTGTATTTGTCAAAATCCTATAAAAATCCCGCAAAGGAATGGAACTTAAAACACAGAGATAGAATTGTTTATCGTAAAATTTAAAATATTTCTATACGTGCAATATTACAGTAATACACTTGATAGAATAAATCTAAGGTTGTGTTCCTCAGGGCTAAATCTCAGCTTATTCTTAATATATGGTAGTGACATGGTCTCAGGATACTTTAGTATCACATTTTTCTATGACTACATGAATTTCCCAAGCTCAATAGCTGCAATAGTCCAATTACACCTTTGAATAATTAGAAAAAAAGTGGCTCTTCCTTTGGAGGACCCAGCTTTACAAGGGCAAATGGCTTGAAGAGCAAATCCCAGGATGACTATCAGTCCCCACTTGCCTCTTGTCCAAGTGCACATGTGCAGTGAACAACCTGCACAACCATACAAGAAGAACCAGTACATGGTGTGAGGTATTTGTCTAAATCAGAGGTGATTTATTTTTCCTAGCTGTTATAAATTCAGTGTCTGACTATAAGGAATGAGGCAGATATTACAGGGCAAGAATATACCTAAAAACCAGTCAAAAGTGTACTAGTCATTTATTATATAAAATTATACTAAATAACATTCAGATAGTAACACAATGGATTTAGTTGAAAAAATTGCTTTTTTCATCATTATGTCCGAACATGTCTAGAAACATGTCTCACTTTTGATATGTGTGGTAGGGCTAGG
The DNA here is from genome assembly GCF_009873245.2 of Balaenoptera musculus. Taxonomy (NCBI): domain Eukaryota; kingdom Metazoa; phylum Chordata; class Mammalia; order Artiodactyla; family Balaenopteridae; genus Balaenoptera; species Balaenoptera musculus. The sequence goes on along the minus strand of NC_045787.1, from coordinate 15,107,067 downwards.
CAGAGAAGGCTTTACCTAAAATTTGGTCAATTTCAAAGAAACCCCCTTTATAACCTCTCTTAGGAAAAAAATTAATTGACAATAATGAGATCCAATAATTACCCCACTTGAAGCCAATAAACTGGGCAAGTCCCTACATACATTTTAGAAGAAACAGTGAAAAAATCTAGGCAGCTATTTTTTTTTTTTTTTTAATTTATTTATGGCTGTGTTGGGTCTTCGTTTCTGCGCGACGGCTTTCTCTAGTTGCGGCGAGCGGGGGCCACTCTTCATCGCGGTGCGCGGGCCTCTCACTGTCGCCGCCTCTCTCGTTGCGGAGCACAGGCTCCAGACGCGCAGGCTCAGCAATTGTGGCTCACGGGCCCAGCAGCTCTGCGGCATGTGGGATCTTCCCAGACCAGGGCTCGAACCCGTGTCCCCTGCATTGGCAGGCAGATTCTCAACCACTGCGCCACCAGGGAAGCCCTAGGCAGCTATTTTTTGACCAGTGAAGACTCAACAGAAATTCTGTGATAATTGCATAAAATCTATTTTTTGAGAGAGGGGTACAGAGATTTTAGTGCCACATGCTTGAGGGCAATAGTAAATGAGTACAGTTTGTTACTCCCAAGTTATCTCCAAGAGAAGAAAAATAAATAAATAATTATATAATAAGTATGCAGGAGCTTCAGGCATAAAAAAAAGAGGGGTTGGGAAGCAGCTGAACCACCCTAAAGCAAGAGTTCACATCCATGACCTTGAATGTTGAAGGAATTCTAATTTTGGGAGTCCTAATGTGTTTTGAAAATTAATTCTTTCAATTTTATTAAAAGCAATATATCATTCAGAAGCTATAAACACTTGCCTCCTGATATCAGTGTTAATTTATTTTCTTAATGATACTTAATAGTCCAATATCTCATCCAGCTAAATGAGCTCTATAAACTGTAATGGTTTAAAAATAGGGATTATGCTATTTAAAGAAATGCTAAATATCCAGAGGAAAAGCCACAATCCAAGAAATCCTCTGTAATTTTAATATGAGTATAATATTGTCATACACATTTATAGTAGACAAATTGATTTCTAGGGGGAAACTGCAATCTTAAATTTATGTTTAAGCCTGACAGAATGCACCTGCTCTTCTGCAAGGGAAAACAATGCAGTCCTGTGTTAATCCTGAAGGTTTTTCTATGTTTAAATTATCTTTCATTACAAATCACAACATTTTAGGATGCTAAGTAGTAAATAGCTTTGCAATAAAAATGTATATGTAGGGGAAAACTGATTTCAATTGCCTTTGAGTAGGGACATCTGGTTATTAAATTTTAGGCTTTCTAGAAGGCTTACAGACCACTTATTAAAATTCTGGTAAAAAGTAACTTAAATAGTTGGACTAGCTTTGTTCTTTCCTGAAACCATTTATTAAGGGACTAACTATCAGTCTAGGAAAAGTTTTAGGAAGCTAAGAGATGGATGGCAGTTCTAATATATAGTGTTGGAAACATAATCATGCCTAAGAGATGATTTTAAATTTTTACTAAAGCAAAACAGTTTATTTAAATGTTTATATTTCTATATCAAGGTCACTAAAACAAGGAGGAAGCCCCAAATAATTACAATAACATGTAAGCTAAAAAAAATATTTATAAAACTGCATATGGAGAGAGGGAATCTGATCTCTATAGTAGCTCATGTGTTGTGTAACTGGCATTGGTATTTTTTTTTCTTCAGAAGAAGAAAACATTTGGTTCTCATGTTAACTATTCATAAAACTCTTAAGACCTAATTTTAACTTTTCTCGTAATAACGTATCCAGGTCTGAGGCCAAATATTTATAAAATAGATATAATATGTCCTGTCCCTAAAAGAAAGAAAGCAAGGTTTAGTATTGTTTTATAATTATTTGTATAGAATGATTTATGTATATACATGTTATTGAGCTTATGTACTAGTATGTTCCTTAAATAAAATTAATAAAAGAATGAAAAATTAAAGGTTTATAGAACAAGATTTTAAATATATTCCAATATATGTTACTAAAATTGATTGAATAGAGAAATAAAACGTTATTAGACCAATAAATCATAGTGATTTTTTTTCAATGTGCCTGGCAAAGACAGTTTTAAGAGTCAACTATATCAGACCTTCGTGGAAGAAAATATATCATTTCTGCTGATAGAATTACAATTCATAAGAATAAAATGCTTCAAAACTACTTTACAGAGCTTTAATATTACAGTTTATATAACTAATATCAAAATCCAATGAAAGCCCTGAATACAAACTTAAACCTTACTTATGACTAGAGATGAAAAAATCATAAATAAAAGATATTCTAAAAGTATACTGAAAGATAAATACTCCATAATCCAAAAGGATACGTTCCAGAAATGCAAAAATGAAGTGATATTAGAAAATCTAACCATATAATCCATCATTTCTCTAGATTTTAAATTTTTAATAGTATTTAAAAATATAATAAAAGGCATCTAAAACTTGAACATACATTTCTAATTAAAAGTTTTAGAATACTATATGTAGAAAGATGCTTCATTTTTATTATAAAAGCTGAGGATATTCATAAAGATGAAACTCCAATTAATTACAAGCATTTTTAGCAATGGAACCACCACCACCAAAAAAAAAAAAAAAACTTAGAGCAAAATCCAATTTTACAAAATGAAACAAACAGTGCTTTTTGGAGTAATAGGAGAAAGAACACAAAGAGAATCACTACTACCACCTTATCCCACTTCCCACCAAGCTATCCCTACTCATAAGATGACCCTGAGCGGTCAACGGGTAATTCCATTCCCCACCCCTGGATGATTCAGAAATGTGGTCCCAAGTCATAAGCTCATCCAAAGAGGGTGATTCAGGAAGAAGACTATCACTCCCCTGTCACACTGTCATTTACACCAGGGGTACATGAATTTAGCTTATTGAGAGCATCTGAGTAAAGTCTCCAGAAACTAAAGACCAAACCCCAGGAAGGAGCAACTTCTTTATTCTCCTTCTGGATGTTACTGTCTGTTCCTTGCTGCCCTGAAGCCTTGTAGCCACTGTCTGAAGATAACTCGACTCACAGAACTCAGAGCTGCAGCATTAGGACAAAGCTGAAGCCATTCTCCTCCCAGTCATGCAGTTGTTTCAGCCAAGAAGACAGTTTTCGCTGGGTTTTTTTCCTTATAATCAATAGCAGGAGTCAGCAAACTTCAGAAAAGGGCCTGAGAGTAAGTACGTTAGGATCTGTGGACAATATGATGTCTGTTACTAAAGTCTGCTGTTTTATTGCAAAGGCAACCTGAGGCAATAATAAGCAGGGACATGGTTGTGCTCCGGTACACCTTTATTTACCAAAATATCTCATAAAGATACTCACTTATGTTTTCTTCTCTAACTTTTGTAGTTTTAAGATTTATATGAAGGTCTTTGAGCCATTTTGAATTAATATTGGTGTACGAAGCAAAAATGGGTATGTTCCAGCACTGTTTATTCCTTGAAAAATCTATCCTTCCTCTGCTGAATTGCCTGTGCATCTTTCTCAAAAATCCATTCACCATATATGTATAGGTCTATCTCTGGACTCTATTCTTTTCCATTGATCTATGTGTCTATCAAAACCACACTGCTCATTACTCTAACTTAAAAATAAATCTTGAAATCAGGCAGCATAAGTCTTCCAACTTTGCTTTCTCTTTCAATGGTGTTTATTCATTTTGATATGAATTTTAGGATCAGCTAGTTAATTTCTACGAAAAAGACTGTGAGGATTTTGATTGGAATTGTGTTGAATTTAGAGGTCATTTTGGGGAGAATTGACATATTCTCACTATTGAGTTTTCTGTTTCAGGATCATGGTAACCATTTATTTGGGTCTTTAAATTCTCTCAGCAGTGTTTTGCAGTTTTCAGTATACGAGTCTGACACAGCTTTTATTAGATGTATCCCTATGTACATAATATTTTGAAACTAGTATAAATGGTATTTTTTATTTAAATTTCTCTGTGTGTGTGTGTGAATGAGGTTGTTCAATACTGCCAGGAATATTTACTGTTTGTCCAGCTGAAATCTGGCAAGATATTCTAAAGTATTTTTTTTAAGTAGCTCTATGGTCAAAAGTTAGCCAAATTGGAAGCTGCTATTGAGCTGACAGTGGCTGTTTTTAGGCCTTCTTCCTCAAGCTAAAATGAAACTATGTATCCAGAGGGAAAGAAAACCATTCTGAAGCCTTCCAGGATTTACTAAAACATTCCAGGGAAACACAGTTCTAAATCTAGAACATAGGAATCTTTTGGTTTCCATCTTAGTTGAAGATTTTTTTCCTTGATATAAAGAGGCAAATCAAAGATAATGTAGTCAAATGGCAGGGTCTTGATATCACTCAGGTTGCAACCCAGTTCTTTGAGGAAGTAAAAACAAAAGCACTTGTCTTACAAATCCAGTCTTTACAATAACAGATATATGGCTCTAGAAATATTTTAAGCCCACATACCCTTTTACCAATCCCAAAACATCCCCTGGTCATGTCAAAAGTTTCCTGGATATTGTAAAAGATCTGGATTTAGGAAACAAAAGCCCTTCTTGGAGAAACATATCCTTTCTCAGTGCCTGTGAGATGTAACTATTCTATCAGTTCTTGATCTCCTCCAGGAACACAGAGTCATCTCTTGAAATGCAAATTTCATGGAGAGACTTCATATCAGAAAAAAAAAAAAAAAAAAGAAGCTAATTTGGAAATTAGGTGAATACAAAATTTTAAAAGTCTTTCTTACAAATATCAGTCAAAGCTTTAGCCATCTGAGTAGATAACCTTAACTTATTCTGTTTGGCAGAAACACAATTTGGATCCAGTTGGTCTTTTATAAACTAGTGGTTTATAAAACTATAACACTATATCTGCATTATATCATACTTCTCTCAGGGTTAAAATTTTTAAATGAAAGCTATAATATCTCTGCATCTATCTACTGACTAAAAAAATATATTCACAACCTAAATTTGAGAGTTATGTTTTATTCCGTGGGTATTTTTAGGACTTCAAGCCCGGGAGGCAGAATCTCAAGTAACCCTGAGAGAACTGCTTTGAGGAGGTGAGAGGAGAGCCAGGATATACAGGAGTTTTGCAACAAAGGGCAGGTAGTCTGAACATCAAAAATTATTGTTAATTAAAGAAAACCAGATATGTCAAGTTAAGGAATTTAGCACTTTTTTATGTATGGGAAGATGCAAGAGTCTGGACTCACTGAAATCATTCCTTTGACATGCACATCAGTTATCTGAGGCCAGTATCCTCGTGTTTTCATATCCTGAGTTTCCTCAGGGCTCGCTGTGGGGAGTGGCTGCAGTCTGATTGCTACTAGATGGCAGGTATTCTTTCCTTCCTGAGTTCTCTCAGGGCTCACCAGCTCACTGTCTGGTGATGGCTGCAATCACAAATGACTGTGACATCCTTTGTTTACTGATGACTGTAACATCCTTTGTTTACTGATATGGCAGGCAATATTCCATTTATCATATCTGTATGTTTATGTATATCTATGTATGTATGTATATTATAGATGTGTGATATTTTTCCACCTCTGGAAGGTATGGCCAAAATTAATTTGTAAAGAGTGCAATTTAAGTGGCTTAAAGGCAAACAAGCATTTATATAAATCAAGTATACTCTCAGAACTATAGAAACTAACCCAAGTGTTTTTTTAAGTTTACAAGATCCAGAATAATCTTTGGTAAATCAAAGCTAATTTAAGTTAAATTTCTGATTGTCTATTTCTAGTATATAGATTTTTGTATGTTGATCTTGTGTCCTGTGACCTTGCCAAACTCACTTTTTAGTTTTGGTAGCATTTTTATAGATTTCATAGAATTTTCTACATAAATAGTCAATAATGTCATCTGTGAATAAAGACTGTTTTAATTTTTATTCTACAATCTGAATTGTTTTCATATCTTTTTTTTTTAACCTTTCTAAACTGTCTAGGAGTTTCAAGACAGTATTGAATTGATTTCCCATAATCGCTCTTATTTTCACACTTTTCAAAGTACTTCAAAAGAACACTAGATTTGGAATTTAGAATTAAGTTTTCTATTACTGGATCTGACCAGTATTAATTAGAGAATTTTAAAATGAAGAAACTAATGTTCACCTAGTCTGAAATTTCATATGTTATTAGCTGGAAAATTTGAGTCACAGAAATATGTATTTGTGTACAAAGAGAGAGACTTATCGCATATATATTGTAAAAATGTGCCTATGAAAGTATTGTATATGTGTCTCTGTGTGTGTGTGTGTGTGTGTGTGTGTGTTAATACCCTATCTATCTATCTATCTGGGAGTGCACAGAAAAATGTCTGCAAAGACACACTGTAAATTGCTAACAGTGTTTACTTGAAGAGACTGGGCATAGGAAAAAACTAAGATTTTACTACATGTAATTTGTTACATCTCATCTTTGACTTTATATAATGAGCTTGTAGTACTCACACACTTTAACACAGACTTTTAAAAAATAAAGGCAACAAAATAGATAAAATATAGACAAAGATCGTAAAAGTGGCTCTATCAGGAAGGTTTTATTATAGTGTTTCTCATATTCTTCCATGTGCTTGTCTGAATTTCCTTTTTATTATTATAAACATGAATTATGTAAAGAAAAATGTTTTATTCTTAAAAATGTGCCCATGAGAAAGTGTTAATACATTGACAATACTATGAAATCTAAGCAATTTCCTCACAACAATCAGCATGAGCTGACTGAAGAATGAGAAATTAAATTCTAGGTTATTCAAATAAATGGCCAGAATCTATTTTCAAAACCAGAAATACTTTCTCTGGAATTCAAAGTCACAAAAATGTCATCTTAGATTCTTACCAGGATTTAATTTTAATAAAACCATTTGTCAACATTTGTTCTTAGCACTGATGCTTTTATGAAGGTTTTAGAATCATGGTATCAAAAATAACTAAGCAGAATTATCATTTGCTACTCATATACTTCGAGTAAGGTTGCTCATGTCTTCTAAATGTATAATTTAATTCTCATAATATATATGATATTTATTGTCATTTACCCCCTGTAAAATGGCAAGTCAATACAAAAATAAAGGTTCTACTTTTCATTATAAGGTTGTTCTTTAAATTTTTGTATTTAAGTGTCAATGCATACATGCACACATATTTGCACACACACACACATACACACATTCATTTCTTTTTAACATCTTTATTGGAGTATAATTGCTTTACAATGGTGTGTTAGTTTTTGCTGTATAACAAAGTGAATCAGCTATATGTATACATATATCCCCATATCTCTTCCCTCTTGCATCTCCCTCCCACCTCCCTATCCCACCCCTCCAGGTGGACACAAAGCACCGAGCTGATCTCCCTGTGCTGTGCAGCTGCTTCCCACTAGCTATCTATTTTACATTTGGTAGTGTATATATGTCCATGCCACTCTCTCACTTTGTCCCAGCTTACCCTTCCCCCTCCCCGTGCCCTCAAGTCCATTCTCTACGTCTGCGTCTTTATTCCTGTCCTGCCCCTATGTTCTTCAGAACTTTTTTTTTTTTTTAGATTCCATATATATGTGTTAGCACATGGTATTTGTTTTTCTCTTTCTGACTTACTTCACTCTGTATGACAGACTCTAGGTCCATCCACCTCACTGCAAATAACTCAATTTCATTTCTTTTTATGGCTGAGTAATATTCCATTGCATATATGTGCCACATCTTCTTTATCCATGCATCAGTCAATGGATACTTAGGTTATTTCCATGTCCTGACTATTTTAAATAGAGCTGCAATGAACATTGTGGTACATGACTCTTTTTGAATTATGGTTTTCTCAGCGTATATGCCCAGTAGTGGGATTGCTGGGTAGTATGGTAGTTCTATTTTTAGTTTTTTAAAGAACCTCCATACTGTTCTCCATAGTGGCTGTATCAATTTACATTCCCACCAACAGAGCAAGAGAGTTCCCACTTCTCTACACACTTTCCAGCATTTATCGTTTGTAGATTTTTTGATGATGGTCATTCTGACCACTGTGAGGTGATACCTAATTGTAGTTTTGCTTTGCATTTCTCTAATGATTAGTGATGTTGAGCATCCTTTCATGTGTTTGTTGGCAATCTGTATATCTTCTTTGGAGAAATATCTGTTTAGGTCTTCTGCCCATTTTTGGATTGGGTTGTTTGTTCTTTCAATATTGAGCTGCATGAGCTCCTTGTATATTTTGGAGATTAGTCCTTTGTCAGTTGCTTCATTTGCAAATATTTTCTCCCATTCTGAGGGTTGTCTTTTCGTCTTGTTTATGGTTTCCTTTGCTGTGCAAAAGCTTTTAAGTTTCATTAGGTCCCATTTGTTTATTTTTGTTTTTATTTCCATTTCTCTAGGAGGTGGGTCCAAAAGGATCTTGCTGTGATTTATGTCATAGAGTGTTCTGCCTATGTTTTCCTCTAAGAGGTTTATAGTGTCTGGCCTTATATTTAGGTCTTTAATCCATTTTGAGTTTATTTTTGTGTATCGTGTTAGGGGGTGTTCTAATTTCATTCTTTTACATTTAGGTGTCCAGTTTTCCCAGCACCACTTATTGAAGATGGTGTCTTTTCTCCATTGTATACTCTTGCCTCCTTTATCAAAGATAAGGTAACCATATGTGCATGGGTTTATCTTTGGGCTTTCTATCCTGTTCCATTGATCTATATTTCTGTTTTTGTGCCAGTACCATACTGTTTTGATTACTGTATTTCTGTAGTATAGTCTGAAGTCCAGGATCCTGATTCCTCCAGCTCCGTTTTTCTTTCTCACGATTGCTTTGGCTATTCGGGGTCTTTTGTGTTTCCATACAAATTGTGAAATTTTTTGTTCTCGTTCTGTGAAAAATGCCAGTGGTAGTTTGATAGGGATTGCATTGAATCTGTAGATTGCTTTGGGTAATATAGTCATTTTCACAGTATTGATTCTTCCAATCCAAGAACATGGAATATCTCTCTGTTTGTATCATCTTTAATTTCTTTCATCAGTGTCTTCTAGTTTTCTGCATACAGGTTTTTTGCCTCTTTAGGTAGGTTTATTCCTAGGTATTTTATTCTTTTTGTTGCAATGGTAAATGGGAGCGTTTCCTTAATTTCTCTTTTAGATTTTTCGTCATTAGAGTATAGGAATGCAAGAGATTCTGTGCATTAAGTTTGTATCCTGCTACTCTACCAAATTCATTGATTAGCACTAGTAGTTTTCTTGTAGCATCTTTAGGATTCTCTATGTATAGTATCATGTCATCTGCAAACAGTGACAGATTTACTTCTCCTTTTCCGATATGGATTCCTTTCATTTCTTTTTCTTCTCTGATTGCTGTGGCTAAAACTTCCAAAACTATGTTGAATAATAGTGGTGAGAGTGGGCAACCTTGTCTTTTTTAAAACTTGTTTAGAACAATCAAAATTGTCCTCAGGCAGTAATAACGCAAACTGACATGTTATCTATTTTTGCACATCTTATCAATGCTCTAAAACCCTTAGCAATCTCACTCTTTCAGTGCTATATCTTTAAACTACCCATTTCTCAAACTTGATGTTTAGTAGTATTGCTTTCTAATGTTTCAAATGACATAGGACCAACTCAAGGAAGGCATTGTTTCTGAGTCATTCTGTATCTTGTTCTTGGTATCCCAGGCTAACATCTCTTCTATACTGTGCACCCTTGACATTGGTTCTTGTGCATTTAATTTTTAAATTAAAAATATTGGAGGTGACGAAAAATGTGAAAGGCAAGTTAAAACTGTGAATCTCTTTAATAAAAAAGCCCAGGGGAATCTGGGCTAGTTGCTGGTGTGGTAGCTCTTGGTAGCTCTTATTTATGAAGTCCTCAGGAATTTTGGCTCCTTCCAGCCACCGCATCACCATTTCCAAAATTGGCTAATTTCCTGAGGATCTAATTTGGCTGCTTCTACAATCCAAACAGCCAAAGTTGAGAAAAGAATGATGAAAGAATGGGCCAAAACGTTTCCTAAACTGCCATATGACATTTCCTCTCCCCACCCACTAGCCGTAATTCAGTCACATGACCACATCTAGATGCAAGGAAGATTGAGAAATATAACTTTAAGTTTTGTTGTTTATCTGCTTAGCTAAAAATTCTATTAAACTGAAATGAGGGGAAAATTAGTGTTAAGGGAAATTATCAACCTGCCTCATTGACCCACTTTTATTTCCAGCACTTAAAATGTTAGGTCAACCTAATTATTTAGTGATTCAGCCTGACCTATTTCATGGTGTCTCATTTATTTCAGTTTGATGGGGACTGATATGTGTGGTTGCCTCTGTACCAGACCTTTTACGGATTTATTATTACATTATTATTGTTGTTTTTGTTGTTGTTAAGCTTCTTGAATCTCATCCCCATTCCTTTGAATCAGAATTTCTTGGGATGGGGCCTCATTTTGCATTTTTAATGGTAACAAAAATGATTCTTAGGGGGCTTGCCTGGCATTTGTGCATATAATAAACACTGATCTAGACTCCACATAGTTAGGCCTGGCTTGATGAAAAAAATATTACTGCAAACATATCACAACTGTAAAGAAAATAAAATCTCACATTACCATCTTTGCATCAGTAAATGACTACTTTGTGCCAAAATGTATTTCCTAAGCTCCCTTGTTTTATTGTGTCTCTATGGGCTTCTCACTCTCTTACTTTCAAATCAAAACCTGAACACAAGGAATTTTGTTATGTCCATGTGAATTACTTCTCCAAGGACATCACTTGCTAAGATTTCTCTTTAGTTAGCAAGTGATCCAGGGTTGGCCTCACTCCAAGTTATTGCAGGTACTGGTTCAAACACAGAGAAGCACTGACATCTGAGCTATCCTGGGGACCCTAAAATCCTATCGGAAAGGATGATTGCAATTATGTCAAGGTGGAGAACATTTTGAGGACTCTTTCCTCGAAGTCCACTATATCATGGATGTAGATGTTTTAGTTTGGGAGCTCCCAACACAAGGAAATGTCATTAGATGAAAGTCAACTGTTTATTTTAAAGTGAGACTGAGTCCTGCTGAGTAGACCTAATTCATCTCCTCCCAAAATTCAGGCAAAAAGAAATGGTTTCTGGAAGATGGACTAGATTTTCACTAAGATATTCACCATGAATAATTCAATCTGAAGACAAATAAATGTACATAAAGGGCAGATACACTCTGCTATGCTACTACCATGAGTCAAAATAAGGAATTTAGTATACTTTTATGTGGTCTTTTATATTGAGCTGGATTACATTGTTCTTCTCACATCCAAGTGAGAAACAGCTCATGCAAAATTTTATGCAAAATTGGTATTAAATTTTACCAACCTACTGCTCCTACTGAGTTATACTAACTCCTTGATTGAGAAAGCTGTAGCAATAAAGAAAAAGTTTGAAAATACTTGTCTTAAATAAGTCAAGGAAGACATTTTCTTCATTTTATTTGTATCCCATGCTGGGGTTTACTTAAAATCTTTTGTGGTCCTCCTGTTGTTTTATAATTTTCAGGAAAAAAAGCAGCAGGGAATCATCTTCAGACTTTATTTCTGTTTATTTGAATTTTTTAAAAGGTTTTCTTCAGTGAATTGCTTCAGGGCCCAAATACTTAGCTAAGTAACAAACTATTAAAAATACATATTTTTAAATAATGATTTTTAATAGCAATAATAAGGAAGAGATCACTTTTATTTAAATTGATAACCAAACTCTTCATTGATATTCTATCCTCTAACCAATACAATCCATTTTTTCTTCTATATCTAATTTTTCCATTTCCTACTTTCAGATTTTCCTTCTTCCATGCCACACCCATCTCTGATTTTCAAAAAAAAATGGACTATTTAAAACAAAGAAGTTTTAATAATGTAGCAAGAGACTGTAGGTAAGGCGTAAAACTTGAATATTTACAAAATGGATTGTGCAATCCAGGACTCAGAAAATTGGGAAAAAAATATAAGGTCTGAGATCCAGTACATTTGAGAAACACAGTATACTATGTTCTATTATTGGAGACCATCAGTGAGCATTGGATAGTGAGGAGAGGTGATATATATTTCCTGGTAATTCAGAATCCAGACTTCCACTTTGGTCTGCTTTGGTCCATACAACTTCTTTAGCAGTTACTGCCCACGTACATCCAGGCGAATTGTTTGACCTAAGTCTAAATATCTTTAGCCCTCAAATGGGGATAATAATAATAATACCACAGAAGACTGTTGCAAAGATCATATGCAGATTTTTATCATGGTGACCTGACCCAGAGCAAGCTCTCAATAATGTTAGTTATTATTTATTATATTAAAAGCACTGAGAAGTCTCCCAGTTTTAAAAAAAGTCTTTGTTTAACCTAATATTTTCCAAATAACAATGCCCCTCCTTTTTTTTCATAGTGCATTTACTATTAACTTTGGAGTATATAGATTAACTTAACTCCTGAATATTTGGGGAAGTCATTTACTATAATCTGATAAATATATTTCTCTAAAAGAAAATAATTTCAATCCCTTCACTCTTAGCAGTTCCAGAGGATTTATATATTTTTCTCCTCTACATACCATGTATCAAAGGTATGTTGTTGTCAGAAGAAAAAATCCCATTTATATCTTTTAATCTATATTTGACATTTGAGCATCCACACTATCTAGACAGCAGTAAATGCAAACTTGATTGAATCCCACATATTTTTCTCTTTCTTTTTTTAAACCAGATATCACATAGTTGAGTTATGAGTTTTTACTAATGAAGCCTGAGTCTTCAGAAATACATATTTTCTTATCTGAGAAAAACAATCTAGTCCTTAGTTAATCCTAGTATACTTCCTAAAAAGTTAACTTAAAACATGTAAAGGTCATTTCTCATTGCCACAAAATTTATACATGCAAATTCTTGACAAGAGCAGAATTAGATATTTCTCTAAGTTACAGCAACCGAGTGGATCACCATACTGCATCTGTTCTAATATATATGAATTTACCTTATTCTGCTTAACATACGCTCAGAGCATAAAAGATATTTCTCAGAAATGTTGAAGAAGGAAGAAAATAATTTTGTAGCCACAGAGGCCAAAATTGGCAGAATGATAGAATGGTATGTGCAATATTTTATTCCTTTCCAACAAAATTAGCATTAGAATATTTGCATACTTTCTAGTATTTATTATGCAAAGCTGTATGTATGAAGATACAAATATGGATATGCATATACATATATATAATACACATACAGATGTGTGAATACACAGATTTATGCATGTATATACATGCAAATACATGTAAGTATATATATGATATATATAAATATATGTATATATGTATATAATTATATGTTCTTTACACAAGTTTGTGTCCCTCATTAAAGCACTGTCACAACCATTTCCTCACTGTTTTGAAATTTACAAAAGCAACATTTTAAAGATACAGCATATTTCCTCATATAATTTATATACACCCTCTCTCTAGGGATCTAGATTATATTTACTGTGTAACATATATATATATAGCACAATGATGAACATCTCAGTGTAAAAATGTTTATTGTAGTTTGTATTCTCAGTAAGTTTCCTAAAACAGAAATTATCATCTAAAATTACTTATCAAAAGGAAGTTAAATTTCATAATGCATTTGATGAGCAATTACTTTCAAGCAATGATAAAATTATACCTTGATTATCATGGAGAAAGTAACATTTGTCATCTTTATAAATAATGAGTAAAATACCTATTATTAATCATTTAAGAGTTTAAAGAAAATAACTGTCATTATCCCTTTGATTTTCATTTTCTGCTGCCACTACCGTTGAATACTTTTGCAAGTTTATTGGTAGTGTTTCTTTTGCAAATTTTTGTTTATGTCCTTTGTCTTTTTTGGAAGTGGAGGAAATTTTAGCTTTTCTTTCTCATTTCTATGAGCTCTTGTTCACATAAAAATTTGGAGTCATGGTAATTGCATATATTTACCCAGCTATTACATTGCCTTGTTTAAACATGACGCGATGGTGTGGCAATTCTATCGTTCCTTTGTTTCACCTTTAATAGAGTTTTACTGTCTTTTACTATTGTCTTCTTTTATTTCAGTCTTGCCATCTACCTCATATAGCATCCCTAATATGTTCCTACTTAACGGTATAAATGAATCCTGATGATCAATAGCGCAAAGTTGCCCCAGAATAGAGGACAAGGCAAATCCCAGTTTAGACAAGCCTAAATTTTGCACTAAGATACACCAAACACCTAAACAAAAAGTTACTCTTTGCATTCTGATTTCAGCAATTGGTTTCTAAATAAGAGTCCAAAACCCCTTGTCTGGGCACAAAATGTAAATTGCAGAGAAATTAATCTCAGATTTAGAAAAAAGTTATGGATTCAGTATCTATTATAAAATATCTTAAGTCCAGACCTCTATCCCCAGTCTCCTTTATCTGAGTCACATGTGATTCATGCTGACTAAAGGGCAGGTCTTAGGATGACCAGCAAAAACATTGTATCTTGAACAACCAATTTCCCACTGTCGTATCTGAATACTGAGAGCAAACCAAACCAGTTAACCTAATAGAAATGACCTCAGCCTTTCATGTCTTTACTTTTTTTTTATATTTGTATAAAATGAGGCTTATTTATTTAGCTCTTCAACTGATTTTTAAAGCCTTTATTGTATTTCATTCCATTTGGTTAGTGCCCCTGTGGATGTATTCTCTATCCATTTTTACCCTACATTCTGTTCCAAGAAGTTGTACTTTGGAATTGCATCCCCTGGGCCACAACACTCCCAGGTTCCAGTTGAGTTTGGCCAATGGGAGGCACCAGCAGCAAATCAGAAGCAGGTGGAGAGAGAAATTGGGGTACTTCTCTGATGGATTCCTTCCACAGTGGGCCATGATTTGCCAGAGACTGTGCCCCTGTACTGCTGGCTGCAGCTGCTCTTCTACAACTTCAGTCCTGAACAAGGTGAGAACCACTTCTTCCCTTGGCTTCTTCCCCTGCCTTCTTTAGGCTTCCAGGTGATAGTACATTAGTAGATAGTAGATAGAAGATTTCCTGCTGCTGCTGGCCCTGGGATGCTGACTTATGATGTTTCCCATTAATCATTCAAACAACCTTTGATGGTTCCCATTAATCCTGTCCAAGCCGTTGCAAATATCCTTTCATTAAATTCTCTTCAATAACACTTCAGAGGTGCCACCTGTTTTTTCTCTGGCTTCTGATACAATACAGTGTATTCTGATATAAACAGCCTATTTTGATATAATACAGAATTATATCAGAATACACTGATACATCTAATGTTAGATGTATCTAATTTTAGTTTTAAGTGCTTGAATTTATTGTCAAGGATGAAAAAGTGTATCTATTGAATACCCCTAAAAAGAAGTAAATCTAGCAAGGTTTTATGTTCATCTAACCTTCTTCCCATCATTTTTTTATTATTGATGTCATCTGGCGTTATCTATTATTATGTTATATTATACTATATAATATTATGTGTGGTTATTATATATCACATATTTTTATTAACTTTAAAGTTATTTTACTAAGTAATTTGAGAATTGTGTATAATATTTCAACTCAATTGACATTTGTAAATGATAGTTATTATTTAGGTCAAACAAGATATTTATTGTGACTTCCTTGAAGCATTATTTCCTCATTCTTGAGTTTCTGCTTTCGTTTGCACACTTGATAGATTTCAGTCATATTTTTGAGGGGTAGGATATATGAATGGTATGTGGTATAAACCTTTATAAACAAGAAAAAAAAACCCCAAAAACATTCGCTTGCTTCCGTATGTGATCTTCATAGCTTTCTATACAATACTTGTATCAAAGATTTTTCTTCTCAAATTGCTCTAGACATTGTGCCCTAGTTCTAATATGTTAGTGTTATGACAGAAAAAAATATGAGATCATTTTTATTTGTTTTCATAGGAATGATATTCTACTTGAATTATTTTAAATTTGAAAATATGATATACAAAAATTTTTACCAGAATATGTTTAACAAAAGTCAGGTTTTGCTTCTTTTGACTAGTAACATATGGTAGGCCATTTGATACTGACCATTTTAATCTATAATTAAAATTTTATCTCAAAAATTTTATGATTAAATATATATTTGAATTTATTGCTTCTATTCTCTTATACATGTTCTCACTCTTTCTCAAAACTTATCTTCTGATTTCCTATGTTCTATCCTACTTCTGTAGTATCACTTAATCTATTGTACTCTTTAACAATGCAAATGTAATATACAATACTACCTTATTATGGTTTACTTATGCTACTACATTATTTCATATAGTATTTTCATCTCAGTCTGAAAATCTGTCATACGATATAAAATTATATGTTAATATTTTTTTCATGGAGTCGACTTTTCCAGTTTTTGAAATCTCAAAAGTCAGTGATTTTTAAAGTATACTTCCCAAAATAACCTTTTTCAAAAGTGTTCTGTGTTTATATTTACTATCTCTCATGCTTTGTAATATTATTTGGTCCTATATGGCCTGTTTCCATTTACTTAATTGGAACCAACTCATACTCTTCTACAACCTCGAGTTTCTGACGGTGGATACTTTTCACAGCCAGAGTTCTAGCTAGTCATGTGTGGTCTTTCTGATGTAAAACAATAGATTCAATGGAGGATGCTTTTATCTAATCTTGGAAGACTATTTTTACATGTCAAAAGTTAGTTACCCCAGGAAAAAGTATGTTTGGGTCAGAATGAATGTCTCCAGAAGAGTCAAGGGGCACCAACCACAATGGCCTTTTCTGACTGGCTGACAAGGCAAAAAAAAAAAAAAAAAAAAAAGAAGAAGTTACGCTTTCACTTTTCTCCTTTTGATGTCTGGCATTAACTGTATTCTCAAATTCCTAAACTCTGTCTATATTTGTCTCTAGAGTATGTTTCTCTTTAGATTTTTTCCAGATTTATTGAGATATAACTGACATTTAACATTGTGCAAGTTTAAGGTGATGATTTAATGTGATGATTTGATACTGTGTGTATTGAAAAATGATCACCAGAGTGGGGTTAGCTAACACCACCATAACCTCACATAATTACCATTTCTTTTCTTTTTTTTTTTTTTTTTGGTGAGAAAATTCATGATCTAGTCTCTTAACAACTTTCAAGTGTATAGGATAGTATTGTTAACTAGAGTCACTCTGCTGTACATTCCATCCCCAGAACTTACTCATCCCATAACTGGTAGTCTGTACCCTTTACAGACATGTCCTCATTTCCCTGACTCACAACCCCTACTAACAACCATTCTACTCCCTGTTTCCATGAGTTTGGCTTTTTTAGATTCTACATATAAAGGATATCACACAGTATTTCTCTTTTAGATTATGTTTTAAAAATATGTTTAAAAAATTGTTCAAAGACAAGGAAGAAGATGTTGCTCATGGTGTCTGATGAGTAGTGGTGAGTACTTCCTTGAGTCATTTTATGCCACAGTAATGTTGAAGCATAAAAGAAATATAGAAAATTGTTTATTAAACAGGTGTCCACAGTAATCAAATTTTCAGCAAATAATTTACATTTGTGTAACTGAATAACACAGAGATTCATCTGGTTAAAGTGGAAAGTTGTACAGAAAAATAATGAGTTAATGTTGGAAAGGTATAGGGCCAACATATGGCAAGTTATGAGTCCAGTTTAGGGAGGTTGGACTTTATTTTTCCAGGAGAAAATATTTTTGTTTTTTCTTCCCTTGGAATTATCAAGATGTAATTATCAAGATACAGGGGGTTGAAAATGAAGCAACCAGATGCATGGAGAAAAGTCAGAAGAATGGACAATATGGGGCTGCATAGAAAGGAAGTGACATTGGTTGAAACTGGGAAAATATAATCTGTAAATTGATGAGAAATTACAATAGCATACCATTCTTATAGAAGGTTTATGTTCTTCTCTGATGTTTTTTCAAAGAATTTGAAAGCTTACATTTCTCTTGTGGCATTTAGTTTAGTTATTAATTGTTCTATTTGGGTTCAAATGATCACTTTATAAGAAAATAAGCTCCCCGTGAAGCAAGACTATATCTGAATCATCTTTATATCTTATAAATGTAACAATATGACATAAAACTCTCTAAAAATGTGATAGATTTATACAATTTTAGAAATGGAATTAGGAGTTTCTAATCCCTTTCTACTAAGATTAAAAAATTGAGACTCAGAGACTGTTAATGTCTTATTCAAGGTCACAGAACAAAAATAGTTACTGAGCTGGAGTTTGATATCAAGTTTTCTAATTCCTAGGAGAAATCAATTTCCATTATAGCATGCTGGATAATTAACTGAGAGAATAATAAAGAAATTGACAAATAAAATCAAAAAATATTGAGTAAAATTATAAATTATAAAACATTTTCTAAAGTCTTGATGTTTGACTAAAACAAATAAGCTTATAAACTAATTGTAACATTAAAATAGCTTCAAATATTACAGCTATGGGAGATCCCAATTCACATTAATGCAAATTCATATATAGGTAAAAACTTACCTATGGTGAAAAATAATTCCACAATTAAAGATGGGAAAATGTCCAAGTTGAAAATCCAGTAGGCAGAATTATCTAAGAAAAAATACCACTGCTGTTTTCACATTTATCTATTTATTTTTTTAAAAATGGCATATAATATAGACCATTATAGGGGAAAATAGAAATATTAGAAATATATATATTAGTTGCCTTCCTGGGATATTACTCATTTAAAAAAAAAAAAAAGGTTTTCTTAGGACTTTTATCCATTCAATAAACATAATTCTATAATATGATTTGAATATCAAGTTATATTTCATCATTTTAAAATCTCCTTCAAACTTAGTAATTAATGCCAATAGTGTTTAATGTTTAGTTTAATGTTCATTTTTAAAGCCACATTTTTATAGTAAAAGTGCAAATGCTATAAATCAACAAATGCATTTGTGAGGTCATAGTTATTATATCTGACTTATGTATGAGGAATGCTACAGAGGGATGGTGGCAGGAATCTAAATACCATATTTTAAAGTTCAAGAACATTTAACAGTTCCTGTAACCCCCTAAAGGATATAAATACTTTAAAATGGTCAAGTTAGGTCGAAATATTAATCCCATGGAGCGGCAGACAGAAAGATTTGAATATGTGTGCCATAGCTTTCTTATTAGATATACTCATAAAGTGGATATTTTACCACATTGTAATTTTATATGTCAATTACACATGTCTACATTTTAATTGCAAAGCAGTTTTGAAGGCTATATATTTTAAAACAATTTTGAATAGAGAATAAGAATTATAACTAGACATAGTAAAATCAACCTGCTATTTCTCAAATGGGAAGACAGAATGCCAATTGCTGCCCCAAACTCATTCTCCTTAAGGAATTACTTGTCTCCCTTTTCACTCTTTCTTCTCCTGAAAGCCAGAACGTGGAAAAGAGAAAAGACCCTAGGGCATGAAAGAGCAGCAAGAGAGAAGGAGCCTGGATTACTGAATGATCATGTCGAATATAGCTGCCTACCCACCCTGGACCACTGATCTGTTTTGAACTATTACATAAGAGAAAACTAACCTTCTACCTTATTTGAGATTCTACATGGTGGTCTTCCTATTACTGTAGCTTGGTCTCTACACTAAGTAATACAAACAACACATAAAATTGAAAATGTCGGCAAGTTTGGCAAAGAGAGTATGGGATAACTGACATCATAAAAGACTTAAAATATATCTATTACCTTATGAGCAGGTAATAGATCATAAATATCTAGACCATGTTTATTAAACACCAGTCATATGTTTCAAGTCGGTTAGCAAACATTTGGTTCTGTCCAGAACATCCTTAAGACATTTGGTCCACACCAAAAGTTCCTTGAGATTTGGACCTGTCCAAAATCACTTGGCATAGACCTAATATACTCACAAACATTTTAGACAGGACCAAATCTCAAAGGCCTTTTGGCAAGAACCAAAGTCTTATGGACCAAATGTCTTAACAGATGTTTTGGAGAGGACCAAAGTATCCTGCAAGGTTCACATCAAGTCATCCATTTTAAGACTTCTTCACAAGTAAGAATACTCAAGTTGAATATACTTAAACTGAGCAAAACAAAAATTTTATTCTCATGATGATGGATTTCACGTCTGCAAAATTCAAGGCAGACCCAAATGTGAACACCATTAAAAGCTACATAATAGCAAGGTAAGTGACTAAGTGAAATTCATTATTTCTTCCCTGAGCTACAGTAACAAGTGATGGGAGAGAAAAGGTCAAACTTTCATAATGAGTATAGTCAGAGCAAACTTTTCAGAAAAAATTTTGAATCATTTGCAAATCCCTAGTTTTATATTAATGTGACAGGCAAAAATATGCACCATAAAAGTGTAATAATGTATTCATTAGTCTTTTTTATTAGTTTGAACATATATTTTGAGAAACTAGACATAATCTTATTGCCTATAAATTAAGATGCACTCTGTTTAAAAGCCATTTTTTTGCAGAAAATTTATTATAATAAAATTAGAAAAGCATGAAAACAATTCAACATGTGCTCCCACAGGCTAACAGGTTCTAACTAATCCATTTAGTTAAACAATTAGTTTCAGTTTGTAAAAAACATAGTGGTTAATCAATTTTTTGCCAATGTGTCATTTTAGACATGCAAAGATGCATTAATAGTGCCATAAAACATGCATAACTAACATCTCCATGGAATGCTTTATGATCTTCTAATTTGCATAAGGTATAAACAGAATATATGAGGAGAATGGATATAATAAATGTTAGCTCTGGAGGACTGAGGTTACCTAAAGTACAGCGAATAAAACATGGTTTGTTTCATATCCAAGTTTCAACTCTTCTCACTTGGGTTATTAATTATATTGTAAGCCATTAAAAAAATAAAATGAGGATGTTAAGGAATGCATGCTCATAAAGTAGAAAGCTAAGTAAGGTATGGTAACACTTGTTTTCTGTTTATTATATGAATATTTTTTGAATGTTTATTATGTGAATATTACATAGGACAATGGATATATGTAGTGTGCATAAAATTGGATGGAAATTGCTTAAGTAGTGATATACTTGAGCTGGGGCAGCCCAGAGGATCATTACAAGGTGTCATTGTCCCAGCGTTTCTGCTCAGTAAAAGCTCTGGTTTCACCCTTCTCAGGGGTTATCATCTTATCCTTGCTACCAAAGAATTAGCACAACAAAACATTTCCACTCAACAGCTTGGCAGGCACCTAAAATGTGTGTAAGGGAGAGACAGAAAGCTGTCAATCCAAAAAAAAAAATAAGAGAGATATAAGCTACTTCCAAGTTTTAAGTCTTTAGAAGTAGGCTATTGAGACACTTTGGAGAATTTCCTTGGGAATTTTTGTTTGAAGACCCAGTATTTATAGTAGATATTGAACAACTGCAAAAAAAATATTAAAATTGCTGTGAGTGCCTTAATAAGAGTGTCTGTATGCTCCTCATCGGTATGTTAGATGTTTTATCTAGACTGGAAGCCAGAGCTGGTTGCTTTTATGGTTTGTGCACTCTGTGTTTTGATAAACAAAAGAAATATGGTTCAAATGAGAGGTAGACCAAAAAGCAAAAACCGGTTTCTAAGCAATGGCACAAAAATCACAGAGTTCTTAGCTTTGGAGGATTGAGAGGAGAGAGTTTGAAAGTGTCCCCTGAGGTACTGAAACATAAAAGCAGGCAGAGCTTTATCAGGCATCTAACAAGTCACTGCCCGGATGGAGATTTCATGGTGCCTAGTCAGTTCAGACAAGAAAGGCACACAATAGCTCTTGCTTCAGGGAATAACAATGGAGCAGGATACAAAAAGATTAGCAAAACTTGAACTATCAAAATATAAGAATTAAAGAGGAAGAGGAATCAAATCATACCAAAAATGGTGGAAGTCTGAAATTTCTTTGCTAGTGAACCCTTAAAATGATCTGTAGACAAAAAAGAGCATCATGGAAAGTTCTACCCACTGAATGAAAGAACCTAGAATCTAGAAAATGCAAGCCAGATAAGCAGTATCTTCTATGCAGTGGTTCTTAAAGTGTGGTTCCCAGGAGGAACACTAGTTTTAGCATCGCTGGGAACTAGTTAGAAATGCAAATCTCAGCCGAACTCAGCACCTGCTAAGTCAGAAACTGGGGGTACGACCCAGTAATCTGTATTTTAATAAGGCTTACAGGTAATTCTGATGCACACAAAAATTTAAGGCCCATTGCTCTATGGAATACTGCCTTACTCTTTCTGGGTTTGCAGCAAATTAAAATGCACAACTTATTTCCTTTCAGTGCTCTGTTAAAGGCTTTTTGTTCTCATTAAAATGCAATGTTTATCTAATAAAATAAAATAAAAATTCAGATTGAAATGAAATGGATATAATATGATTTCCAGTAACTTCCATAATTTCCCAGAAACACTGAAATTCTTTAATGAACCTAGGGACCCCCCATCATGAGATTATTGACACTTTGGCCTCATGGTGATGACTTGGAGAAATACTGGCCAGTTTAGGACTTACTTAACAAACACCGTGGACCTTAACCTACTAAAGCTGATCTAGTACTGCCCCTGCTGAAAAACCAACCACCAGTCACAGAGACCAGAGCTGGGTCCCCATTATGATGGGGCCATACTTCAAGGAGAACAATCAGCCAGTTGGTGGCCAGTTGGGAGGCAACACTGTGTAAGGATAGGATGCCATTCTTCAGGATCGAACATGTGCACTCAGAGACCTCTGCATGGCATTATCTCCTCACTAGTAAGAATTCAAGAGTCCACAAACCAATGGGTAAATGTAGGAGTGGCCACTTAGTGTCTGTACGCACTTAGCATTGCTGGGGGAATTTGTGTTTCCCATTCATGCAATGCTTGGATCCTGTTACTGAATGGGACAGAGAGACACAGCAAAAGTCCCATTTATTAAAATCTATAGCTGCCACATGGGCATTTTAAGCTCCTTATGTTCAGGGAACAGCAGGCAAGAATGGAGTTGCTATCTTGCCAGCACTAACAGATCCTGAGCATTGGGAGGAGAATGTACATGATGGAGGCAGAGAGGAAAACGTTTAGAACCAGATGACTTGCTTGGTGCTGCTTTGAACACCCTCGTCTAACTGCGACTGTAAATGACAGGTACAATAACCACAGCCTCAGGAGGATATGGTGATCAGGGTTGAGATTCCTTATGGATGAGGTTGTAGGTGAGACCATGAAGACAGAAAACATTAAGGAAGTGTGAAAAGACATGAGACATAAGACAAAGAGGCTTAAGGAAATAAGAGAGAAGGCACACGTAGTAAAATTGGAAAGAAATCTAGGACAATATTTCATACATAATGAAAGCTTATAACAAATTGATAAATTCCTAAATAAATCAAAAGTGATTCAAGAAGAAACAGAAAATAAGAATCCATCAAAAAGCATTAAAGAAATAGAAATATTAAACAATTAAAAAAACTATAAGATTCAATTCAACAAATATGTTCTATGAAACATTCACAGAAATGTTAGCATTTAATTTATGTGCACACTATTTTCAGATATAGAAAAAGAAAGTGCCTCTATTTCTTTAATTCATTTAATGAAGCATTCAAACCAAAGATGGTACGAGAAAATTTCAGCCAATTTCACTTATGAGCAAAGATGTTATCCATTAATAAAATAAGAGTAAATTAAATTCAGCAATGTATTTTTAATAGGGTTTTTTAAATGTTTGTTTAATAGCAGGAATGCAAGGATATTTTACTATAGTAAAACGTTAATATAATATATAATATTAATCAATTAAAAGAGAAATACAAAAATAAATCAGATATGATAATAAAGAATATGATAAAATCAAATACACATGCATAATTTTAAACTTTGAGAAAAATAGGAATATGAGGAATTTTTTAAATTTGAAAAAGGGTATATATCAAACACATACAGCAAAAAACTCTGTGAAACTTAAGAATAAACAAAACAAGAATGACTATCATCATCATTACTCTTCATAATCTTATGAAAGTTTGAGGCAGTGCAATAAGACAAGATAAATAGATAAAAGCATAAAGGTTTGAAACAAAGAAACAAAATTATAAATATCTGTAATTATTATTTTTGTCAACACAGAAATTAAAGAGGCTCTATAGACTATTAAAAGTAAATAAATTTAGAAAGTTTACCTGATATAGATCAATATACAAAGTCAGTAACATTACTATACACAGCCAAAAACATATTGATAATGTAATAAAAAATGTAATATCAATCAGAGTAAAAGCAAAAGCCATAAGCTTCTTGAATTTAGTCTAACAACAACAATAATAACAACAACAAACCTTTAGAGAAAAAAAATAGTTATTGTCTTAGTCCGTTTGGGCTGTTGTAACAAAATACCATTGACTGGGTGGCTTATAAACAGTTTATTTCTCACAGTTCTGGAGGCTGGAAGTCTGAGATCACGGTGCCAGCGTGGTTGAATGAGAGCCCACTTCCATGCTGCAGACTTGTCCTTGTATTCTTACATGGCAGATGGGGCTAGGGAGCTGTATGGCACCTGTTATAAGAGCACTAATCCCATTCATGAGGGCTCCCTCAGGTCTAATCACCCCAAAGGCCCTACCTCCTAAAACTATCACCTTTAGTAGGTTAAGATTTTAACCTATTTTGGAAAGACACAAACACTGAGATCATAGCAGCTGTCAAAAATCATAAAATATCATATGATATCACAAAATATCATATGATATCACAAAATATCATATGATATATGTAGAATCTAAAAAATTGATACAAATGAACTTATTTACAAAACAGAAATAGACTCACAGACGTAGAAAACAAACTTATGGTTACCAAAGGAGAAGGGGGTGGGGGAAGGACAAATTAGGAGTTTGGGATTAACAGATACACACTATACTATATATAAAATAGATAAACAACAAGGGCCTACTATATAACACAAGGAACTATATTAAATATCTTGTAAAAACCTATAATGTAAAAGAACCTGAAAAAGAATATATATTTTATATGTATATATATATGAATGATTTGCTGTACATCTGAAACTAACACAGCATTGTAAATCAACTATACTTCAATTAAAAAAATAGAAAATCAAAAAACAACAAAAAAACATGAAAGAAAACCCACATGGAGAACAATTTTTTTTTAGGCTTATGAAGATGATAGCTCTTGGTCATATGAACTACAAATGCAGTACAGTATTTAAAATTCCTAAAGGTTCTTTACAAAATTTAGCCGAATGATCCTAAAATATACAAGTATGAGTAAATGTGGAAAGAATAACCAAGGAAAACTTAAGATTAATAAGGAAGGATTTTCCTTACCAGTTAATAAGATTTACTATAGTCAAGAATTATATATTATTATGAGAGTAATCATAAAGCACAGAGTCAAGAATCAGAAACTATGCAAATTTTGTATATGATGATTTGACATCATTACCAAAATAGACATTGGTACTATTAGGGCTGTGGCAAATTTTTTTAAAGATAAAATTATACACATCTCTAATGCCATATGTATTAATATCAATTTCAAATCATTTAAAGACACCGGAAATAAAAGGATAAAGAGGACGCTGAAAAACTTTTGGAAGATAATATAGATGAATGTCCTTATAATATTAGGAAAAATGATTGCTAAATTTGACCACATTAAAATTTGAAATTTTTGACTATTTTAAGACATCATAGGACTTCCCTGGCGGCGCAGTGGTTAAGAATCTGCCTACCAATTGACACAGGTTCGAGCCCTGGTCCGGGAAGATCCCACATGCCACGGAGCAACTAAGCCCCTGCGCCACAACTACTGAGCCCGCGTGCCGCAACTACTGAGCCCACATGCCGCAACTACTGAGCCCGTGTGCTGCAACTACCAAAGCCCACATGCCTAGAGCCCGTGCTCCGCAACAAGAGAAGCCACCGCAATGAGAAGACTGCAAACCGCAAGGAAGAGTAGCCCCCACTTCCTGCAACCAGAGAAAGCCCATGCGTAGCACCGAAGACCCAACACAGCCAAAAAAAAGACATCACAAACTCATTTAAAAGTTAAGGTATAATTTTAGAATATTCCAATGCACGTACTTATAAATATTATTAGTCACAATATATAATAAACCACAACAAATTAATAAGAAAAGATAAATGATCCAATAAGGAATTGGAAAAAGTATATGAATAGGCAATTCAAATCACGAGAAACCAATATGGGTGATTAACATAGAAAATATGCTAATTTTCAATAGTAATCAGCAAAAGGCAAATTAAAAGAACTGTGGTAGGTAGAATAATGACCCCCTAAGATACAAAGGCCCTGATCCCTAGAAACAGTTGGCGTTACATGGCAAAAAGGACTTAAGCAGATGTGATTAAGGGTATAGGCCTCACCATAGGGACAGTAGCCTGGATTATCTAGGTGAGCTCAACCTGTTCAAATGAGCCCTCGAAGCAGAGAACTTCTCTAGCTGGAATGAGAGAAATAAGGCATAGGAAGAAGTCTAAGAAATTCCAAGGTGATGGGACTGGGCCCACTGTTGCTGGAAGGGAACCACATGGGGAGAATGAGAAGGAAGGCAGGCAGCCTCTCAGAGCAAAGCCTGGTCCTTGGCCCACAGCCAGTAAGGAAAAAGGGACCTGAATTCGGCCAACAACCTGATTGAGTTTGGAAGTGGAATCATCCAAAGAATCTAGAAAAAACACAGACCTGTAAACGCCTTGATTTTTCCCTTGTGAGATTCTAAA
Organism: Balaenoptera musculus; assembly: GCF_009873245.2. Lineage (NCBI taxonomy): Eukaryota > Metazoa > Chordata > Mammalia > Artiodactyla > Balaenopteridae > Balaenoptera > Balaenoptera musculus. Next base: position 15,080,304 of record NC_045787.1, on the reverse strand, counting down.
CACAGAACCAGCTGAGACACAGTATTCCTAGACTTCTGATCTACAGAACTGTGACATAATAAATAGTTGTTATTTTAAGCCACTAGATTTGTGGTAATTTGTTATGGTAGCAATAAAAATCTAATACAGGACCAATGAAGTATTTCCTACCCATCAGCATGGCCAAGATTATACCAAGTCTTGATGAAGATGTGAGAAACAGGAATATATACACAACTAGTGTGTTGGTAGGAGGGTAAGTTGATATGGTGATCTCATAAAAAGCAATTAGTCTCTATCTGGTTAGATTGAACATATGCCTATCTTTGGACCCACAGATTCTGCTTCTAGGTATCTGTCCTAGAGATGAGTGCTCATGGAGACATGTATTAGAATGCTTTTTTATTTTGTAATAATTTTAAAGATTAAAAAATGGACAAAAACCTAATGGTCACTCATTAAAATGTAATGAAAGAGTAAATGGTTTATTCATTTAATGGAATGCTAGGCAACAGTTGTGACTGTTTCATATCTCATATAATAATAATAATTCTAAGAAGATAAAAATATTTAACAGGCTTCTTACTCCATAGAAGGCAGTATTCTAGGTACCTAACATATATTAACTCTTTGAGTCTTCACAGCTATTTGATGTAGGAGCAATAGTTATCCTAATTAAAAGATGAGAAAACCAGACTAGTAGAGATCATCAACAAAGAGGACTCCAGGTTTGACCGTTTATATTATAGTTTATGTGAGCGATGACCCATAGATATGAGCAGTACGTAGGATGTGACGTGCTATGTGGAGATCTTGAAGGTAAATACGGTTTATCAATATTAGAACTTGGACTCCATCCCAAGCAGTGTGACTCCAGGATTCATGCTCTTAACTACCACACTACAACTGTTTTCAATACCCAGTTATTAAGCCCCTACTACTATATTCCAGGCACTGTGTGAATACCTAACAACATCACAGATAGTGGATCAATAAGGACTGCGTCATGTTGAAATATGCAGTCTAGGGATGGGGGTGGGAATAAATATGCTGCCATAGCATAATGTGATGAAGTTCAGAAAGGGATGCACTGGGTATAATGGCAACACATGGTAGGGGACCCCAACTTAGGCTCAGGTAGAGGGACTGAAGAAGGCCTAAAACAAAAGACATTGACAACAGTTTCAATAAAAAGGTAGGTTCACAGTAGATGAAGAAATGCACAGGAAGTGCCCATTCTCAGAGAGAGAAAGAGAGAGAGAGAACCATGAAGGTGTTCCTTATAGAATGCTATATATACATCCAATGCCTTCATTAAAATAAAAAAGGCCCATCAGATCCTTGCCTACAGATGTCACAGTGAATGGCACAGAATGTTAAAAGGAGATACGTGACATTCAAACATTCAGTCTCAAAGTTGGCCATTACTGAGGCTCTTTTTTTATTATTAGAAGTGTTTTAAACCAAACCTCATTGCTTTATCCACCACTGGAGTTGAAATAATGTGTGAGTGTGGAGGTGAGGGGGTGGTAATTTCACAAGGAAACAAAGGTCTCTGTCTCCTGATTCACAGGAAAGAGAGCCTATGTAGAGGAAAATGTGTCATGTGTGATAAGTACTCTGAGGGGTCATCTAAGCCCACTCCCACATATACGCCTCAGCAAAATTACAGAGGAATATAGGTAATCATCATTATCACTCATGAAAAATTAAGGTCCCAAATATTAAACCTATTTAATACGTTTAAATGCCAAAAGACTACTGAACATGATTTTGGCCTTTTAGAAGAAAACTGTGTTGTTCTAAAAATAATAATAAATAAAAGATCTGAAATTGTTTCACAAGAAACACAGGAGAAAAGTAGAAGCAAAATTTCACATTTTTTAATTCTGGGAAATTAATTTTTTATTGCCTAAGATAGGTATTAATGTTTAACAACATTCCAAAAATAATTATGCAAAATTATATCACGGCATATATTTGTTTCGGGGGAATTTTGTTTGTTTGTTTTAATTATGGATGTTGAAAAAGACAATCTATAGCTTTAGGGCTGTGATTTTCTTCCATTGCCTAGCAACATGTACAAATATAGATCTGCAGAAGCAAAATTAGTGACCTTTCTTTTGTGCTTGCCTCTAACATGTATAAAGAATCTTTGATTATTTTAGTATTATTCATAAATTTGGAGGGCACTCTGAACACAGACGTTGTATAGTCTTGTTTTTCAGTGTATATTTTACATGAGCCAATGGCCTGCTGTATCTCAGGAAAAAAAATTGAAAACAAAAACAACACCAAAAATGTAGTAACATCCTTAATTATTATTTTAGTAATATTTCTGATTTTTAAGAATGTGGTTATTACACTATGCAATGTGAGAGGCTCATCTATCATATGCATTCTTAAGAAAAAAAATGTTAGTAATATTCTATTATGCTATGAGACTGTGTTAGTAAAGAGCTTTCCCAGAAGAATGAAGTATCACAGAGAAGTCTTGGTTACAAGACAATCTGAAAATTAGTTCTCCACCTGAGAAAGTCAGCTGCTATTTTATACACAGGTCGTAGTAAAGAGGATTAACCCCTATGGGAACCATTTAGCACTCTCTGGCAAAGTTAGACACATACAACCTACAACTTAGCAAATGCAGTCCTCAGTACATAACCCAGAGGCACACTCATGCAAGTGTACAAGCAAATATATAGCAAAACTTTTGTAGCTGCTGTATTAGTGTTCTACTTTTGTGTAACAAGTTACCACAAACTTAGTGGCTTAAGTTAGTACAAATTGATTATCATGCAGTGTCCATGAGTCAGGAGCTAGGTCCTTTGCTCAGGGTCTCCCAAGGCTCAAATCCATGTCAACCAGGGCTGGGATCTCATCTGAGACTGGAGAGCCTCTTCCAAGCTTATTTAGATTGATGGCCGGAAGTAGTTCCTTGTGACTGTAAGCCTGGACCTCAGTTCCTAGAGGTTGCCCCTCTCCATAGGCAGTTCACACCATGGGCACTTGCTTATTTAAGGCCAGCACAAGTATATTTTTCATGTTTTGAATCTCTTCCTTTAGGTAAAGTCTGGCCCCTCTTAAGGGCTCACAGATTAGGTCAAGCCCACCTAGCACGATCTCCCATTTGATTAACTCAAAGTCAATTGATTTTCAACCTTAAGTTCATTTCCAAACCTCTTCAGCTTTGGCTTAGAATGTTACCTAATTATCGGAGTGAAATCTATCATATGCGCAGTCTTGCCCACAATCGCTAGTAGGGAATTATACACGGTGTATACACCAGAGGTTAAACATCTCGGGGGCCATCTCAGATTTCTGCCTACCACACAGCTTTATTAAAAATAGAAAAAATATATGAGATCAACATGAGAGTTAATTATAAATTATGTTAGTATCAAACAATGGAATAGTATTCAATAGTGAAAATGAATAAAATAAAGCTACTTTTGTCAACATGGATGGATCCCATAAAATAAAATGATTGAAAACAGAAAGATGCAGAGAAAAAAAAAGGGAAAAAAAACACATGGCAATAAACTATATAAAGTTTAAATTCAGTAAATCTATGTAGTATATTGTTGGGAATATACACAGGGGCATGATAATCTCCAAATTCAGTTTAATAGTCACCTCTGGGAGGAAGGACAGGGATAAGATCTAAAAGGGTACACAGAGGTCTCAACCCATAACTGTGGCATTTTTCTGTTTTAAAATAGGTGGTGGGTACATTGAGGTTTATTATAGTATTTTTATTCATATCTACTCATTAAATATATTTTTCAATAAATATTAAAAATATAGAATTAGCCAAGGAAACCTTTCATGATCTACATCCATAACACTCAGGCAGAATCAGTGGCTTCTCTCTGGGTGATCTTGAAACAGTGGTGTTTAATTCTTGTTATCTATTGAATCCTTTCTCTAAACAAACTGAAAATAGAATTTGAAAGTATAAACTGTTAAAAAGCACCATCTGCTCTGACTGAACCAGTGGAAAGAGGATGTGGGAGAGAGGACAGAGAGGGTGAAGACCTCAGACTTCCATTCTTTTGCCCCTTCCACAAAGAGCATCTGAGTGTGCGATTCACAATCCACAGAATGCAAACCACTGCTCCATAACTTTATATATCACTTTACATGTGTCTCCATTATGACATTAACCATCCTAAGAATTAGTTCCCATATGTCTGTCTGCCCTGCTGGACTTTGAACATCGTTCCACCTCTACAACTAGTTTTTTTTTCTTCCTTTCTTTCTTTTTTGGCCATACGTGGAATCAATTAATGTTTCTTAAATGTGTTACTGATAGCTTCTGGGTGAAATTCAGATTCAAGACACACAAAACACCTTCAATAGTTCAATAGGAAAAGAAGTAATACCTTTTATTAATTTAACATTCTTAGTGCTTTTTAGCCATGGTTGGGTGGGATGGAGAGTGTGATGCAAGAACTCCAAATGATGTTTGAAGGGAGGACTTTAGAAAGTCTTGCCCATTAGAATGGTTATTTAAGTGAACATATGTCCTACAAAACTCCATCTCGTAACACTTTATAGCCTACTTTTAGTGTCGTAGTTTCTCACCCTGAATCCTTCCTCTCTTCAATTCAGCTCCTTCATTTTAATGGTATTGGGTCACCTTCTCTGTTCCTCCCAGGATTTGGTGCCATCTACTTCATCACCCTTCTCCCTTTCCAATTTTTAACTATATTGATTTAAAACATCTGCTTATATTTAACTACCATCTAAAAAATGAAGAAATGAAAGTGGTATATTCAGATAAGAGATCCGTAAGTTAAATAGCTTGAAGAACACACTCTACCATTATGATGACTTCAGCATGGTGGACCCAAGAGCAACCTCTGGGGAAATATCAAAATTTAGGGAGTGAAATTTTAAAATATTAAAAAAACAACACATTTTAAAATTCACACAGGAAAGTACACTTTCACATGAATCAATAAGAAAGGGTATGTGTATCTTGTCAACATTATGGGATACTAATAGCAATCAGTAAAGATGAGGACTGGGAAAAGATATTCCTTACTTCAAAATGCTGACTTAGTTGCTCCTTCATCCCTGCTCGCATTGCAATTTGTTCATCCCTTTATCATAGCATTTACAATGTTGTATTTTAAATATTAGGTTTTTTCCTGAGCTCATGTCTCTCCAGACACTCTATACTAGCGTTCTTCCAGCTTGTGACTTAGTTCTGGATCATGAAATGAGAGCAACAGTCAGATCAAATGTCTCTTGTCCATGGACTGTGCCATGATGTGGTTCTGGAAAGCTCTCTTCACCCATGTGACCAAGACCAAGGGACATATCCCAAAGGATGCTCAGACTCTGATTAAATCACCCACCTTCCCTGACTGTTCCTGGAGTACCTGGGGCTAGAACAGCTTCATGTCTGCTGTCAGCAAAACAGATTCTAAAATCATTTCCTTTCCTTTCTTTCTCCTCTTTCCTTTACGAGTTTGCTAAGGTTACTGTAAGTCAGGGCATAAATATCAGAAATAGTATTTGGAAGCTAAAATTGCAGAAACAGTTTCAAAGATAATCAGAAAATATTAATAACTTAGAGTCAAACACTGTGCCGAAACTATGTACAGCATGCTGCGTAACACTTGAAACAACGCTATCAAGTTAATACTCTTGTCCTGATTTTTATGGGAAATAAAAACAGACTCCAACAACTTATGTCCTTGAAGTTACAGAATACAAAAAATCCTGGAGACACTATTTGGAAGAAGAAACTATGACTTTAAAATTCCAAAAAGCATGTACTTTTCCACTCTATGACTTGTCATCCTCTCCTAACAATAGATGTTTACAGAGAAATATACTTGTCTACTCTTACCTTTTTCCCAGTTGCCCTTATTAGGTGGTCTCACAGGAGATCTCTTGAATTCTCAAAACTCGAATCAGCTGTTTCACAACCTCTGTGCGGGCAGCTCAATCATGATATTGACAAATTACTCTTGAGTTATATTCGGTTTATCAAAGCTGAATGACAGAATGAGGTCCATGGTATCTTTCAAATTTTGACATCAATTTACTCTTTAGGTATGGGTTCCTGAGTAACATTTTGATCCTTTGGGAGGCAAAATCACTTATACTACCAATCCAATGATATTAGGTCTTTGTTGTTTTGGTTCCCTCTAATTATCCTTTGTTGGTTCCTTTACCCATTCTGAAAGTTTGAAAATTCTGACACCTGAAAAGCCCATCTTTACTTTTGGTCCATTTCATGAAGGCAGTAAAGAAACAGAGACAGGAACCTCTGTAGTCAGGATCTTTGTTCAACTGGATCTACCAGTTACTTTCTGTGTGACTTTGAGCAAGTTATTTAATTTCTATATGACTCAACTTCCTCATCTGTAAAATGGGGTTATGGAAACATACCTACCTCTTCATATTAGTAAGAATGAAACTGATTAATCATTTACAATACTTCGAAGACTGCCTGACACATAGTCAACACCAATCCTTGTTACTGCATTAGCTCTCTTTAACAGCAGACTCCATGCTCCTCTTTTTTCCAAAAACATGTTTCTGTTGGATATCATATTCTCAGCTCATTTTTATGTTTCAATCATTTTCCTCCTATTATTGGCAGATTTTTGTCATTCCTCATTTCTCTGTGATATGCCCTTCATTTTTATATCCTTCCAGAAAGAATAGTCAATTACAATTTCAAACCACCAAATACACAGAAGAAATGAGAACTATAATTTCCACCTCAGGAAGAGCAGGGTCATTCTCTAATACATGTCTTTTAACAGATCTCAAATAATCAGCTTTGCTTGCTTTGCCTGGGTTCTTACTTTCTGTCCAAACTAGTATTGCTAGAAAGGGAAGGCAGGCAATTAAAAGGTAAGTGTTTATCTCACCTTGTAGCCTTCTTATGACCCCAAGAGTTTCACATCGCTACCTGAACCCAGCTGTCTTTATATTCTAATGGCAAAAGGTTTTACCTGGTCTGCAACAGTGCTTGAAAGTGAGTTTCAAATTAATCTCAAGTATAAAGTTCAAGTATTTGTTTGGTTGTTATCTTCTTGGTTTCTTTGGACTCACCAAAGAAATATAATACCATATATTAATGTTACCATACTCTGAGGTATGCAGAGATCATTTTTTAAATTCTTATGCATTCACAGAATTTTAAATACCCAGAAGCTAACTCAATCTTTTATGACCTATAATTATCAAAAAGACTGTTATACCAAGCATATTTATCCCACACAAAAAAAGAGAGTGTAAACACTATGAATTTATAGTAATTGACATCTTAGGGAAATCAAAACTGTCAAGAAGCTCAACTTATGATTTAACATGCAATATATAATTAGAACTACTGGGTTTTGTTTTTCTTTTCTTAAAAGGAAGATACCCCTATAACTCAGAATCAAAACATGTTGCTATTTTTGAATGTCAGTAAATCATATATGTGGTTATTCTGTTTTTTTTCATAATACACAGTTGGTTAAATATCACATATTATCAATGGAAAATAAACATTGGGATTTCTCATCACTTAGTTTCTTCAGAGTTTACTCTACCTTCATATATTATAGTGTTAATAGTAGCACATTTATATACTGTAATCATTGCAAGAAAAGCCATCAAAAATAACATGTTTTATTGTCTTGGTACATTCAGGCTGCTATAACAAAAATACCACAGACTGGCTTACAAACAACAGGTATTTACTTCCCACAGTTCTAGAGGCTGGGAAGACCAAGATCAAGACACTGGCAGGTTCAGTGAGGGCTCATTCACTGGTTCATAGATGACTGTCTTCTCATTGTGTCTCCACATGGTGGAAGGGACAGGGGAGCTCCCTGGGGCCTCCTTTATAAGGGCACTAATCCCGTTGATGAGGGCTAATTACCTCCCAAAAACCCCAGCTCCAAATTCTATCACATTGGGGATTAGGATTTCAATATATGAATTTAGGAGGTATACAAACATTCCATCCATATCATATATCAACAACAACAACAAAATGTCTAAAACACATGCATTCCTTATATTTTAGTAAATATATGTATTTAAATTAACCAATATGAGCATAGTAGTTTCTCAATTTTGGATGTCAAAATTTTTCTTGTAAATTTGAAATCAGTCTAAGAAAACGCAAACTGACTAACTATAAATGATACATAGATATGTGGTTTTAGATTACTTATTACTAATGAGTTGACTGGTAATTTTCAACTTATAACCATTCTCCATAATAGTGGGCTCCAATATTACCTAAAAATATGACTTTCTAAAATGAAAAATGTATATCTACCCTCCCATGTACCTGGATAAAACCAAATGACTAAGTTCTGGCCATTGAGAGTAGTATAAATGATGTGCCCAGCTTATAAAAAAAGTTCATAAAAGAGTGTATGTGCCTTCTTCTTTTTATCTTTCCCAATGCCCAGAATGTAGCTGTCGTGGCTGGAGCATGAGAAATCATCTGAGACTATGAGGTAAACTTGGGAAAGAAAATAGTATATAGCAAAGCAACAAGAAAGAAACCAGCATCCCTGATTTGGAATGCCACACTAGCTAACTCTGGAGTTATTTATATTTCCATTATCAATAGGATATGTAAACTAATTCTGGCATATTCATAGAATGAAATCCTAAATAACAATAAAAATGAATGAACTACAACTATATGTAAATGTGAACTTTATTCACTAACATAAAGTTGAACAAAAATACTAAAAATACAGTATAATATAATATGAGTTAATTTCACATATAATTTCTAGAACATATAAAATAAAAAAGAAATAGGATTTCTAACATATAGAATAAACATAAAAGAACAGAGTAAGATGGTAATTACAAAAAAAATTTTGGAAAGAGGAAGGATTTTCATTTCTAAGTAAAATATAGTAAGTAACAAAAAGCCTGGTGCAATTATTAAAAAGAAATAGATAAATTTTGTAAAATCATATTTTACAGATCTCAGAGACTTGTGGAGGCAAGAAGAATGAAATTAAATTTCCAGACACAGAAAAGTCCTTCATAAGTAAGCGGATGTTCACAGGACGTTTTCATGCCTTGCAGCCTTAATCACTTTGGTACACAGATGAGGATCAAGCTTAGCCCTGGCAGACAGCCTCTAACAGGGCAAAAAAGAAACCAACTATTCGTTGTCTCTTGGGGCTAATATGACACACTGGAAACTAAAAGAACTCTAAACAAATCGCCAGTTTTCCCTATAGGGCATGTGGTATTGCTCAGGGAAATGCGAGACTAGGGAAGAGGTGAACGGTTTTTAAAAGGCAGAAATATCCCACATTCCCACAGCGTGTAGGAGACAGTTTGCACAGAGGGGAGAAGGCCACCCTAAATATATAACCAATATTCTTTTAATATGTAAGCTATCATTTGAAGATGGATGGGAAGGAAGACTAAAGAACTAAGCTGATAACCCACAAAGGGCAGAGCCTACTCTTCTGCAGACATTCAGGACTGAGAAGAAAGAGACCAGCCAAACTTTCAGTCAACATCTGGATGGCCACAGCTGAGAAGGGAATGAGAGAAAAGAGAAGAGTTGTCTTACTGAAGGGATAACAAAACAAAAACCTAACCCAATCTGTGATGCCCTCCGTGGTTCTTTTAAATATTATCTAGCAAACAATCAAAATGTTCTAGCCTTATAAAGGGCAAGAAAATGTGGCCAATAATTTTTTTTAAAAAATGAATAATATAAACAAGTTTGTAGATGACCCAGATAGTGGATAATGAAAAGTTTAATATAATTATTATTGATATATGCAAGACAATGAGAAAAAGACAAAACTGATGAATAGATGGAAATTTTTAACAGACATCCATATGAAAGAATCAAATGGACATTCTAAATGTTTGAGGCAAACACAAGATCCTCTGTATACTCCAATTAAAAGGTAAAAATCATTAATATGAATGAAAAAAATAAAACCCAATTATGTGCTTTAAATATACACTTTAAATGCAAGGACACAGATAGTTTAAAAATAAAATTATGGAAAATGTTGTACCATGTAATTACATAAAAAGTAACAACAACAAAAAGGACTGACTTGGCTATATTCATATCAGGCAAAATAAATTTAAAGCCAAGGGGTATTACAAAAAATAATGATGAATAAGATCAGTCCTCCAGGAGGGCATAACAACCGAAATGTATATGCACCTAATAATATAACTTCCAAATTCATGAAGCAGAAACCGGCAAATCTAAAAAGGGAAATATACAAAGTCAAAAAATTGGAGATTCTAACACTCCTTCTTTAACACGAAACACATTACATTGATTTAATAGACACATATGAAATCCTGCATCTAACATGTGAGAACACACATATGTTTTTCAAATGAAGAAAGAGCATTTACTAAAATAGAACACATTTTGAATAACCTCCAGATATTTAGAAATTAAGCAAAGCCCTTCTAAAAATCCATATGTCACAGAAGGTATCACAAAGAAAATTAAAAACTAGGTTGAACTTAATGATGTTGAAATATATCATATCCAAAGTTGGAGAACGTAGTTAAGTAGTAATGGAAATACGTTTTAAGCTTTAAACGTATATATTACAAAAGAAGAAAAGTTGAATGATACATACTTTATTTTAAGAAACCACAAAAATCCAGCAAATTATCTTTAAAGACCTTAGAACGAAGGAAATTATCAAGCAGAAATCAACAAAATATAAAGTAGACATACTGTAAATAAAATCAACAAAGCCAAATACTGGTTCTGATAAGCCACTAGCAAGACTAGTCATAGAGGAAAAAAAGAAAGAAAACACAGAATTACAGCATTAGGAATGAAAAATGGGATATCACTAGGGACCCTTTGTTAAAAAGATAAGAGGATAGTATGTCCAAAAATTTATTAAAAAAATTATAGGATAGTGTGCTCATAAATTTGACAACTTAGATAATAAAGATAAATTTTTTGAAAAATATGATTTACCAAGCTGAATGCAGGAAGAAATACACATACACACGGACATACTACTTTTTGCTCAAACATTTGAAAATAAGATGTAGACATCATGACACTTCACCTCTAAATATTAGCATACATCTCCTAAATTGGAAATTATTTTAAATAACCGCCATAATATCATCACACTCAACAATGTTGTTGAGTGAATGTTGTTGAATATTTTAGGTAGTGTTATGTTTAAATCAGCTCACAATCAAACATTTTCATTTATCACAAAATTTCTCCTGTTCAGCTTTTTCTCTCACCAAGACCCAAACAAGGATTACAAATTACATTTAGTTTTTATCCTGAATCTCCTTTGATGTAGAATAGATTGCCTCACTCTGTTTTCATTTTACATGACTTTTATTTTCAAGTGCTCAGGCAATCTTTCTTGTAGAATAAAACATTCTGGAATCTTTCCACATAAATTGACTCAGGTTATATGTTTTGGGCATGCTATTACATGGGTGACAGTACTCAACATCATACTTCACATTGCCTCACTCTATGAGGCATACATGTCAGCAGGTCATATATTGTGAGGCTAAGTTTGGTGACTTAAATTTAACCTGCCAGATTTCTCTTTTGCAGACGTCCCTTTCACTTTGAAATCATTAAATATTCTGTGAGGTGATATTTGCAAGCTTTGTGAATATCCTGTTCTTTATCAACTTTTCACCCAATGGTTTTAGCATCCACTGATCAACCTTTCCTGAGTCAATTAATAAATACAAAGGTGTTTGCAAGATGGTAATTTTTTAAAAAATATTATTTCTTCTACACACATTAGCTAGCTTTCTCTTCTCAGCAAACTCTTTTTGATTAGCATGTAGGACATATGGATTCTTTGTTATTTGATGTGTTATAATTCATTCCCATCATTTTTCTTTTTTATACTCAAATTAGATGCTCAGTGTGGAAGCATATTCACACCAAATCTGTCGTTGTTTTTGACAGGTACCCATCATTCTTTGATTATCTCTTGTTTTCTGGTATGGTAAGATATCTTGGGCTCACCTCATCATTTATATGTTTTGTATTTGGAATCAGGTATTTCTCTAAAGTGACTGGTTCCTGTTAGTGGGACCAGGTTTTTAGAAAACATGATCTGCTCTAGATAAGCTTATGTGGTTATCGCTTATAGCCTTTTTCAGTAAACCGAGATGAGAAATGTACTGTTCTAAAACTCATGCATTCACATGGATATCTCCAACTGAAATCCAGCACCACAGGGTTCTTCAGCCTCATCCACTCTCTATTAATACACCCTTCTCCCACAGTAAAAATCTGATTTCAAACATCAAAATATGTATTCATTCTCCCCAACTACATTATACACAAACTTCTGTAGTTTCTACATGAATACCACCAACACCTCAAACCTGTTAATAGTGGAAGAACTCTTTGCATTTGTCCTTAGATTATATTCTAATAAAGGTGTAAAATTAGACTTACATGATCAAATGTAATATAAAAATTTAATTTTCTGTGTGCTTCTATTACCTATTTGATATAATGCTAGGATGGATATATTGAATGAGAGAGAAATAATCTTTTGTGTTTAGGTCACTACTGTTTGGAGGTTTTCTCTTAGAGCTAAACTTAAGCCTAAACAGTTCACACTAGTTATACTTACCAAATAATTACACAATTTATACAATTTATAGTGTAATATATGTTACTATAAATCTGTGGAACTAATTTTTAATATAAACAACAAAAAGTGGCATTTTTACTTTTGTTTTCCTGGAAATTAGCTAATAGAATTTGTCTTTGAATATCTTCTTAATTTCATAAAGTCTTCAGAGGAAATATGTGTGCTTTCAACAATATCTGTTTCCCATTTATTTTGATTCACCTGTAAGAGAATTAAAGCCGAATACCATTTTTAACAACCTATAGACATAGCTTCCTTAAAATGAAGAAGTAATAAATAGAATCAGAGAAATCGGGGATCTAACATGAGAAAAAAAAATGAAGAGAATTTCCAGAATGGCATCCTGTAGCAGACCTTGAAAGCAGTCAGTGCTAGCATAGAATCAAAGCATGAAGATAAAGGATATATGGGGAGATACTGCGAGGCAATAAAAAGGATCAGATATGTTGTCAGACAAGTTATTGGAAAAAAATTTTTTGGAGAATCAGATTATAAGGGGTGATAGAAAGTATAGAAAGACTTATCCAAAGATTCAAGGAAATTGAAAAGTTTCATAACGTGAAGTTCTAAAGGAAAGAATGTATACAATCATACTACTTTCACCTAATCATAGTAATGAAAAAATTTGAACAATCTTTTAACATTAAACAGGCATACAAATGTATTGGGGAAAAGTAGTTTAATTGCTTAAAACCCTTATCAACCGTTAGAAAAAGTCAATAATGTTCACAACTTATAAAGCTTTATATTGTACTGTACATGTAATATTTTTAAAAATGAAGTTAAATATGGGGAAAAATTCCTAAATGTGTTTGAAGGTCTCTCCATGAGAATCAGGATGTAGACTGCTCTATATGACCACTTTAAAAACCATGCCTCCATTTTGATAAAATTTAAACTAATTTTTTTAAATGAGATTCTTTATCTCTCTTCTGTATGCTATTTCTTGTATCTTTCTTGCTTTGCTGTAGTTGTAATTCAATGGCATGGTCACTGTGCTATTTATGGTTATTTCAAGCATCATTCACATGAACATTGTTCTTAGATGCCACACACATGAACTATTTTTGACATACTTCTTACATGATATGTAACCCACTTGCCTTATACTGTGAGCTAAAGGCTGTGATTGGTTTCTGGAGATGTTCTTGCCATTGTGAACCCAACAGTGCAAGGGGAGGAAGAGTGGGTAGCTAAGTTGGGTAGCTGTAAGCCTTTATGGGGTATTGGGTCCACACTCATTTCTGAAATTTTGTAAAATGTTCTCATCCCTCCTAGTCAAGGTCCTTATGTTTCTGCCATATTGGAATATATTTGGACTTCAAATTGTTCCCACAAATCTGTAGAAAGTGCTGGAAAATTATGTTCCCCCTAGCAGCTCTTTCTTCTCTTGGAGGATTTTGATGCTGGTTATAAACTTGTACTGTAAAAAATTTCACTAGGCTACTCCCTTGGCTGCCTCTTTCGACCTTCATCTTGCTTTGTTCAAATTAGAAGGTTTGAGAAACAACAGTAGGGATTTTGTTAATTCACTGACTTCATCTACTTTCATGTCTAGAAGGTAGAAATGGAATGAGAAGTTGTGCCATATCATTCTTTAATCTTCTGGGGTTTTTTTCCCTTTTAGAGTGTATGGCCTGATGACTGAGGATGTATCCTGTCTCTTATTTTTATTGCTGCTTGTGCTTTTTCTTTTCCTTTTTATTTCTAGATTTAATTATTCATTGTTGTTTTTCTTCTATTAAGTCCAGAAATAAATTCATCATCACTCTTCAAACTTTCTGTAGAAATCAAACATATTTTTAAGAATTTAAACTACTAAAAAATTATTTAAGTATCCAGAAGTCAACACAGATGATGACTGGTTATTGTATATTTGTTAAAACTGGAAAGAATTTTCTCTCTAGCTAAGGTGTGAGTTAGGGTTGGTTCAGCTCAGTTTTAGTTGGGGTGATTGTTTGGTTTATTCAAATTTAGATACACTTGATAATTAATAAGCACACTGGAACAGTACATGAGAACGAGTGTTGTCCAGGGCACAACAAGGTATATAATCAATCGAGGTATAGTGGAATATATGAAGGGGGTTTGCAGTTAACTCTATGTATGCCTAAGTAATTGCTGGTCATCCCAAAGGAAGCATGATTTACAGTAACACTCTTACTGCTCATTGTGCCAAATTACCCATAATCATGACCTGAAAGTGCAGGGCCAGAGGTCATAATGCACTGTGACATAATGCATTGTGACATGTCTAATTCAGTGTTTTTAGTTTTGTAGTTTCTTTCTCAGTAAGTGGACCTCAAAATTCTCTCAGCTTTAGATTTTGCAAAACAAGGAACTGTCCTTAAGTGTGACCTAATTGTTTTGGGTTCAGTCTTAATTCCAAATCCAATTCTGCAATATATTGCCCATAGAAACCTGAGCAAAATATTCAACTCACCTAAGATTCAATTTTCTCATCTACGAAATGAAGATCAAATTAACTACCATATGGGTTAAAGATACTTTTAATGTTTAGAGCAATGCCTTGCAATATCAAGCAACTTAAAATTATGGTTATTTTAACTATTACTAAGCAAATAAAGACAACGCTAGTATATATGATGACTGATCCTAAGCTTGTCTACGTTCACTAGCACTTCCTACCTGCATTTGAAAAGTCTGTACTAGGAATGCAAAGAAAGGGGAGATGTTAACAGACCAGTCAAATCCTTCAGCTCTTATCATTCTTCCTTGCTGCTGTTTAGTTTCTCCTGATATGCTATGATTTCTTCAAAACTTTGAAACAAGCTATCCACATCCCTGTGCACTAAAGTTCAATCACTTCTGTTCAGAGCTAGACTAAGAAAAGTGAGTAATAGTGTCAGGAAAATACTTTAGAGCCCCACATAATACAGAACAAGGATAAACCTTGTTGCCCTGGATATGTTAAAAATGTCATCTATCCCAAATAGTCTTCTTAGGCTATTTGTTCTACTTTAGTTAGTGAGTCTAGAAAGAAAGTGCATTTTATTAATAAAATTGGCATACAGAGAAGTACACTTGCTCATTCGTTTTCCCTGGCTGAGACAGCATCAAAGATCGGAAAAGTAGTCTCTTATAATCCTCTATTTCTGTGGTGTCAGTTGTAATTTCTCCATTTTCATTTCTAATTTTATTGGTTTGCGTCCTCTCCCATTTTTTCTTGATGAGTCTGGCTAAGGGTTTATCAATTTTGTTTATCTTCTCAAAGAACCAGGTTTTAGTTTTATTTGCTATTGTTTTCTTCATTTCTATTTCATTTATTTCTGCTCTGAGTTTTATGATTTCTTTCCTTCTTCTGACTTTGGGTTTTCTTTGTTCTTCTTTCTCTAGTTGTTTTAAGTGTAGGGTAAGATTGTTTATTTGAGATTTTTCTTGTTCCTTGAAGTGAGATTGAATTGCTATAAACTTCCCTTTTAGAACTGCTTTTGCTGCATCCCATAGGTTTTGGGAACAACTATATGTCAATAAAATGGACAACCACGAAGAAATGGACAAATTCTTGGAAAAGTACAATTTTCCAAGACTGAACCAGGAAAAATTAGAAAATATAAACAGACCTATCACAAGTAATGAAACTGAAACTGTAATTAAAAATCTTCCAACAAACAAAAGCCCAGGACCAGATGGCTTCACAGGCGAATTCTATCAAACATTTAGAGAAGAGCTAACACTGATCAAACTCTTCCAAAAAATTGCAGAGGGAAAAACATTCCCAAATTCATTCTACGAAGCCACCATCACCATGATACCAAAACCAGAAAAAGATATCACAAAAAAAGAAAATTATAGACCAGTATCACTGATGAACATAGATGCAAAAATCCTGAACAAAATACTAGCAAACAGAATCCAACAGCACATTAAAAGGATCATACACAATGATCAAGTGAGATTTATCCCAAGGATGCAAGGATTCTACAATACATGCAAATCAATCAATGTGATACACCACATTAACAAATTAAGGAATAAAACCATATGATCATCTCAATAGATGCAGAAAAAGCTTTTGACAAAATTCAACACCCATTTATGATAAGAACTCTCCAGAAAATGGGCATAGAGGGAACCTACCTCAACATAATAAAGGCCATATATGAAAAACCCATAGCAAGAATCATACTCAATGGTGAAAAACTGAAAGCATTTCCACTAAGATCAGGAACAAGACAAGGATGTCCATTCTCGCCACTCTTATTCAACATCGTTTTGGAAGTCCTACCTATGGCAATCAGAGAGGAAAAAGAAATAAAAGGAATCCAAATCAGAAAAGAAGAAGTAAAACTGTCACTGTTTGCAGATGACATGATAATATACATAGAAAATCCTAAAGATGCCAGGAGAAAACTACTAGAACTAATCAACAAAGTTGGTAAGGTTGCAGGATACAAAATTAATGCACAGAAATCTCTGGTATTCCTATACACCAACTACAAAAAATAAGAAAGAGAAATTAAGGAAACACTCCCAATTACCATTGCAACAAAAAGAATACCTAGGAAAAAACCTGCCTAAGAAGGTGAAAGACTTGTACTCAGAAAACTATAAAACATTGATGAAAGAAATCAAAGATGACATAAACAGATGGAGAAATATATCATGTTCCTGGATTGGAAGAATCAATATTGTGAAAATGACAATACTACCCAAAGCAATCTACAGATTCAATGCAATCCCTATCAAACTACCAATGGCATTATTCGGAGAATTAGAACAACAACAACAAAAAAATACAATTTATATGGAAACACAAAAGACCCCAAACAGCCAAAGAAATCTTGAGAAAGAAAAATAGAGTTGGAGGAATCAGGCTCCCCGACTTCAAACTATACCACAAAGCTACAGTAAGCAAGACAGTATGGTACTGGCACAAAAACAGAAATATAGATCAATGGTACAGGATAGAAAGCCCAGAGATAAACCCAGGCACACTTGGTCACTTAATTTATGACAAAGGCGGCAAGAACATACAATGGAGAAAAGACAGTCTCTTCAATAAGTGGTGCTGGGAAAACAGGACAGCTACATGTGAAAGAATGAAATTAGAACACTACTTAACACCATACTCAGAAATGAACTCCAAATGGATTAAAGACCTAAATGTAAGACCAAACACTATAAAACTCTTAGAGGAAAACATAAGAAAAACACTCTTTGACATAAACCATGGCCAGATCTTTTTTGACCTACCTCCTAGAGTAACGGAAATTAAAACAAAAATAAACTAATGGGATTTAATTAAACTTAAAAGCTTTTGCTCAACAAAGGAAACCATAAACAAGACAAAAAGACAATCCTCAGAATGGGAGAAAATGTTTGCAAATGAAGAAACTGTCAAAGGATTAATCTCCAAAATTTATAAGCAGCGGATGCAGCTCAATATCAAAAAAACAAACAACCCAATCAAAAAATGGGCAGAAGACCTAAATAGACATTTCTCCAAAGAAGATATACAGATTGCCAACAAACACATGAAAGAATGCTCAACATCACTAATCATTAGAGAAATGCAAATCAAAATGACAATGAGGTATCACCTCACGCTGGTCAGAATGACCATTATCAAAAAATCTAGAAACAATAAATGCTGGAAAGGGTGTGGTGAAAAGGGAACCCTCTTGCACTGTTGGTGGGAATGTAAATTGATAGAGCCACTATGGAAATCAGTATGGAGGTTCCTTAAAGAACTAAAAATAGAACTACCATATGACCCAGCAATCCCACTACTGGACATATACCTTGAGAACACCATAATTCCAAAAGAGACATGTACCACAATGTTCATTGCAACACTATTTACAATAGCCAGAACATGGAAGCAACCTAAATGTCCATCGACAGATGAATGGATAAAGATGTGGCACATATATACAATGGAATATTACTCAGCCATAAAAAGGAACAAAATTGAGTTATTTGTAGTGAGGTAGATGGACCTAGAGTCTGTCATACAGAGTGAAGTAAATCAGAAAGAAAAAAACAAATACCATATGCTAACACATATATATGGAATCTAAAAAAAAACCAAAAATGGTACTGATGAACCAGCTGCAGGGCAGGAACAAAAGATGTAGACATAGAGAATGGACTTGAGGACATGGGGTGGGAGGGGGAAGCTGGGGTGAAGTGAGAGTAGCATCAACATATATACACTACCAAATGTAAAATAGCTAGTGGGAAGCAGCAGCATAGCACAGGGAGATCAGCTCTGTGCTTTGCGATGACCTAGAGGGGTGGGATCAGGACGATGGAAGAGAGGCTCAAGAGAGAGGGGATATGGGGACATAGGTATGCATATGGCTGATTCACTTCGGTGTACAACAGAAACTAACACAGTATTGTGAAACAATTATACTACAATAAAGATCTATTTAAAAAAATCAGAAAAGAACTAAAAAACTATTTTCTATCCTTTTGCACTATTTATCCTCTCTTCAGTGTTAGTAATTTTGCAATTTAAAAAACCTAATATTGTAGAAATCTACTAGTCTATTAAAGACTTTGAAATTCTAGCTATAAAATAAATCATTCATTTACTGTAAGTGGACTACTCAGCACATTGTTGGCCTTTAAAATTTTACTTACATGTAGAATGTTTATTTGTTTATTTTCTCTTTCAGTGAGGCCAATTTGCATTTTGGCAATTATATGAGAATTTCCATGCTGAAACCTGGCAAGAGCTAGTTCAAAGTATTTGTTGAATGAATGGCTGATTTAATGACTAGAAGAATAAATACATGGAATAAATTGTTTTAGATATGTTTTCCATTTAATTATATAAAATGAAATTTTAACTCTCCCACACTGCTGTGTCAAATATTTGGCTCAGATGTGCTTTTCTGCTTCCATTTTACAAAGTATTTCAGACCTATTTTCACTCTAAAACAAAATTATGCAAATCACGTTTAATCACTCTATAAAACAGTTCTGAATGAAGTGTTTCCAGTTATTCACAATTAGTTTGATAGCTAAGGTTATTTTTTTTTTTTTTTAATTAATTTATTTATTTATTTTTGGCTGTGTTGGGTCTTCGTTTCTGTGCGAGGGCTTTCTCTAGTTGCGGCAAGTGGGGGCCACTCTTCATCACGGTGCGCAGGCCTCTCACTATCGCGGCCTCTCCTGTTGCGGAGCACAGGCTCCAGACGCGCAGGCTCAGTTATTGTGGCTCACGGGCCTAGTTGCTCCGCGGCATGTGGGATCTTCCCAGACCAGGGCTCGAACCCGTGTCCCCTGCATTGGCAGGCAGACTCTCAACCGCTGCGCCACCAGGGAAGCCCCGATAGCTAAGGTTATTAAACCAGTTTTCATGCTTATTTGGTCTTGTTATTTTATTCATTCATTTGCAATTTTTGACATTTTCATAGTAATTGTAGGGGAGGAATATTACTTACAATATATTGATACTCGTAGATAAAATAATTTCTTACTGCTGCCCATATTTGCCTCAAAACCATACATACAAATAAAACCTCTCTGGATAATTTTAATTAGTGTCTTTTGAGACACAGACAAATATCTAATTCAGAGAGGTTTTGGTAAAAAAAAAAAAAATGGAAGAATAATTAGTCCTTTATTTTGTTAACCTTATGGCATTTTATGAGTTTAGCTATAAATCAGAGCACCTGGATCCCTATAATTGTCCTGTAACTGATGTAAGTTGAGATTTCCCACAATCTTTATAGAGAAAATGAAAATAAATAATTTTTACTCTTGGTAGGTAATGTTTCTGAGTATTCTGATGTTATTTCATCATTTTTCCCGATCACCATCCTCCCACATCAACCCACACACATGCATGCACACACGTGCACACACACACCCTCTGGAACTAAAAAACTCCCTTTCCCTGTTTTCAAAATTTAAATTTTCCAGTCATATGTGTACTTTCCATAAGTAACTTTTGTTTCTTTATAAATCATTTATGCCTTGGCTCTGGGGTATTAACTTGCTTAGGTAATATATTTTATTTAAATACATTTCACCAGAGTTTCTTAGAAGAGAAAGCCTCAATAAATATTTAAGTCATTCGGGGAGTGTCTCAGCCCTCAAAACATTTTAAATGTGTGCCAACTATATCTCCTCTCTTAAACCACACAGCTAAGAATGCTGGGAGAGTTGTCCCTCTGAAGTCTCAACAGAAACCTAAGGTAGAGAAGAGCTTTCCCCAGAGGAATATGTTAGTGTTGTCTTTTGACAAATGAGTAAACTCAGAAATATTCAAGAGACTACAAAGTTTTTAAGAGAATTGTATTGGCTTGGATTGAAAAAAGCAGAAACATCCCAGATGAAAATAGGTCTTGGAACCCCAAACTTCTACACACAGAAAGCAGTCTAAGAAACCTACTGCTATAGACTAACTGTTTATGTCCCCCCAGAATTCATAAGTTGAAACCTAATTCTCAACATGATGGTATTTGAAGGTGAAACCTTTGGGAGGTGATTAGGTTATGAAGGCAAAGCTCTCATGAATGGGATTAGTGCCCTTATAAAAGAGACTCCAGGAAGTTCCCGTGCCACTTCCACCATGTGAGGACACAGCAAGAAGATGGCCATCTATGAATCAGGAAGCAGGCCTTCACCAGACATTAAAGCTGACAAAACCTTGCTCTTGGAATTCCCAGTCCCCAGGACAGTGAAAAATAAATTTCTATTGTTGATAAACCATCTAGCCCATGGCATTCTCTGTTATATAGCAGCTCTAAGGTACTGAGATGCTGATGAAATAAAATTCATATTTTTTTTTAAATTCATATTTTAAGACAAGAAAAATTTAACCAGACATCCCCATGGCAGAAATACCTGCTCAACCATAAGGATTAATTTTTCTTCTGGCACCAGCCATGTAACTCCTTAGAAGATAACATTCTTTTCTCAATGCTGTAAGGGGTCACGATGACCTACCACTCACCTTGTACATGCAGATATTTTTGGTGAACTTTATGTACAATGCCAATATATCATTTCCCTTAAAGGTAGCAATTGGTACAGAACAGACTGGATCAGATGACTTGGGAATGTACTGGGCTGCACCTAATAAAAGTTTTTAGCTTAAATACTTACTTATGTGGTTATTAAAGTCACTAGATATGTTAATTATAATCTACCTATTTTACAAGTTATTGTTTCTTGCGTTACCAAATGTATGACTGAGCCTCCAATAAAAATAATGATGACTAGGTGACTTGAAACAATTGACCAAATGTATAATTCTATGAGATCAGTGATTGCAATAATGAAACTCTAGATATGGGAAGAAGCAACAACAGGGAGTGATTTCCTATACATACCACATGTAAGACATGTGGTCCAGAAGATTTTGGCTACTCTTAACTGGGTCTAATCCAGTAATAGCACATTGAGTGGCCTATCAAGGAAATCCTCACCTGACCTGGGAATGAGCATTTCTAGGGCCATGGGACAAATGCTTCCCAAATCTTGGTCAAAATTAAGAACAAAAGGGAGGGTATTGTAAAATAAAGAATATTACCCACCATCCAGTTCTACAAGAATCAAGTCGCTGGCCAATGCAGTTGCTGACCTACAGTACACGCTGAAAGAAATTTGCAGCAACAATCAGAATGAGGCACTTTGTGCTCTGGAAAAACTGGCAGAACCTCAGATAGGAAATATTTTCAGGAGAAAATTTTATGAACCCAGTTTCTCTCATCTTCCCATACTTAGAAAAGCACCCACACGATTATGATACCTGTTCCTCAGAAATAGCAATGGCCTTCTACTGAGATGTGTGATTGATTGAATGTACCCCCTTCCCCCAAATCACATATATACTGGCCTTTCCCCTTACCTCTTCAGAAGAGTCCTCAGAGCTTTCTTAAACACTTTCTCCTGGGTCATAATCCTTAGGTTGGGTAGAATAAAATTCTGTATTTCTTAGATTGACTATTAATTTTTTGTCTATTAATACCTACTCATTTGTAAATGTGGGATATCATTTATGGAAAAAAAAAAACCCTAAGAGTTAAGAAGGTGGAACCCTAGAGAATGGAGCCCAGAGACACAGAGATCTATTACCAGAGAGTAGTAGGACTGAGTCCTAATCAAGGAAGTACCAAGAAATGCCCAGTAGGTTTCAAAATTGCTATAGAAGAGCAACTCCTGTGTGCCTCTTGTGTTTCCCTTTTCTGAATGAGACTATTTATAATAAATGATCCTACTCTTGTTCTATAATGGTAGGACAATATGTTGGGTGCATGACCCACAGGGAGGCAAATAATTTATCTCCTTAATATGCAAGTCTTTTTATCTTAAGGGCCTACACTTGAGAAACTATAAGGAACACACTTCCACACTCGGGTTAGTTTAGATGGTGAGACCTTAGAGTTGGAGCTGCTGCTGTAATAAGATGGCTTTGGGAGCCTTGGATGAGGGTGAGAGTATTTTGCAGTCAAATGCTCTACCACTGAGCTATACATCCTCTATGGGTGAGAATATTTTGAACATGGGAAGAACGTAAATCACTGGAGCCCAGAAGGAAATCTATAATATTGTTTCTCCAAGAATAGACCAATAGACAACAATCCGAGTCTACTGATATTTATAAATGTGAATGGTCTCCTCCTACACAGAATCATGGCTGGCTGCCCAATGTAAGTAACACAATAGACATGGACATTATTAAGAGTACTGAAAAACATGCATAAGTAAATACAGTTATGTGTGATCAAGGCATAAAGGCTTCCATATTGGTTACTCTTGTTTCAGTCACTCTGGAAAAATCTGGCTTCTGTGTCCTGCTGAGACTTGCACGGAGAAGCCATTTGTAAACCATATAAATTAGACTCTCCAGCATTAGTCAAGCCTTTAAATAATAGCAAACTCATAAGACACTCCAAACTAGAACTTCCCCCACTGAATTATCCCTGAATTCATAACCCACACACACAGGGAGAGATAATAAATGATCATTGTTGCTTTAAGTCACTAAGTATGGGATGATATATTAGGCAGCATTAGATAACTAACATAATTTCTTACTCTGATGTCATTTATATGACATTATAAACCATGCCAAAGGAAATTATAGGATTTAGGCTTTCAGACTTAGGTGATGAGTACAAATTTTTAAGTAGCAAAAAAATACTTTACATATAAAATAATCTAGTGTTTTCTTTGTAAGCAGGGAGAATCTTGCATTTTAAAACATTATTGCACATAACTATACATTTCAATAAGAATTTTAAGTAACATAAATCAAAGGTAAATTGCAATACAGGATAATACATTTTATGCCTGATGTATTTTAGAAACTGAGGGAAATTTTGCTGGATGAGTAAGAGTCACACTTGGATCTTGAAAAAAAATAAAAGTTAAACAATAAAAAGGAAGGAAAGAAAGAAAAAGAAAGAAAGAAAGAAAAAGAAGGAAAGAAAGGGAGTTGAATTAAGTAAAAAATGAAAGAAGGGTGTTATCTTCACAGGAAGCAGTAAGATTAAAGGCACAGAGCCAAAAGAGAGTTTGGATCTCTGTCCAGAGTCACGTAAGAGTTACTAAACACTGGGGTGCATGTATCCTTTCAAACCATGGTTTCCTCTAGATATATGCCCAGGAATGGGATTGCTGGGTCATATGGTAGCTCTATTTTTAGTTTTTAAAGGAGTAACCATACTGTTCTCCATAGTAGCTGTACCAATTTACATTTCCACAAACAGTGTAGGAGGTTGCCTTTTCTCCATACCCTCTCCAGCATTTACTGTTTGTAGACTTTTTGATGATGGCCATTCTGACTGTTGTGAGGTGATATCTCATTGTAGTTTTGATTTTCATTTCTCTAATAACTAGAGATGTTGAGCATCTTTTCATGTGCCTCTTGGCCATCTGTATGTCCTCTTTGGAGAAATGTCTGTTTAGGTGTTCTGCTCATTTTTTGATTGGGTTGTATCATATGATATAGCTTATATGCGGAATCTAAAAAACAAAAAACAATAAAAATTAACTTATTTACAAATGGAAACAGACTCACAGACTTAGAAAACAAAATTATGGTTACAGGAGGAGAAAGGCGTGGGGGAGGGATAAATTGGGAGATTGGGATTGACATGTACACACTACTGTATTTAAAATAGATAACCAACAAGGACCTACTGTATAGCACAGGGAACTCTGCTCAATATTCTGTAATAACCTAAATGGGAAAAGAATATATATATATATATGTATATGCATAACTGAATCACTTTGCTGTACACCTGAAACTAACACAACGTTGTAAATCAACGATAGTCCAATATAAAATAAAAATTTTTTTAATGAAAAAAGTTATTGTAAGATTTCAAACATAAGCATGATAAGATCAGATGTGCTTTAAAAGGAGAAAACTGGTGATGGGGTAGAGAGTAGTTTGGAAGATGTCAACAATAGAATAGAGAGCGATGAGGAGATTGTTGTAGCCTCCTGTTGAGACATTACAAGGGCTTGAATTAAAAATATGGCAGTAGCCATGGAAAGTCTTGCCCATACCAGTTAATGGCAACTCTATCCTTCCAGTTTCTGAAACCAAAACCTTGAGTATTCTTGACTGTTTTCCCCTATTTTTTCACACATCACGTAGAATACTTTGGCAAATTCAGTTGGCTTTCCTTTCAAAATATATATCTAATATCTAATACATCGCCTCTGCCTCAGGGACTTTGTGATTTTTCTTCTTCTCCTTTCAGCGCTGGTCCACCAAATATCTGTAAGTTTCACTCATTTTTATCCTTCAGGTCTTTACTCAAATATAACATTTTCATAGAAGCCTTTCCTGGGCATCAAATATAAAATTACAGTCCTTGCAATCTTCTTTATTCTCCTTCCTACCCTATTATTGTTCCTACATATTACTCCATCTATTTTATTTAATTATGTTGCTTATAATCTGTTTCCCCACCTCCATCCATGGGAGCTGGGAATTTGTATACAAAGCATGTAGACTAAGGAGAGACACATGGTAGGTAATCAATAAATATTTGTGAATGGATGAATAGGTTAAAAAAATACCTTCTATTATAATTGGCAACATGATGAATGAGGACAGGGAAGAAGTCAGGAATAGCTCCCAAGTTTTGTCTGTGTTAGAACTATCCAGGACCTCTCTCCACCATATACAAACTCCTTTTAGTCATAGGTCCTGAAAGGTCCAGTCAATTAATTCAGAAACAAATGTCTTAGGGGATGAAATTTTCACACAGTTTTCAGCTCCAACATTTAACAACAATTCCTTAAGTAGTTTTTAATAGTCACATCTTTCTCCAAACCCAACATATTAATCTTTTATAACTATTTGATAATAGAGAGAAAGAGTAAAAAGGGGAAACAATTTGGATTGAAATACCTGGGATTCTTATTCTATTTCTGCTATAATTTAGGAAACTTGCCTAAACTCCATTTGAAATTTTCCACATCTCAAAAAATAAAAAGGCAAACAAAAGTTAAATATATCTGCTCTAATTTGCAGATTACATTGCAAAGAAGAGAAAGAGAGTTATATAATATACCCATTAAAAACTAGAAAGGTTATGCACTCTATGCACAAAAATTCTTTTAATATTATGTTTCCAAGAAGTCTAACCCACTAATATTCCAGATATATAATTACAAACGAAGAATTTCCAGGTAGTTGTTATAATAATGAAAAGTTCTCAGAAGTAAGTTCTTCATAGTAGGAGTCAAATGTGATAGCCAAAAACTTTTTTCCTTCTTATTATAAAACCATTTCTTAGTGATCTACATTGATCATTAGCGTAAAATGCTTTGCTTGTGTTAGCTCACTATCTTCCCCTTAAAATCTCTGTAACCTTTAAAAGATTCCATCATCTCTTTATGTATTTGTCAAAAGTAAGAAATATGAAAGAAAAAATGTCCACATAGCCCAATTACAGATTACTGAAAAGGTCAGCAAGATGTCAATATTATGGAGCTGTCTGGAAAATCTCATGACAACTTTCAGCCGAGAGTTCAGTTAAATTGTTGGGTTTCTGACATAGAGGAATCAATCTCTCACAAGAATAAAGGGCAACAGATACTGTGTGGGTAAAGAACACTGGTTTGACTATTTTCCTGATGTACAGCAAAGCTAATGAGAAAAGTGGCATCAACCAACACATTACATTACTTCTGGTGATTAAAGGTCATTTGCTCTCTTATGTTTTTTCCACACTATAATGTGCATTTGACTTGTAATTAATACATTCTGGAAAAAGTTTCTAGTTCATCTTAAAGATCTTATAGCTTCAAGAAATTCCAAAACTTAAAGATTCTTAAGAAATGATAATTAAAGTTGTTTTGAGAAGTTTGTTACCAGTACAAAAATCCAAGATGCACTTGTTTTGTTTTCCTCTTGTTATTTTCAATTTATTTTGTATTTAGAGCACAAAATACCAAGGTTTATAAGACTTTCAGAAAAATTTGAATAAATCAAATATATTGTTCAAAAAATATATAACAAATATAGCTGTGTGAAGAAGAACTCTAAAAACAAAAGCAAATGAGCCTACTCTAAAATTATGAGATGACATATAAAGTCTTAAGAATGCTTTTTGAACATCTAATAATATTCACTCTAGCAATTAGGTCAGAGGGCATTTTCATTGAAGTTATTATGTACTTTTCTGTGGTCTAGTCAAATATATCTAAAGATGTCTAGACCTTGAATATTCATATAAATTCTCTTATCTTTAAAAATTAAAATCATTTTTAGCAGTATATATCTAAATTTAGTATTGCTATTGTAAACTGAAACCTGGAACCATCATAAATTGCTTGTTAGAACCACTTGGGCATATAATTTGGCAACTTATTTTAAAGTTGAACATTTACATACCACATGACCCAACAATGCTACTTCTAGATGTTTACTTAAGAGATACAAAAGCATTTCCACAAAACTTGTATAAGAATGTTTTACAGTAATTTTTTCATAATAGCTCCCAACTGAAAAAGCCCAAATGTTCATACATGAACAGGAAAATAAAAAGATAATTTGAGGTATTTTCACATAATAAAATACTACTTCACAATACAGGAACAACTTAGTGATACTCAAACAATATAGATGAATCTCAAAAATATTATTTTTAGTAAAAGAAGTCAGACACAAAGAACATACTACAGGATTCCATATATCTGAAGCAGAACAAAAAAAACCTTTTAATATGATAAAAATCAGAACAGTGGGGGCCATCATGGGTGGCTGTTGACTGAAGAAAGCGCGAGGAAACAGCCTGGGATGATGGAAATATCTATAACTTAACTGTGGTGGTATTTACAGGGTGTATATACACTTATCCAAATTCACTGAATCACATACTTAAGATATGAACATTTCATTTTGTATACATTTGGTTTCAATGAAAAAGAAAATATATGTCAAGTGATGGACAGGTATGAAGACATACACTTTCTCATGCTTCACAAAAGCAATTGACATCAAAATTCTTAAAATGTACACATTTCTTTTTCCTAAGTGAGTAATTGTGTGTGTGTGAAATACAAAGAGCTATATGCATTTATTAGTTTAAACATTATTTATATATTAGTAAAAGCTGGAGCAAAATTAAGTAAACCCTCATTCATACATTGGAATACTAAGCAGCCCTTAAAAATCTTTTTTCCTGAGTGTTTAATAACGTATCAGTATATTAATATAAATTAACCTTATACAATAATAATGTATATTAATATTATATATTAATAATATAATAGTATTATTGTTAATACATATTATATACACATTAGATTATTAAGTGAAATAGGTACATGTGCATGATAATACCATGTAATTAAGTATAGAGTAGCCAGACACATGTGTGTTTAAATGAACCTGTCTATATGTACATAGGAGTAGGAACCCACATCCATGAACAGTGAGCCCATATGGACTCATACTGAACATATTAATTTGTAATCTCATTTCTCAGTGCCACTGGAACATCTGTTATAGGGAGTATTTTATTTTACTGTATGTGCTGATTGCATTGTACAGTGTTTGGCAGAGCACGTACTCAAAATTTCCTTATTGCACAGAGTATTCTCAATAAATATGGCACTTCTCTATAGTTCTCCTCTGCGCTTAGGATTTGCCATGAGCCTGGCTTGCCTTTCGTTTGTAATATAATTGATACGGTGCTTCAACGACATACCTTCTTTTCATGTCCAGTGGGAAAGAGGAAGAAATTCAAGCCTGGAATAAATGTCTTCTCTTTAGGATTTTTCTTCCAAATCCAACTGATTGGGCTATTCAAAGTCAAAACCAATCTCTGTACTGCTAAGAGTTTCCAATGGAATGCTGTATCCCTAATGGTTTAAAACTGGGTCTGTGTTCCAATTTTTGGAAAATCCTTACTACAACTGGCTTAGAAAATTAGAGCACATCTTTGCAGCTGGAGTGTGCATCCCCTACATTGACCCTAGCTCTGCCTGGGTTCGAATCGCAGCTTTGTTACTTGCTACCTGTGAAACCATGGAAGATTACTTCAACCTTTCAGTAAATGAGTGATAATTATAGTATCTCATAGAGTTTGTGAGGATTAACTAAATTTACAGTGCATAAAACTGACCTGGCATACATAAGAGCTCCATAGCGTAGATATTACAGTTACGTTTATTATTACCATGAGATCTACAGGCTGTGCGGGGCAGGAGTAGGTCCCAAACAAAATTACACTTCCGTTAGGTAGGAAGAATTGTATGCTAGATAGTTAACCAACAGTGGCTGCTACAAATAATTACGTCCTAAGATAAACTATTTAAAAGTGATAGATTGATTTATTATTTTAAGAAATGGCTAAGGCAGTCACTAAATGTATAATTTATTAAAAATTATTTTGAAGGAACTGACAAGTGAATCCTTGGTTAGTCATTCAACTGTTTGGTCAAAACAGGACTCGTATGTCTTTCTTTATTGTTCTTTATAAAAGGGCAAAATGGTAATGAGCAATTTTAAGCGTGAGTCACAAAAACTGATGAAATAAATTCCTACCATCCATCTGGATTCTTCAGTTGATCATTTTAGAGAACTAAATATAAAATCTTTGGAAAAATAAAAGGAAATAGGGCTTTCAATATACATTCTGCTAAGTAGAATTACAGCTTAAAATGTCACTTAAATAAATTTATTACTTTTAAAAGCACAAAAAACTAAAAATATGGTTATGGATAACTTCTCAATCATTTATCTTGCACTCCTAAATTACACTCACTTGCATAAAGCTTTATTAGCTAGAAAAATTCATACTTATCAAAGGATAATAGGACTGCCTTGTTGGCTTAAACCAACTTTAAATTGCTGGGAAATGGATACATGGATGGGGGAATACCAGCTTAAAACATCTGCCATGATGTATGTCTAAGTATATAAATAAATTAAAGCTTACTCCCCAGATATCACAAAATAAAACCAAATATTTATATACAATAAGAATATTTAACTAATGATCACTTATTGCCAACATATGGCATACTGCTTTGTATGCTTTTCCATAGGGGTTATTCTATAAATTTTCAACATTCTTCCTTATTGAAATGATCTCTTCATTTGTGTACTTGCTCATTTGGACTCAGTGGGAAATAAATAGATAATATTTTAAATGGTTCTATAGAATTATGCCACTCATTATTGAGCTTAGCAGTTGTGCTACCTTTTAGGAAAGGTCACATTTTATTCAGTGCCCGAAGATAGATTGCCTGGAAAAGGTCTGTGTTATAACCAGTAGGCTTTGGGAGAAGGAAATTCTTTGTGCTTAAGGGAAGTAAGAATTGCAAATTATTTAACGGACTGATGAATGTACGTTACTGATCCAAAAAATATGATTATTTCAAAACTGTTTTAGGAGAATCAACTTATTAGATAAATGATTTTATAATCATAGACACTTTTTATTTAACAAGATGCATGCCTTATTGCACATTAACGTTTTCTTTCAAAAATATAATTCATTTGAATAGTTACCTTGTCTAGCATGAGGTCGAATGAAACATTTGCATGCGGTAGCAGGCACTGTGGTACAAGCTTTTTGTTTATTCAGAAACTGTGGATAAACTAGTTACTGTGAAGTCACTAAGAATACAAAAATCAAAAAAGTGCAAACCCTTAAATAACTTTGAGTTCTGTGCTTAGAATTGTTAAGATTGTCCAACAAAATATCAAAATAAACTTTACAAAGAAGGCTTTCTTTTTCTTTTACTATGTATGTAAAAGTGGGAGGGACCCGCACAATATTGTAAACACTTTTAAAGTAACATAAAAATTGAGGACTCAGAAAGATTTATTTCATGATGCTGACCTGGCAAGTTAATATTTAAAATGGATGGGAAAATATTATGTAATGAAACGGAGGCATTTTCTTCACCACATCCTTCAGACAGCACTACCCTTTTGCAAGAACATAACCAAGGGCCACAGAGACTGTTTCATAGGACAAATTTTGTCCTCCTAAATTATCTATTCTTTTGTGAATTGGAAATAATACAATTATTTGTTAATAATATCCCTTGAATCCCATTAGATTGAAAACTATTTTGGTCAAGAATTATATTTTATTCTATCTAGGCTTTGAACCTCAATGATGAAGGCAAACTTGAGGCAGAGCCCTTCCACTGAATTTTGTCAGGATTCCTCGTCTACACCAATAGCTAACTTCATAAACCTAGATGTCTTTCTTGACTTCATTATCTACTTCAAATGCTCACATTCAATCAGTTATCATATATAGCATACTTGCCTGTGTTTTCTTTTTCTCATACGACTGCAAATTTCTACATTCCCACCATCACTACTGTAGTTCTGAAATTTATCATTTCTCTCCTAGATGTCTGCTCCGGCTTTCTTTTCATGCCCATGGTCCCTATGTTGTCCAGTTCCCCATATACTGTACAGTCAGTTGAGGCATTTCTAGACATAAAGGTGATGCTACTTGAATTTCTTCAATTGCTCTTAGACAATGTTCTCTTTCCCCAATGTTGCATTCAAGAAACTTTATGATCAAGGCGCCTGCTTACTACTCTTGTGAATCTCTGTCAAATCAAACCTTTTACCCCAAGTCAGCTATTTGTAACTCTGACATTAGCTGGTGAGAGCCTTAAGATACTGTGTTTTGGTACCTTTTTATTTTGTTTTGTTTCGTTCGTGTGCTCCTGATGTCTAGAAAATGTGCTTTTCAATATTTTTACGTAAAAGTTTTTCACTCTGGTAGAAAATTTAGGAGAACACAGTTACAGATAAAAGTGCACCTTTCAGCATGAATTAACAAATTTACAAATCAACAAAATTAACATTTTGCAATATTAGATATTTGATCTATGATTGAAGTCCTCTTTTATTTTCCTGTCTAACCCCATGCTTTTAACTTCCTTTCAAATTCAGTCACTACACTAAAGTTGCTATATCTTTTCCATCTACATCTTTTTATTTTTCTAGATATGTATGCATCCACATAAGACCATAAAGGTACGAACTTCCAGATGTAAAATGAATAAATTCTGAAGGTCTAATGCACAACATGGTGATTATAGTTATTAATAAAGGATATGTCCTTGCAAGATGCTAAGAGAGTATATCTTAAATGTTCTCATCACAAAAAAGAAGGTAATTTTGTAAGATGGTGGAAATGTTAGCCAACCCTATAGTGGTAATCATTTTGCAATATATAAGTGTATCAAATCAACACATTGTACACCTTAACCTTACACAGATTATATGTTAATTATATCTCAATAAAGCTTGGGGAGGGGGGAAGAGATTGTAAGAAAGTATAATCCAGAAGAATAGAGACCCTTTTTGTTGTGTTCAATGTTGTATCCTAACACATAAAGTGGAGAAATACTGAAATATTTAAACAAATATATATATATATATACATATATATAGCTTTATATAATAAACATGTAAATACACATTAATATCTTTAATGATACCTAAAACTCATTCAGAAAAGTGCACAAATGATAGATACACACTTCAACGGAGTATCAGTGAATGAATGTTTCTGTGTCATCTCCACTCAGATCAAG
Source organism: Balaenoptera musculus (assembly GCF_009873245.2). Classification (NCBI taxonomy): domain Eukaryota; kingdom Metazoa; phylum Chordata; class Mammalia; order Artiodactyla; family Balaenopteridae; genus Balaenoptera; species Balaenoptera musculus. The sequence goes on along the minus strand of NC_045787.1, from coordinate 15,047,644 downwards.
AAATTAAACAACAGCAGCACTGCAGGAGCTCCTCTCTTGTCCCTATCTTAAATATCATGACTATACTGATTTCTAAAGCCATAGGTTAGTTTTGCCTGTTTTTGAGCTTAATATGAATCAAGTCATATTTTGGATTGTGTTTCTTTCTCTCAACAATTATATTTGCCATATTTATCTATGTTGTTGAAGCTCTTTTTATTCTTTGACTAAAGTAATTAATGTTGCTATCCTTGTTCATGATTTGTAGCATATAGGTGTGGATGTCTATTGGGTAAATACCTATGAATGGGATTGCTGGGCTTTAAGGATTGTGTATATTCAACTCTAAGAAGTGATGTCAGCTTTCCAATGCGACTTTACCAAAATAAATTCCCACAGATTGTGTATGAGAGAGCTCCTGTAGACCCACATCTTTTCTGACACTCGATACTAACGTTCTTTTTACTTTTATCATTCTGATAGATAATTAACACCATTTATTAACAATGAAAATGTTTTATTTTGCTTTTCCCTGATGATCACTTTTTCACATATTTATTGGACACTTGGATATTCTCTTTTGCTAAAAACATATTAAAGTTTTCCTCTAATTCCCTCTTGAGTAATATTTTTCTAATTGACTTGAATAAGTGTTTTATATATTCCAGACAGGAGCCCTTTGTTGGTAATATATATTCAAAGTATTTTCTTCTAAGTTCTATACCCTTAATGTTGTATTTTGATAAAATAAAATTGGTCAAGATCTTTTGCCTCATTCTTTTCCTTTTGTTTAGTGCTTCTAGTGTCCTGTTTAAGAAATATTTTTGTACTCAACTTTTTCCATCTCAAGGTCACAAATGTAGTCACAAGTACTATTTTATAGAGATGCAATTTTTTGCTTTGAACATTCAGATCCAATAACATTCTAATCTAATGCAGCTAGAATTGGCTTTAATGTATAGTGTGAGGCCTTAATGTATAGAAGTCAAAGTTAACCTTTATCCCTACGGTTATTCAATTGGCACAGAATAATTTATTTAAAGAATTATTCTTTAAGGTAGCACCTTTTAAATAAATGGAGTATGTAAAATGCTCAGATTGTAAAGCTAGTGATTCCTCAAAAACTGATCTTATTGACCAAAGCAATCTGAATAAATATTCCAGCAGGTTGTTTTGTGGAAATTGGCAATCTGAACCTAAAATTTCTATGAATATGCAAAGAACCAAAATAGTCTAGACAATCTTAAAAAAGAAGAGCAAATTTTGAAAACTGACATGACCACATAAAAAGACCCATAAAAGATTTATAGTAATAAAGGCAGGATGGTATTGGTGAAATGACAAATAGTCCATTAGGACCAAACAGACAGTACAGAAACAAATCCACACATATATGATTGTTCAGTTTATGACAAAGATGACACTGCAATGCAATGGAGAAACTTCTGTAGGTTTTTGTTTTTTGGTTTGTTTTTACCAATAAATTAAAATCAATTTCAGCTTTGTTGTGGATCTAAGTGTGAGAGGTTAAAACAATAAATCTCCTAGAAGAAAACAGGGTGGAAAAAAATCTTAAAGATTTTTTAAATAGAAGTAAAAAAGTGTCCGCCATGAATGAAAAGACCACATTATGAGAGTAAAAAGACAGGCGTTCAAGTGGGAAGAAATATGAGCAAAACATGTATTAGAGAAAAACAAATTTAGACTACAGAAACAGTACCAACAAAGCAATAAGACAAAGGCAGTCAGGTCAATAGAAAAATTGCAAATATTTCAACAGGAACTTCAAAAAAACATGAATGGCCAAAACACATATGAAAAATTGCTTTATTAGTGATCAGGAAAATGAAAATTAAAGCTGCAATATGATACACTGTACATCCACTCAAATGGCTAAAATTAAAGTGTAGTCAAAAACTGCATGTTGGTGAGATGTGGAGCAATTGTAATTCTTGTACACCATTGATGGGAGTGTAAATTTGTCCAGCCACTGTGGAAAACAATATAGCAGTATCTACTAAGGTCAAACTTACCAACTCAATGACCCTAAAGTACATGTCCAAAAGAAATAAGTAGATATGTTCACCAAAATACATGTACTAGAATGTCTATAGGAGTCCCACACCAGAAACAACTTCAACAGCCCTCTACAGAAAAATGATTAAACGAATCAGGATACACTCACTGTGCAATAGTAGAATGACATACTGTGCAGTAATAGAAATGAAGCAGTCCCAGAACACAGCTAGTCACAAAAACATGGATGAATTTCACAAATGTAGCTTTAAGTGAAAGAAGCCAAGCACACAAAAATATGTACTGTATGGCTATATTTATAGAAAGTTCAAACTTTGGCAAATCTAATCTATGCTGTTAAGAGATAATATATCTGGCTACCTTTGGGGCTGATAGTTAGGGATGGGGCTCCAGGAGAGCCTATGGGAATCAGAGTAATAGTTTGCGTTGTTCACAGTGCTGGTTCCACAGATTATTTGCTCTATGAAATTCATTGAACTGTGTACACTTAGGATTTGTGCACTTTTCTGTTACATTTTACACTTAATTAAAAGTTTATTATTCAAAAATTCATACAACCTATTTAAATTTCAGTGTTGGCTTCCTGGGTGGTTATTTAGCATCAGTATAAAAACTTTGACAAGCAATCTGTTGCCATGTTAGGTCAGAATACCAGCTTTGAGATTCAGGAAAATGAGAACTGGTGCCAGTGTGAAAGCCTTGGATGCTTGGTGCTTTGGTCAAGCTTCCTTTACCAAAGAATAGTCTAGACTCCCATGCTTTCCAGCTCGTTGACATTTGCCATGACGGTCACCTCGGCCATGAGCTAACACTGTTAAATCTTCCAAAACTTGGACAATAGGCCTTGAGATAATTTCACAGCAGATCCCCCCTTTGTTCCTTTGGAAATCTAGCTACTTAACCAATGATCTGTGGTAGAAGAGAACCTTCACATTTGACAACAAAAAAAGAACTCACATCATATCTTCCAAGTGCTAAATTCTGTACGGGATATTATGAAGGCATTGATTATACACTGAAGAGTGTAATTTTTATTTGGTAGAGGTGAAACGTATCTCCTTTAAGAAAGGTTCTGTATTAAGTAGGACGAAGCCAGTGGTCTCCAGCAGAGGGGATTTGGCGACGTAGCATTTTAGCAGCATGGCAGCAGCCTCGGCATGCTGTGAACATATTCATAGCAGCCTCATGAAAGTCCCAGGACTGCTGGGCCAGCAGCTGCTCACTACCAATGAAGCTCCTCTTATTACAGAGCACGGTTTTTTCAGTTCTTCATACAATCTTTTTATAGTATGGGGCTCCATTGCCACAAGGGCTCATTGCCAGCAAGGGACTGATTGAGCAGACAACTACTAAACATAAATAACACCTAGTTAAGTGGACATGTCATACATGGAAAAATAACAGTCTTGTAAGTCCGTATAGCAGGAATATTTCAATTGCATAAAAATTGAATCATCGTCAGTATGGCTGAACAATGTGAAGTAACCAGTAAACTCTTGTTAAACCTGCAAAAAATAAACATCTATGATAGGATGCTTAGAAGACAAAAAAGCTTAATTTAAAATCACACTTCATCACACACTTTCTGTAATTCTGAAGAGCAGTTAAATTGTATCCCTAAATACTTTATAATACCTTCCTCAGTGAGTCAGGAGAAAACAGGATGTTCTGTAAATTTAGTCTGATATGAAATATAATTCTCGAAATGGAAAGATCATAAGACTAGAAATCAGAAGACATTGATTCTCAGGGGTTCCATTGATAACCTGGGTAACTTTAAGCAAGTCACTTATATTTAAAATGGAAACAATAGCTGCTATACTGTTACCTCAGAATTGTTGACAGAGCACATGAAATAATGTATGTGGATGCGCTTTATATATCATAAAGAGCTGTAAAAAGGTAAGGTTTTAACACTTGGCTATAACTAAGGTGATCCCCGGATGGTTTCTGAATAATCTATGTTTATAGTTCTGGGACAACTTACATAATTGATACATAAATCTAAATTAACATTTCAACATATTTTTTCAATTTCAGAAGCTGAGGAACTTCACTTTTTAATGTACAAAATACACTTAACTTTTAAAAATATAAGCCTACGTTTAACTTTCATCATGTAAAATCTTCAGATTTTGGCTGCCTCATGTGCATATATTTCTGTTTTTGTAATGACTATACATCAGGACCCAGACTATATAGCATTTTCTTATTTTCACTAATTTTCCTTAAAAGAATCTCTTTCAAAATCTGAACAATTAAATGTTGCCTTTTTGTGTCAGCATATTTAACGCTCTTGATTTATACCCTACAAACAAATCCAAACATATCGTTTTCTTTTTATAACCCTGCACACATTTACCAAGATTTCCAGAACATTCTAAATGGAATGGGCTTTTTTGTAATAAACTTCTAAGAGACAAATCATCGTGAATCTCTCTCTCACACACACACTCAAACACACACACAGCAGTAAGAGGATGATCCTTTTCTCTTTCCAAAATATACATCCAGTCAGCTTTGCAGGTAGCAAGGCTTTCTTAAGCTTATTGTACACAAAGGACAATCCATAAAATGTAATTTAATTTTTTAATTAAAACTTCATTTCTGTTTAATTGCACACTACACCTTCTTCAGTGCTGAAACATAATGAGAAGGAAGCAATTTCAAACGTGTTTAAAGGTCTTACACTGCTCCAAAGTAGAACTGGTTTCCATGGCAACTGGCATACCACCCTCTATTTATTCCAAATAAATGACAAATCAAAAGTGCAGCTGCAATATCGGGTAATTCTATTTCTCTTAACACAATGCAAAGCTACAGATACCTCTGCTAGCGTGGTTACCACTTGTGATAACCTAATAAGTGAAAAAAGCAGGCTGTCAAAATGTAGTCTGTGGCTGCAGTTTTCTGCAGTGAGAAGACTGTCACAGTGACCTTGACTTCCATTCTATAAAATGCCCTTGGGTGAGAAAGCAAAACAGAAGGCACTATTTTCATGATGTTAGATATTTTACACTGCAAATGAGATTTGTTTGTCTTAACCTAAGAAGCAAATCAAATTCCAAATTACATCATCTAATAGCTACTGCTGGGAGCTGCCGACAACAGGATTATTGATTTGGAAACCCAACATCTGCAAAACGCTAACCTGATCTATTAGGGCCAAACAAAGGCTGTATGGCTCAGCTGGTCCCTTTTTGTCGCCTTCATCATGCTTTCAGTTAAATGAGCTCCAGCCCAGGAGACAGGAAAAGAGGCCGGTGAGAGTCCATCAAGTTAGTGACCATATGGGAGAGCATCAATCAGACTTAGTGCAAAACCTGCGCCCCCTCCGGCTCATTCACATGAAAGCCTTCTCTTCCACGTTCACACATGCACACACACACACACAAGCACACACGCACTCCTTTCGCCTGAACACCAGAGCCAGGGTGCTTGAGAAAAAAATATCTGTAACTTTCACATTTCAACTTATTTGTAAGTCCTCTTATGAAATGTAAATGTCGTGGAAAATTCAGTATCCATTCAGATAGAGATGGAAAATCTAATTTCATACTATTTTCTCATAAGAGCTGATATTTTATAGTCTGAAATATTCATATTTTTATTCTTCATTTCTTTTCAAAATATGCTTACAGATTTAGGTATATGTCAGCCACATAACTCTGATGAGATTGTCTGTGATCAATAATCAACCAAACAGATACATTTTTCATTTGGCAATTGGAGAGATAAAATGGCTAATGAAAACACACACATAGGCACACCCAGGCATTTTGTTGCCATTCTCATCCTCTGCAATAAAGACTAGGGGCCTCCAGAAAGAGCAGAGGCCACGCTCTGTTGTTATGTTCTGCCTGCTGGTGCACAGCGAAAACACAGCCATGCTGGGGTCAGCAGCACGGAGCTCTGATTATTTTCCCCATTGTTTGTAGGCAAGATGGTTCTTTCTGCATATGAATAGACCAATGAATAGAACTGTTTCAGCATTTAGATGTTAATTCCTTTATGATTTTTCAACATCACCGTTCTTCAACACCTCTACTTGTTTTTGTCACAGCAATAAATGCAGAGGATCTAGGGTCAACGTAGTTGGTTTTGAGGTCCTTTAAAACTGCTCATTCACCCACCTCCTAGAGAAAGGGAAATAAAAACAAAAATAAACAAATGGGACCTAATGAAACGTAAAAGTTTTTGTACAGCAAAGGAAAACATAAACAAGACGAAACGACAACCCTCAGAATGGGAGAAAATATTTGCAAATGAAGCAACTGACAGAGGATTAATCTCCAAAATTTACAAGCAGCTCATGCAGCTCAATGTCAAAAAAACAAACAACGCAATCCAAAAAGGGGCAGAAGACCTAAATAGACATTTCTCCAAAGATATACAGATTGCCAGCAAACACATGAAAGAATGCTCAACATCATTCATCATTAGAGAAATGCAAATCAAAACTACAATGAGGTATCACCTCACACCAGTCAGAATGGCCACCATCAAAAAATCTACAAACAATAAATGCTGGAAATGGTGTGGAGAAAAGGGAACGCTCTTGCGCTGTTGGTGGGAATGTAAATTGATAGAGCCACTATGGAGAACAGTATAGAGGTTCTTTAAAAAACTAAAAATAGAACTACCATACTACCCAGCAATCCCACTACTGGGCATATACCCTGAGAAAACCATAATTCAAAAAGAGCCATGTACCACAATGTTCATTGCAGCTCTATTTACAATAGCCAGGACATGGAAGCAACCTAAGTGTCCATCGACAGATGAATGGATAAAGAAGATGTGGCACATATATACAATGGAATATTACTCAGCCATAAAAAGAAATGAAATTGAGTTATTTGTAGTGAGGTGGATGGACCTAGAGTCTGTCATACAGAGTGAAGTAAGTCAGAAAGAGTAAAATAAATACCATATGCTAACACATATATATGAAATCTAAAAAAAAAAAAAATGGTTCTGATGAACCTAGGGGCAGGACAGGAATAAAGATGCAGATGTAGAGAATGGACTTGAGGACACAGGGAGGGGGAAGGGTAAGCTGGGACAAAGTGAGAGAGTGGCATGGACATATATACACTACCAAATGTAAAATAGATAGCTAGTGGGAAACAGCCGCATAGCACAGGGAGATCAGCTTGGTGCTTTGTGACCACCTAGAGGGGTGGGATAAGGAGGGTGGGAGGGAGACGCAAGAGGGAGGAGATATGGGGATATATATATATCTATATCTATATATATATAGATATAGATATATATAGCTGATTCACTTTGTTATACAGCAGAAACTAACACACCATTGTAAAGCAATTATACTACAATAAAGATGTTAAAAAAAAAAACCTGCTCATTCGAATCCTAAATAAGCCAAAAAAGTATGGATTCCATCATGAACACTAGTTAGAACAAAATCCCTCTTCTTAAAAATAGATATGCTACACCAAAGCCAGCAATAAATCTGTTTAAACTAATAATGAGCAAGGTTTTACACAAAGGTTTAGCAAAACATCAAATAAATGCTAATGATTCTATTAAATATTGACTTATTGCTAAAATCTCGTGTTAAGATTTAATCGAATAGCAGCAGATAAACCAAGTTGCCATATAATTAGCTAAAAACTACCTAAGAATTCAATACGAGTTTTTTTTTTTTTTAATTAACCACCTACACTCACTCAATAACCTACTGTTGTACTGTTTGACTACATCAGATTTAATGAAAATATATATAAAATTCTGGTCTTGAACGTTTGACAAGAGTAAAACTGAAATTTACCTTTGAGTTGTTGATTTTTAAATGAATTAATATAAACAAGATTGCAGAGGGCATATGGAATTAAGACAGTGAAGGAGGTTTGCAACTTAATAAATGGAGCCAGTTTTGCACACAAAGGACTGGTGCTAAGCAGGGCTTCATTTTAGAGCAACCCATAGCTGAGGCTTTTTGAGTCAGAGAAGCCTTTGGGTTCAGTTCTTGCTCTGACACTAAGAGGCTTGTTTTGCTTAAGCAATTGATTTAACTTCTCATCATTAGGCCCCTGCTCTGTGACACGGGGTCAGCAATATCTGTCTCAGAGTGCTGTCAGGCGAGGTAAGTGAAGAAATGTCAGTAAAGCACCTCTGCAGTGCCTAGCACAAAGTAGGCAATTAATGGAGTTCTTTGCCCACTTCCTACTTTCTTCTAATATAACACTTAGGCTGGGAAAAATTGTAAAACCAGTGAAATGCATTCTTCCTTACTGTACACCAGCTCGCTTTCCCACAAACAGTCCTACTATTTCTCCCATTCTTTCTCATCCTCACAGGAGATTCTGTCTGTCTCCTCAAAATTCATTGAAAAAAAGCTGTATAGGTGGTGGGATGAATTGGGAGATTGGGATTAACATATATACACTAGTATGTATAAAATAGATAACTAATAAGAACCTGCTCTATAAAAAATAAACAAAATTCAAAAATAAAAAAGCTGTAGAGGCTTTGGAGGAAGTAGAGAGATTTATTGTTTTTTAATAACAAATTTAAGACATATGACTTTTGAAAAAAAATTCAATGTTAAGTTATATGGAGTAAAATGCTACGGTTCTCATTATACTCATTCTCCTTTTTTATTTTTATCATGATTATCCAAGTACATAGTTTTCAAAATCAAATAAACTAGGAAAAGTATAACATAACACAGTAGACCTTGTCTTTCATATATTCATCTTCCTGTTTACCCACTATAGGCATTGGTTTTCAGCTCCTTCATTACTCCATCTACTTAGGGTCAGATTGGTACATAATATACTTATACTGTCTTTTTTTCAAGTTTCAGATAGCAATTTATTGATTCCCTAATATAGAATATGAAGATTCAAATATCTTTTTTCCTATGCCAACCACACATTCAATATGTATGTGTGGACTCACACGTACATATTTCCTCTGTCCAACTTCCAAAATAATTTTACTGTAATTTTGGTGAATTCAATATTTAGCATTTATTTTCTTTCTTGTACAGCTTTTTGTTTTCACTGGAATTAACAGTTGCATCTTTTTTGCTTTGCCTATTTACTATGTTGAATACATCATTTAACTGACTTTTTTGGGGGAGAGATATTCCTTCTGGAGCCCTCTTTCTTTCATTCCAGTTTAGCCTGCATCTGCCGAAACAAGAAGCACGGTTGAGGGAGTGCTGTAATTACCATTTAAAAATACCCTTAGCTCCTCTACTGCACTGGATTCCTTGTACTTTCCCTCCCATGATCATGTTACATTACATAAGGCTCCTTCTTGCTAGCAGACTTACTGAGAGACTCTCCAGGCCGATGTGATGAAGTAAGTGGCCATGCTGGGAAAAATCATGGGCTAGCCGCCGTGGGCAGCCCCTAGGAGCTGTGTAAACCTCTAGGAGCTTAGGAAGTCTCCACTCAACATCCAGCCAGAAGCTAAGACCCTCAGTCTGTACCACATGTGAATGAATTCTGCCATCAACATAAGTGTGCTCAGAAGCAGAACCTTCCTCCAACCAAGCTCACAGATACAAATACCGTCCAATTAACACCTTAACTGCAGCCCTGTTAGACCCTTAGCTGAGGATCCAGCCACACCATGCCAGGACTTCAACTCTGCATAAATACCAGGAAGTAATAAATATGTGTGTTTTAACTCGCTAAGTTTGTTGGAATTTGTCAGCAATGTAGAAAATGGACACTTTTTCCTTTCCAAATTCCTTTTCTTATTTGTTCATTTTGATGTTTGCCATTGGATTAAAGGATTTTTTTTTCAAATATCACATAATCCTCAGTTATCCCCTTATATTTAATCATTCCCCCTAAAATGATTGGGGTTTTGCATGTATGGATTTTTTCCATAACTTTGACTTAATTTTCTCTCCATCAACTGATATTTCCCTGGAGCTGGGGATATGGCTGTATCCAGGAAGAAAACATTGGTTTGCTTAAGCAGAATACTGTATGATACTAGCTACTTACCTCTATTTCAAGGTTAATTATAGTGATAACAACATAAAGTATCAGTGCGGTATTAAAGCACCAAAAGTCCTCTCACTAGGATGCCAGGAGCAAGTAATTAGAGTGTACAATATATATCCAGTGTGCATTCTAAGCAACACTGGGTTCAGTTATCCTAAATACTGGCTAAATCTTTCAGCTTAAGCACTATATTAGGCAGTATTTGATAGACTATGCTTCAGTAGCAAATTAATTCTAAAATATAAGCTGCTCATACTACAAAAGCTTAACTCTCAAGCACACATGATCTGATGTAGGAAAGATGATACCGTGGTCACTTGTGCAGTGTGTAATGGTTCCGGGTCCAGGCTGCTTCCATACTGCTATGTCACTGTCACCATCTCAAAATGTGGTTTTTCATGATCAACGGCCAAAAGGAAAATGGGGAATGGAAGAGCATATAGAATCTTAAGCCTTAGACCAGAGGTAGGGTTCACATTTCATTAGCCAGACTCAGTTACATGGCTACAGCTTGATTACAAGGGAGGATGGGACATGAAAAGAAATACATGAATATTTGCTGAGTTCTACTTATCCTGGAAACAAGAACATTGCTTATCTCTAATCATAACTTTCTCCTAAATAGAAGAGTGTAGATCTTAAGCACATTGTTATGGTTTTAAACATTATAATTAAAATGGTATTCACTTAACTTTCAAAAACCTGTCCTGTAACATTTGAAGTGATGTAAATATCAGAGGAGAGAAACTTTGTAGCATGTGTGGCACTGAATTGAGTTTTGACTTGAGTAGTGAAATTAAATTACCCGTAAAATGAAGTCTGCTTATCTTAAAAAGCTGACAGAAAGCTTCAGAATGATAAAAATGATCCCCCTCGCAAATTTACTCTGGGCTAGAAAAAAAAGCCAAACATAACTAAAGGGATCCAGCCACCAAAATTATAAAATTCACAATATCTAGCATGCTATTAGAAATTGTAAGGCACTGAAAATTACTACCCATAACTTAGAGAAAAAAACAGAAAGAGAACCACATGTAACAGAGATGACAAAATTAGTAGACAGGTAACTTAAGCTATTATAAATCTTATAAATGTGCTAATGAATGTAAAGGGAGGCATGAAATGTTAAGAGAAATAGAAGACATGAAAAGGACCCAAATGAAAGCTCTAGAGATAAAAAATATTATACCTAAATAAAAAATATTCTGAAAGCGGTTAACAGTGATTGGACACAGAAAATAACTGTGGAGTTGAAGAAATTACCCAAAATAAAATGTAGAAAGGAAAGTATAGAAAATAAAAATGAGAAAGGCATAAGTGGCTTGTGGGAAATATCAAGGAGTCTAACATATGTGTAATTCAAATCCCAGAAGGAGGAGAGAGAGAGAGAAGAATATAACACACACATGCGCGTGTGTGCGCACACACACATACACACACACACACACACACACAGAAAGGGGGAAGGAAGAAATAATGGCTGATTTCCTTAAAATATTATAAAAAATTGAGACCAAGGGGCCTATGAGGCTCAAGAAACTCCAAGTATAAGAAATAAACAGAAAACCAAACCAAGGCACATTGTAAGAAAATTTATCAAAATTGTGTACAAAGAGAAAATCATAAGAGCCATCAAAGGTAGTAAGGGATACATCTAATACAGAGAAATTGAGATAAAATGATAGATGAATCCCTGTCAAAATTATGCAAGCCAGAAGGCAATTGACTAACCTCTTTAAAGTACTGAAAAAAATATGGTCAAACCAGATATATATACTTGGCAAAAATATTTTTTACAAATGAAAATAAAATACATTTTCAGGAAGAGAGATATCTGGAAAATCCCTAAATATTTACGAGGTAAACAATACACTCTTAAATAGGGTAGTCAGATAAAATACAGGACACTCAGTTAAATATGAATTTCAGGTTTGCAATGAGTTCTTTAATATAAATAGAACTCAAATATTACACGGCACATACTAATACTGAAAATAAATTGTCAATTTGAAATTCAAACTGGACATCTGTGTGTTTAGTTTTCTAAATTAGGCAACCCTACTCCTTAGTCATCCATTAATCAAAAAAGAAATCCCAAAGGATATTAGAAAATATTTTGAACTCTATGAAAATGAGCGTATAACATATCAGAAGTTGTGGGATGCAACAATATGTTGACTGGAGGTAAGTTCATAGTTATCAGTTGCTTATATTATCTAAAGAGAAAAGTCTAAATCAATTATCTAAGATTCCACAATCAGAAATTGAAAAAAGTACATCAAATAACACCCAAGCAAGCAGAGGAAAAGGCTATTAGGATAAGAGCAAGAGATCAATGAATTAGAAAGTGATCAAGATATAGAGAAAAATTCATGAAACCTAAATCTCCCTCTTTGAAAAGATGAATAAAATTTATAAACTTCTAGCTATCTGTTAAGAAAAAGAGAGAAGCTGTCAATTACCAATAACTTCCATTACCAGGAAGAAAAAAGGGGGCATCATTGTGAATCCTGTAGACATTAAAAGAATAATAAAGAAATACTATAAATAATTTATACCAATAACTTTAATAATTTAAGATGGAATAGACCAAATCCTTGATACAAGTAACCAAAACTCACTCAGTAAGAAATAAATAACCTAAATAGCCCTATGTCTATTAAAGGAATTGAATTCATAATTGGCAAAACTACCCACAAAGAAACTCCAGGTCCAGATGGCTTCCCTGTGAACTCTACCATTCACTTCAGGAAAAATACTATCAATCTTACAGAAAGCCTTCTATAAAATACTATTTATTTTATGAAGCCTCAATTACACTGGCACCAAAATGAGAATGACATTAAAAGAAAAGAAAACCAGAGACCAATATCCCACATAAACAGAGATATGAAAATTCTAAACAAATTTTACCAAATATAATCCAGTAATGTATAAAAATTATAATACATCATGACCAATTGGGTTTAATGTCAAAAATGATAAATTTGTATTACATTAAAAATCAGTCGATGTAATCCTAAATCATATAATTAGGCTAAACATTTTTTTAAAGTATATGATAAACTCAATCAATGCAAAATATTCTTTAAAACATATCATAAACATTCATGATTAAAAAAAAGAAAACTGCCAGAAAAGTAGAAATAGAAGGGAACTTCCTTGATATGAAAAAAACCTCTATGAAAACTTACAATGACATCATACTTAATGGTGAAATAGACAAGACTTTTTCCTTAAGATGCAGAACAAAGTAATAACACCCACTATCATTACTTCTTATAAGTTAAGAAGTTAGTAAGACATGAGACAGACTGTGTCAGAACATACCTTAACAGACTCATTTTAATATAATAAGCTCTTTTAAGGCCCAATCTTTAAATATTGTCATATTTGAAGTACTGGGAGTTAGATCTTCAACATATGAATTTAGGGGGAGGGGTAGACACTATCATGTTTTTAAAAATGCAACTCATCTTTATCTCAATAATAGACCCAAATTTTAAAACAATAACTATAAAAGGCACAGATAAATGTAGGGGAAATTTTTCATGACATTAGATTAGGCAAAGATAGATAAGGACACAACAAGCATGACCATCAGAGAGAAAATTAATAAATTTCATTTCATTAAATCTAAAATGTTGGAGCTTTGAAAGACATTGTTAAGAAAATAAAAAGGCAAAACACAGGCAGGAACAAATATGTCTAAAACCTCAATCTGATAAAGGACTTGAATCCAGAATATTGAAAGAATTCTTACATTGTGAAATTAAGAAGAAAAACAACCCAGTAAAAAGCAACCCAGTAAAAACTTGGGCAACAAGTTTGATCAACCACTTCATCAAATAATGTACACGAATAATGAAGCTGTACATGAAAAGGAGCTCAACAACAGTATTCATTAGGAAAATGCAAATTAAAACAATGATAAGACATACATCAACTACAATGACTTTATATTTAACAGACTGACAGTAACAAATGTTGGCAAGATGAGGAACAATGGAATATCCACACATTGCTGGTGGGAATAGGCATGACAGTCTTTGGAAAACACCTGACAATTTCTTATAAAGTTGAAGATACTGCTACCATATGACCTATCTAACACACTCCTAGAAATGACTCCAGAAGAATGTATAACATATGTCCACAAAAAAACTTTTACATGAATGTCCATAGAAACTTTGTTTATAATAGTTAAAACTGGAAACAAACCAAATACCTATCAACTAGTGAATGGATTAGCAAACTGCGGTATCTTCACACAGTGAAATATTATTTTGCCATTAAAAGGAATATGCTACAGCTACCTGCAAAAATAGGGATGAATCTCAAAAGAATTTTGCTAAGTGAAAGAAGACAGGTACAAAACACTACATACTTTATAATCCCATTAAATTAAATTATAGAAAAATTTAAAAATATAGTAACAGCAGATTAGTGTCTGCTGGAACCATGGATAACAGAAAAAAATGATTGCAAAGGAGCACAGAGAAGCTTCTGGGGGTGATAGAAATATTTTACCTTTTGATAGTTGTAATGAGTACAGAGTTGTAGACATTTGTCAATATTCATTGAATTTTACACATAAATCATTGACTTTGGGGGTTGACTTCAAAGAATAGGCAAGTTTTATGAAGTTTTCTTTTTCCATTCTAAAAGGTAATCCTTATATATATAGACTCATGCAACAGAATGAACCCAAAGCTGAGTACTCTAAACACACGTGTTCCCCAAAGTAGCAAATAGATAAGGAATGAGTTTACATACATAAACTTGCCATGGTGCCAACAGCTGAAAAAGAAGTACTTTATCTTGAGGACACATGGAGTGGTGGCACTCAGATAATCTTTCAGTAAAGACATTTTGGACCAATTCCTAAGCCCTCCCCAAAGAGAACAATAATAAATGGGAGGAATTTGGAAGGGGGTGGAGTTCTGGGATTACACTAGGCAGAGTACAGAAAGGAGTATTCTGTTACCCACACCCATAGCCTTGGAAAGGAAAATCAATTAAATTAAATTCACTGATATTTTTAAACTATGAAATGAGAGTTTTACCTTTACTGTCTAGAACACAAACTAATTATATAAAACCAAGTTTAATCACTACAGTGACCATCACAGCAGAGAGACATTAGAGGCAAAAAATGTTATATAATCAGCAGGCATTGTTTTGCTGGGTAGAAGAAAACCTCACACCTCAATTGCTCTAAATAAATATTTCATGGGTGCTGTAAGTGTCATCATTTGGTGACTGATGTAATCAGTGTTTCTTCCAACCCTTTCCAATTGAGTTGGCATCCATATTTATGTGACCTTTTAATTAGCATCTCAGAGTTGTCTTTAGCATAAAATTTTATACCTATAACTGTCTAATCAACTGTTAAAGCTTTAACGTATTTCATGGAGAAAGAATAATAAGGCATTTACCATGTTATGTGATGATATAAGTAATCATTTATATAGAGAGATGATAATACATAGAGAAGATGAATTTTTATTAAACATATGAAATTCCTCAATATTTTCATCAGAGAAAGAATAAACAAACCTTACTCAAAAATTATTAACTATATAAGAATTTCTTAACTTAGTGTCTCAAATCCTATAAAATAGGTTGCAAATCTATGTATGTAGATACATTATTTTCTGGTTAAAAACAAAATATCAGTAAATTTTGTCTTGATGGAGTCTGTAACTTAAAAAAAATTGAGAACCACTTGGCATTTGCGAGTAATGAAATGAGAAACTACATTAAATCTCATTTTTAATTCTCTCAATCAGAATTTTGTGCCTTGGCACTAAAGAAAACTGGAACATTAAACTGTGTGTGGTTTTAATATAAATTTAAACCTACTCATTAGTCAAGATAAAATATAATAATATTAATAATAATAACAACAAACTTTTTATCGCAACTACCATCTGCCAGACACTGTTTTAAGTGTTTCATACACATCACCGCATCTACCTGTCACAATAATCTTAGAGACTAGGTACCACAATCATTCCCTTTCACAGATGAAGACATGAGCATTCAAGTGTCTTTCCAGGACCACACAGCTAGCGAGTGTCACAGCAGTAGTGTTGGAGCCAGCATTCAAACCCAGCCAGTCTTGCCTCACAGGATGCTTCAACCCACCAAGGTAAGTAATCTTTCAAACTACATGTGCTTTGAAAATTGACATCTAATTTTAAAACTAATTGGGTCATTAGATTGCAGTCTACTTGGATTAATGTCATAATAGGTATTATCACTTGTACTGATAAGAATTTTCAGCTTCAGTAATCAACTTTGTTGAAAAACTTTAACGTATATATTTACATTGCTTTTTAAATATATGTTCTGTTAGAAAAAAATGAAATGAAGTGATTCTTTATGTGGACCTTCTACTGCTTTGCATTATAGCATAGTCATAAGGATAATCTGAATTGATCATTTGTTGTATGTAATAAGATACACATTTAAAACTAAGGTAATAACTATGTAGATTCATTTATGGCATTTTATGAATATGTGTCTTTATTAGATGAATATATTATTGTTTTCATTTGTTCTGTAAGAACCAGATTATTTCATTTCATTACATACAGTTTAGAAAGTAACCATATCCTTTAATTAATGATAGTTTTTTTGTGTTTTTTTTAAGGATAGTATAGCTGTCTTAGAGCTGCAAATCCCATACACTCAAAGCTTTGGACAGTAGCTGGGTTCCTAGAGCTCAGTAAGCTCTTACAGTAGAAGCTGAAAAACCCTTCCTCTATCAAAATTGTTTCATATGTTAAGTATATAGTTATATAATGGTAATATAGTATCTAACTAAGAAACATGTTCTGATTTCTACATAAGAATACTTAAAGGATTTTCTGTTAAGTTTGCATTCTCTGAAATATGAGTTATAATTGCTTGAGGGTTTCCTTGTGTATGAGACATTATATCATAATCGTAATCATATCATAATCTTACCACTAAGTAAGATTCAGTATTTTATAGAGTTTGAATTTATAGAACATTTGGAATTGTAGTATCCAAATTCCTAAGGAATCACCATTTTAATTGAGTTTACTCATTGAAGGCAAAATGTATTAGCTTTTTAAATGCCAAAGTAAGACTCATAAAAAAAATAATGTTAAATAAATTCTCATACAATCTAGAATCTGCAAAATTGTGGTGCCCTAATTTATAAAGCTATGGAAGTTGGAAGAAGGAGATGGAAGAAACATCATAGATTTCCTCAAAAAGAGCAAAGTCTGGAAATTAATGGTAAATTTCAGTGTGTGTGATTCTAAGAGACATAGTGTCACATTTTCAAATGGAAATAACAGACTACTTACATATATACATTTTTGTTATTTTTAAAAGACCTCTGACCTGGTCCCGTCCTTTCATTGTATAGGTAGAAAACTGGTCCAGAGAAGTTAAATAAGTTATCTGATGAGCAAAGAAGAACTAGAACCAAATTTTTTGTTTGTTTGATTGTTTGTTTGTTTAATCCAAATTCCTAGTCCCTTATGTATAATTTTAACTATAGGCTTAGAGCAATTTCTCACTGGTATATTTTTAATCTCTAGATATATTATTTGGACTTGCACTTTCTGCCAAATTCTGAAATTTGTTATGCTTGATCTCACAAGTAATCTTAATCATTGTCTTATATGACTGAATCTGTGACCTCCTTTCATTATTTTTACTGCAGAGAAAATATTATAACTATATTTAATTTCATGAAATATCATTCATTTACATTTTCCTGGATGTGATAATTTGAAAAGTGATAGGACAAAGTTTTATTTAGCACAGAAAAAGAAAATACCAATTGGAAGAAAAGTACCTTCAAATTTTTTGACATCTTACAAGTTTGAATTGATCCTGAAAATTACAGTTGCTTCTCACAGTCCCAGCCAATACCAAGAAGCTTCCTAGAGAGTGTGATAAAATAGCTGTGTAATTTGGGTCTCACTTTTCCATCTCATCTTTTTTGATCTCACTACCACTATACAATTAAGCCCCCCAAAATTCTCACGTGTGACCACTTAGTTCTTGCTATTTTCAACTTCATATCATATTACAGTATATGCAAACTTTAAGCAGGTTTTGATATATCTTTTAAAAAAGACATTTAAGCCAAACTAAGGGCTGAATATACTGGACTGAATACTTCCCTTAGGTTAGCAAAGGAGAAACTGCCTTACGTTTGTAAAAGAGAATTTGTAGTGGTAGTAAGATGTGTAAGGGAGAGTTTGAAAAGCATCCTGAACTCCATATCATGGCACATGTCTCTCAGCAGCTACTTGGCATTGACTCCTCTCCCTTCGTAACCCCTATGCCTTCAACTTTCTCTTCTACATTCTCTCTTTCAGTCTTCAGTTGTTTGCCAAGTTGACCATAGTATCTCACTTCTCTTGGCATGATACTGCATCTACCACACTGTGTGTTAGTCTTTGATTTACTCACCAGTCTTCTCATTAGACTTACATCTCCTTAAATTCAGAGATCAAATTGTATTTTCCTCTCCCCACCCCACCTTGGGTTACATGAAAGTGACTGCCACAAAGTAGGGGACGCTTATTTAGAAACCAAGAAGTGTCATAAGACTACAGATAAAATTTTACCAGAATACATCGTATGAAAAGATTACTTGGGTGAGAGGGTGGAAGAGGACAGGAGATGGAAAATCAGAAAAAGTTGTGGTATAGGCAGTGTTGTTTTGAGTAATGCTTCCACTGATAGCTAGAACACTGATGGGATAAAATGTTAGAAAGTGGACTTGAGAGAAAAGAGATTGAGCAAAAATAAATAATCAGGTAATTATGTGTAAGAAAGAAGAATTACTCTTGTCTGGCTAGAATAACAGGAAGAAAGTGGGAGGGGGAAAAAAATGGGTGATACCAGACTCTAGAATATCCTGGAGTTTAAGATTTAAAATTTTGTTTTGAACAATAAATGAATTAATGAACTGTATTTCAGGAAAGTTATCTTTGTAGAATTTTGCAAAACGTTTAAGGAGGAAAGTTAAGAGACTACCGACAGTCTCCTACTTACATGGTTTGACATGATTTTTCAACTTTACGATGGTGCAAATATATGCATGCAGTAGAAATCCTGAATTTTGATCTTTCCCTGGGTTAGTGATATGCAGTATGATACTCCCTCGTGATGCTGGGCAGTGGCAGTGAGCTATAGCTCCCAGTCAGCCCCAGGATCACGAGAGTAAAGAGCCAAAATACTTACCACCATTCTGTACCCAGACAATCATACTGTTTTTTTCACTTTCAGTACAGTATTCAATAAACTACCTGAGATATTCAACACTTTATCATAAAATACGCTTTGTGTTAGATGATTTTGCCCAACGGTAGGCTAATGTAAGTATTCTGAACACATTTATGGTAGGCTAGGCTAAGCTATGATGTTAGGTAGGTTAGGTGTATTCAATGCATTTTTGATTTACAATATTTTCAACTTACAGTGGGTTTATCGAGCGGTAACCCCATTGTAAGTCAAGGAAGATCTATATTAACAGTGCCAAGCTGGAATTTGTCCCCTGTCCTAAAGAAGCTAATAGCTGATTGGATTATATGTTTCAGTGATCGTGTGCCCTGCTGAAAAGAAGGTAGAGTTGAATTTAGAAGCCTTGACTGTGTTTTCACTAACTATGTAAACTTCAGTAGTCAACCTAAGTTTTAGTCTTACTAACTTGAGAAGTTAACAACTATTCTGCCTGCAACATATGTTGTTGAAAGGATTACATGAGAAAAATAAATGTTATAAAAATTGCAATTCACAAAAAAATTAATTGTTTCTGTCATACTGTTTTAATGAACCACAAAGCCCTTCTGAAAATATGGAGTCCAGGGACCAGTTCTTGTTCAAATGCATATCATTACATAAAAATATATAGTTAATAAATCCAGCTTCATATCCATGCACATGGAAAGAAACAAAAGGAAACTCTAGAGCTACATTTTTAAAAATAATTTTAGGTATCAGGAAGTTATAAGGTCAAACAATAATTATGTTCGCTTGAACACAGCTTTATTGTCCTATATTGAATTTTCATTATAAAAATGCATGTTTATCTAGCCAAATGGACTAAATACTTTGAAGCAATCTGGTAAATACATCAGAAAATAACTTGGAATAAAAAAAGTTTAATTTGTTCTTGGATGACTGTATTGCCAATGAAAATAATATGAATGAGACATAGACTAGAAGTGAGATTGTCTTACATTTAAAAGAAAATATTTAAGAAAGGCAAATCTGTTCTCCAAGTAGATGTTGTTGTGACTGTAGAAATCTGAACTCAGTGCCTGGAAAGTTTAACAGAATCCTACAATGCAGTTAATGTTCTGAAACCAGAAATAGTGAGCATTTATTACTGAAGAGTGAGTTGTAAAACTATCAAGAATTACCAGGAAAATCAAGTATAAAAAGAAAAAAAGAGCTCAAAATAACTTTCCTATTCCATGACTGTTTTCCCTAAAATTTATTTTAAAGTATAATTGCTTTTTCAGTATAAGTTTTATCTCAAAATAATATATTCTTTTACCATTAATAAAAGAATCTTCAATAAATTATAAATGTTTATACTTATTACAAATAAGTAACTCCATAGTAATTTCAATATAATTTCTGTGACAGGAATTTTGCTATTTTTCTTAAGATATATTCATTTATTTATCCAACACATAACGTAGAGTATACATTGATACTTCCCACCAAGTGTTGTGCTGGGCAGTAGTAATATACGCCCCTACCCTCAGGAAGCTGATATTCAAGTGGGGAAGAATATACACTAGAGGTGTCAATGTTATAAGAAGATATTTAATTTGATCAATCTCAAATGCTATAAAATATTACAACATTGTACAGATTTTAACATCTTAGGAACAGTGTTCTTAATAAGCCCTCATTTATCTCCTACTTTACATTTTCAAAATCTTTTTCCCAGTTTTTGTCTTCCTCCAACCCCACTGCCATATGCAGTCAACAAAAAGTCAGAAATAAAATGATTAAACAGTTAATCCCAGGCACAGCCAAGTACGTGTTTTATATTACAATTGTTATGCTCCCAGAACACTTAACAAATGAAATAATATGCAAGCCTGAGGTTATGAACTTTTTCCACATTATGTTTAAAATATATTTAAGAACATATTCATTATTTGAAAACATAGGTACATAGCTATGGAGAGGGAAGAATGATCCAAATTCATGTAAAATGTATTCCATATAAAGGAATAATCTATATAATGTCTATATACTATAAATTCTCTAGAGAGAACCAAATAAATGTCACAAATGTTATTCTGAGTATTAAGTATGCATAAAAGATTTTGTCCTCAAGCATTGTATAAGATTGTCTAATTAAATGGTATTATGATATCTCATAGTAATTAAAGAAAAATGAGTAATTCCAGAATCCACCCAAACTCTTTAGTTAGAAAGCATAACAATGTAAAATGATCTCAGGAACTAAAACCACCGTGATTGGAACCAAATTGTCATCTATTTTCAAAGTTAGGAAACACTATATGTTGTTTTCCCATGACCTCATGGTGTCTTATGTCCCATTAAATACTGCCATTCTTTTCCTAAGCATTTCTACCTCCAAATAATCACGTAGATTTGGTTACGCACGAAGAAGCAGATGAGAACTGAGGGCAAAGATGGAAGTTTTGATTGTGACATGGCCAAATGAAGGGAGAACTGAAAGAAACAAACCGCTGAATTCCATTATTAATGTAGAATAATTCTAATAAACATGGATTTTCTGTAAATACCTTTAGGAAACCTAATTCTTCATGTTTTCTCAGTGCCACAGGAATCTCAAAGCGTTTAACCGCATTCTGGCAGGACGGAGGCACACACCACGACTGTAATATGCCTTGGCAATCAAACTGTTTGAATCCTGATCTAAAAGCTTACCAGTTGTGTGACCTTGGACAAGTTACTTAACCTCGTAGTGTCCAAATTTCCTCACATAGAGGAAGAGGCTGTGGTAGATTGCATTTCCAGTCTCCCTAATTCAATGCTTCTAACTCGGTCCCCCTCCTTGTGGAAGAACTATACATTCCCAACCTATTGAATTCAGTCATGACCACATGACCTTGTCTGACCAATGAAGTAAGCACAGAAATGACATGAGCATCACTTTCAAACTGATGGGTCAGGGGAGCAGCACGAGGTATACATGGGATCTGTCCTTCTGCCACAAGCTCTGGCCATGTCTTCAGACAATGTGGGGTAAAGCCTCAGCAAGCCCACCTTGGATACATAATACAAGAGGTAACTTGTGTTCATTAAGGCACTGAGCTCTTCCATTTGTCCATGAAGGCAGTTTAACCTCACCTACCCTGATTCATACAGGGTGTTCACAGGTGCCAAAAAGATCAGATTAGATTGTACAAGGAAAGAACTTAGAGGCACACCTGATATCATAAAAACTCAATTCATCGTAGGAATTCTTAAGATTATAGTATATACTCTTTTCATTAAAAAAATCTTTAAAAGTTTTCAGAATGTATCTTAAATGCACAAATAATGTGTATTTGTGGCTATTTATTAAAATGGTGCCCCCTTTCTCAGATTCATTTATTTCTAACACTTCTTGAACATTTCTCCTTTGTAAAAAGTAATAGTTCATCTGAAATATTTTTGTTTGAAAATTAAAATTTGTACCTGCATTTCCTTGTATATGCAAAAGGGATAAGACTGCTTACATCATAAGGTTGTTATGAAGAAGAAACATATTAACATATGTAAAGCACTTAGGACAGTAACTGACATTTAGTTAGTTCCATACAGTTATTATTATTATTTTAATTATTATTAATGATATAATTCTCTATATTGTCCTGTTGTATTTCCCTGTAGATTACTACAGTATTGCCAACCACAGGAATTAATTTCCTTCTATACATTTAATTGAGGATTTTATTTTTCTACTTAGTTAGAAAATAAGCAAATATTTACTGTGATTCTATTATGTACTTACAATAGTGGGAAGTAAGAGGGAGATTAGTTAGTGTTAAAGCTGGTCAGAAAAGAGGTGGAGAAATAAATTGATCCAAACAACAATAAATGACTTAGTGTTGAAAGAGCCAGAGAAAGTGAAAATTCCATCATTCCCAGTGTAAGACTCTCCTATCTCCATCAGAATACCCTTTCTTATAGCTGATCTTTGACTAGTCACTTTGCCTTTTAAAATCACTTTGTAGATAAAGTCACCTTTTTCTTCTCCCTGTATTCTTGATCAAATTTAGCCTAGCCTTGGAAGGACAGCACAGCATTTCCACCTGTACTCTCCTAGGGAAAGGTGTTACCTTTGTTTCTGTCAGAAGAGGGTTAAGAAGGTCAGCTACTTTCCAATGTCAGGTGCACCAATGTTAACTTAAGTTTGTTTCCTTCTCTCTCAGGTCCCATGGTATTCAAATAAGGTACTGGGTTTGCATGTAATTAAAAGTATGGTGACTTTGAAAAAGAAATACAGAATGTTACCAGATTCTTTACTGAGTATATTTCACCTTATCTAGGGGATTAAAGAAGTTGGCTCTTGAAAGGTGCTCTTCACCATTGAAAATAAGTAGAAAACTAACAATTAGCAACAAAATCTGAGGAAAGCCTTCTAAAATGAATGATAGAACATTCTTGGTTGTGGGGTTTTTCCTTTCATCATTTTGAATATATCATGCCCCTTCCTTCTGGCCTGCAAAGTTTCTGCTGAAAAGTCAGCTGATTGTCTTATGGGAGCTCCCTCGTACTTAGCTAGTTGCTTTTTTCTTGCTGCTTCTAAGACTTTATCTTTAATTTTTCCATTTTAATTACAATGTGTCTTGGTGTGGTCTTCTTTGAGGTGGTCCTGTTTGGGACTCTCTGTGCTTCCTGGACATGGATGTCCATTTCCTTTTCCAGATTATAGAATTTTTCAACTATCATATCTTCAGATATGTTCTCTGCCCCTTTCTCTCTCACTTCTCCTTCTGAGACCCTTATAATACAAATATTAGCATGCTTGATGTTGTCCAAGAGGTCTCTTAAACTGTTCTCATTTTTAAGTTTTTTTCTTTCTTATGTTCAGCCTCAGTGATTTCCACTACACGGTCTTCCAGTTCACTGGTCCATTACTCTGTATCATCTAATCTACTGTTGATTCCTTCTAGTGTATTTTTTATTTCAGATATTGTACTCTTCAGCTCTGTTGGTTCTCCTTTATATTTTCTAATTCTTTGTTAAAATTCTCACTGTGTTCATTCATTCTTCTCCAAAGTTCATTGAGTTCTTTATGATCATTACCTTGAAATTTTTGTCAAATAGATTGCTTATCTCCACTATGCTTAGCTCTTTTTCTGAGGTTTTGTCTTGTTCCTTAATTTGGAACATATTCCTGTCTCTTCATTTTGCCTAATTCTCTATGATTGCTTCTATGTATTAGATAGATTGGTTATGTTGCCGATCTTGGAGAAGTACCCTTATGCAGGAGATAACTATGGTGCCTAGTAGCACAGTCCCTTCTGGTTACCAGAGATATATGCTCGAGGGGTGCCCCTTATGTGGGCTGCATGTGCCCTTTTGTTGTGGTAAGGCAGGTTACTGTGGTGCACTGGTAAGTCCCTGGCCTAGTTGGCTGCCAGGCCTTGCCTCATGTGGTAGCTACTGGCCCTCTGGTAGGTGAAGTTGGTGGTGAGGCCAGGTCTGCTGTAGCTGGCCCCAGGAGGGCCCAGGACTACAGTTGGCCCACAGGTGGACAGTTAAGCCCCAGCACAAATAGAGGGAGGATTCCAAAATTGCATTTGCTGGTGCCTGTGTTCTTGCAGTAGAACTAGCTCCCAAAAATGGTTGCCCAGATTGAATCCTAGTTGCCTCCTGCCTCTATTGGAGACTCTCCAAGATCAGCAAGTGGGTCCGAGCATGCTGCTTTCAAATTACTGCCTCTGCACTGGGACTACTGGGATTTGGAGTATGTGAGATTCTGTGTGTGCCCTTTAAGAGCTTGTTGGCCTTCCAAGCCAGGCGTTCTGGAAACTCGTCCTTCTGATGCAGTAACCCCATGCTGGGAAGCCTGATGTGGGACTCTGACCCCTTGCTCCTTGGGGATACCCTCTGTAATTATAATTATCCTCCCATTTGTGGGTTGCTTACCTGAGTGTGTTGTGTCTTGACTATACCATGTCTCCACCCCTCCTACCCTTCTTGTTGTGGTTACTTCTTTATATCTTCAACTGTGGAAAATCTTTTTTGCTAGGTTGTTCTCATAAATAGTTACTCTGTAAATACAGTAAGTCCCCTACCTATGAACCTTCAAGTTGTGAACTTTCAAAGATGCAAACATGTATTTGCATGTCCAATCATGTAAGTTAGTTCAGGTGTCTGGCGTACGTTGTCACGTGCTTGCATCCTCTACAAGTGGTTGTGCTTTTGTGTACTTTACTGTACAGTACTGTATAGAGTACAGTAGTACAGTATCTTTATTTCAAAGCCAGGATGTCTGGAAACAAGCGCAAAAGCAGCAGTGGTGTAGCTGATACTGCTAAGAATCTCCAGGAATTGGAGGCCCAGAGAAAGAACGAAGAGAGACAAGAGGAAAAAGAAGTAACTGAAGAACCAAAGAGATTCACAACGCAGGAAGTGGCAAGGGGATTTTCTTTGTCTGAGGAGGCACTGTTAGCTTTTGAGGCAGAGGACCTGAACATAGAATGGTACACGAAGGTTGCAGCAGCCGTTCAGAATTCACTCCAGTGCTACTGTGTCATCTATGATGAGAAAAAAAGAGCTACTACCCAGACATCACTGGATCATTTTTTCAAGAAAGTAGATAGAATTGAATCCAGCAAGGAACCAGAACCTGTACCATCAACGTCAGGTGTGAGTGAAATTGCAGCTTGCCCTCCATCTCCTATTGCTGACAATCCTTCAGCTCTACCATGTCCCACACCTTCTCTCACTCTTCCAATCAGTAATTCTTCTTGCCTGTTCACTCGATGCCAGTCCCTGTATGCCAGCTGTTGTAGGACTATTGTACTTTTCAAGGTACTGTACTGTAAGACTAAAAATGTTTTCTTTATTTTTTGTGTCTGTTTTTTATGTATTATTTGTGTGAAAAGTATTATAAACCTATTATGGTACAGTACTATACAGCCGATTATGTTAGTTGGGTACCTAGGCTAACTTTGTTGGACTTACAAACAAATTGGACTTAGACATAGAACAGAACTCGTTCTATGTAGGGGACTTACTGTAGTTGAAATTTTGGTGTGTCCATGAGAGGAGGTGAGCTCAGCTGGTCTTCTTCCTTTGCTATCTTGGCCACATCTCTGACAAATGTGAGTCAGAACAGTCCTTGTAGCAGTCCTCAAGTGGGAAATTGTAGCTTCAGCCCTGGTCCAATCTTTGAAACTTGCTTACTTTGTAATTACTTTTAATCTTTACATTCAAGTGAAGTAGCTGAGTTCTAGATCCTGCACTAGACCCAGAAATAAACAGAAACATCATCCATCCATCCACTTTTAAAATGAACCACTACTGGAAAGCAGAGTCTTTGAGCCAGAGTTTATCATGAGAAATAAAGTTTTCTGGAAACACACTGAAATCTTAAAAAGTTATTAGGCTTTTAAAACGTCATGATATAGCATTTTAGAAACACCGTTTCTGTACTTTAAGGTTCAAGGGTATTATAAAAGACATAAAGGCCCATAACATTAATAAATTTGGACATGATCTTGCAGTTGGTGGTAATTTGTTAAAGCAGTGTAACATTAAATTTTGGAGTTTGATCATTTGTGTTAATAATCTGTCTTCAATGTTGTGAATAGATTTGTTAGATCCAAGTCTACATACAAGGAAACTGGTTAAGAAGGTATTGCAGTAGGAATAGAAGAAAAAAAATACACATATTTGGGAATCTGAGACCTGGAATCAGTAGCTTTGGGACTGAATAGACATGAGAAGTAAAAATGAGAGAAGAAAGTAGGATTGTGCCCAGATTTTTAATTCTTGGACTACGTAACAGGGACAGCTAGAATTCCAGTGCCCATTGTGTGACACTACAATCATCTGTTCAGCTGGCTCATGGCTGCCTAGAATAATGGCTACATTAACCAGCTTTTTTCAAGTTTCCTGTGGTCATGTGACTAAGTTCTGGCCAGTGAGCTGTAAGCAGGAGTGATGTGTGCACCTAAATGGAGGTGCCCTTAAATGGAGCAGATATGTTTTTTATTTTTATTCTGATGGCTAGTCTTATGTGTTGTCAGAAACTCCACCAGCTATCTGTGACAATGCAAACTGGGAGGACAATATAGGGGTGGCAGAGGGATAATACGGAAGAAAATATTTTTTTAAAAATCCATGACTCTGTCATACAAGCCCAGAATTGCTAACTTCTGACCTTTGTATATGACAGAATAAAATCTGGGATTGTGAAAACAACATCAGTTTGGGTTTTCTGTCACATTCATTACCTTAACTAACGCACCTATCTCTATTTTATGCTGACATCATTCAATGGTAAGAAATACAAGAGGAGTAGTTTCCCGGGGGAAAAAAAAAGGAGTTCAATTCTGATTGTATGGGCTTTGGGATTTAAGTTACCTATGAAACATTCGGACGGAGACATCAGTGAGATAAGAAGCGGACCTAAGATAGAGACTTTTAAAAAGAAAAAATAATAATCTTCTATAGAAATAGAAGCCAGGAAAAACACTAAAAATAGAGGCTACAAAACCAGGAAGTTTTGACAGCACAAAAGACAAGACTGGAGCTCGTTTCAAGAAGGATCAAGTGGTCAACAGTGACAAATGTTGAACTGTTAAGTGCTGAAGCATGTGTCTTGAATAAGGCATAAAGTTATTGACAGCCTAGGTGAAAGCAGTTTCATGAAAGAAGAGGTGGCAGAAGGCAGACTGCAAGGGGGTTGATGTCTGAGTGGCTGGTGAACAAGTAGAGACAGGCAGCACAGTGGAATGGCACCAACCTCATCTTGACCATTATGTGGCACAACTCTTCCTCCCAGAAAGTAAACTTGGTGCCCACCCTTCTATTGCCATGGCACAATGCTTGTCTTCTCCCGTATTCTTTTATAATTCAGTTCAGTTTTGTCCATTAGCTGAGACACACTAGATTTTTGACACACATCTTTCCACCCCTTGGTCATTTTAAGTACTTCTGTTATCCACTCAGCACTATTCCAAATTTAGTCGATTCTCTTGAAGTTCCTACCTAATCCTCAAACCCCTAAATCCACAAATAACATCATCTACTACTTCCTAAAGCCAGGTTCTCAACTCCAGCACTATTGATATTGGGGGGAGGGTGTATTATAGGACGTTCAGTAGCATCCCTGACCTCCACCCATTAGATGAAAGTAGCAGTCCCACCAGTTGCGACAACCAAAAATGTCTCCAGATATTGCCAAATATCCAGCGAGGAGGCAAAATTGTCCCTGGCTGGCAACCACCAGAAACAATTTGTCAAGAACTTTTTAACTTTCCTTTTCCCACAGCTACAGATTCAATACCCCTTCACATTCTTCACATAGAGACACAAATGGTAGGACTCCCATTTTGAGAAATAACTTTGCAAACCTTTGTGTCCTTTACTTTTTTCCTCTCTATTGAATTGCTTCCCCTTAACCTATATGTAGTTTGGTTCACCCTGATAAAATAACTATCAGTTCTGAATCTCCTTTAGCTATCACCCTTCCTCTAACCTTCTCTGGAAAGTCAATCTTTATAATTCTCTCTAAAAGTCTCACCTCGGGGCTTCCCTGGTGGTGCAGTGGTTAAGAATCCACCTGACAATGCAGGGGTCATGGATTCGATCCCTGGTCCAGGAAGATCCCGCATGCCATGAAGCCTAGAAAAAAGCCTGTGCGCAGCAACGAAGACCCACTGCAAGCATAAATAAATAAATTAATTAAAAAAAAAAAGTCTCACCTCATTTCTTACTTCATAACTATCCAAACCTTATACACAAGCCATGTTAAACAACATATTTATAGTTTTCTTTCCTGTCTTGCTTTTTCAAATCTTTCTTTTGCCCTTCTCTTCTTCCTACATAAAATAACATCTCCTTCTCATTCACTTGTCTAACCCTCCTGAATTCTTAAAAACAATCCAAGAAGCCTTCCTGGCCTTAATATTATGGGTTAGGTTCCTTGTTAACATACTTGAGAACAGCCTGGGTTTCCTTATGTCATTGTACATATCACACTCATACACTTTCAGTTGACTCTTTCTTTCTCACTTTTCATAGCCTTGAGATCCTTGAGGCTAGGATCTATGTCTTCTTTTTCTGCTGTGGTTAACTTTCCTGAATCCAAAATGAACATGAACTGGGCCATATTCTCACCCATAACCAGTCTGTTCCTTTGACTTAATTTTACTCAACTGTGTTCAGACACAGTGGAAGCTGTTAGGAATTTCATTTACACCTTGATGCCTTGCAAATACATCCTCTTCAGCTCTGTTTATTTTGGTCAACTCATTTTTTCCTATCCTTTTATCTGCTCATCAGGAGAGATGAAAGTAATGGAAATAAGATATTCTGTTCAGGGACTGGTTAATAACTTCTTCTACCTGACAGTGAAGTAGCAATTGGAACCAAGTTGCTTATTTATTGATTGGTGACCCAAAAGGAAATTGTTTTATTTCCTCCCTTAAAAAGGTTAGCCACACTTCTAAAAGAGGGTTTTCAAGACCTCTGCCTGAACACTTTACATAAAGTTAATCAAAGATAATGGATAAAATGTGATTTCATGTCACCATTGAATGTCCTAACTAACTCATTTCTATTTTTGTTCAATTGAAGCTATTCAGGGTGATATGAAATTATAACAGCATCAAATGTACTTAACACCAGAAGACATTATACACTATGTTATTATTGGGCTATCGGGCTTACAGTAAAACAGTTATTCAGTTCAATTTTTATTTAAAGCCAAGGATCCAGAAGATTAAGCTAAGATTTTTAACCAAAACCCTGAACAATTAGAAAAAAACTAGCCTTATATAATTAACACAGTTCGCAAATACTATTACTCAATATTTCTTCTCCTAAGAAAATATGTATAATTTATACAAAGATTTTT
Organism: Balaenoptera musculus; assembly: GCF_009873245.2. NCBI lineage: Eukaryota > Metazoa > Chordata > Mammalia > Artiodactyla > Balaenopteridae > Balaenoptera > Balaenoptera musculus. Next base: position 15,017,545 of record NC_045787.1, on the reverse strand, counting down.
GTCCTAGAGGTATCAAAACTTTATTAAAATAATTTAATCACATTCCTAAAACAAATGTATTCTAAGTTGTTATAGGTTTATCCAATCAAGAAATTTGTAACTCTGCTTCGTTGCTTGATAAACTGGGAATGAAAACACTGGGTAAATAAAAATAGAATCTTTATATCCAGACTAGTAATTTTGTCTTCTCTATTCTACTTCCTTGAAACCAAAGAAATTCCTTTAAAGGTGGATTTAGAGAATGCTTACTTAAGTAGATGGCCATAGAGAGGAACTTCTTGGAATTTTTCTCCATCTACCAGTTCTTTTCCTTTTTTCCTTCTCCCTCCATTTCACAATAATAGTGACATCAGGGTCCAGACATCCATAACCAAAAAGTAGATGAATTTTTAACACTGAGTTAAATTTGTTCATTTGTTCCCAGAAGATGTGTTAAACCAGCAGTATATATTTTTTAAATCTATTGGTCTTGGCCACAGATAGTCAAAGTGTTATTTGAAATGCTTTAAGACTATTTTTATTAACACTTATTCTTTATCAATTTTCCTGTTCATTTGCATTATCCCTCTCCCAATATAATGTATACTATAAAAGGGCAAGGATTTTTGTAGGACTTTGATAAGTATTTGTTGAATAAATATTTTGATATAAATTATAGTACCTTCATCTATAATTTCATTTATCATCTGAATAGGACTTATTGTTCAGAGAACCAATCACTGTGAGGATATATTTATTAGCTTTACATGATCTAATCATCAATTTAATAAGTAAATATTTGCATTCTTGGCATAAAGCTATGCCTGTAATGCTATATTGAATTGACCAAATGTTCATGCTTTTAAATAATTAGTACATTTACAAAATAATGATCACTATACCATTATTTATTACTTTCTCTTACCAGATTCAAACAATAGTTATATGTTTATATATTCCAGCTATTTAAGTTCATGTTATAATTGCTTCACATTTTTCTTGAATCTAGCATTTGCTCATTGATTCTATTCACCTTATATGAAAGAGAGCGTTTTAGGCAATGAAACAGTTTGATCTGTTCTCAGATTGGTAGATATATTTGGTTCTAATCCCTAGAAACAATTTCATTCAAAATGAAAATTGTAAGTATGTAATGATTGATAATGTGAAAGTATATTTCAATATGTATACTGAAAAACATATTTTTTATGTCATTGTTTTGTCTTTACAGAGTTCAATTGATAAATATTTCAGTTATTTTGATATTCTGTTACTAAATTCATATCCGTTTAGAATGATTATGCTTCTTGGAGAATTGATGCCTTTACATTATGCATTGCCTTTCTTTATCTCTGGTAATCTTTATTGTTCTGAAATTGACTTGGTCTAAAATTAATATAACTACTACAGCTTCTTCTGATTATTGTTCATGACATATATTTCTCTATCTTATCTCTTTATTTTTAACCAATCTGGACCTTTTTTTTAAAGTGGATTTCTTGTATACCACATAGTAGTTTATGCTTCATTTTTATATCCATGTAGATGATCTCTGTCTTTTACTTGGTGTATTTAGACCATTCATATGTTAAATGATTTTGTTATAGTTAGATTAATATATACCATGTTTGTAGCTGTTTTCTATTCATGCATTAACCGTTCCTACACTTTTTTTTCTGTCTCTGGTTTTAACTGGCAATTTTATCTCCTCTCTTAGCATATAAATTATACTGCATTTTTTTTTATTGGAGTATAATTGCTTTACAATGTTGTGTTAGTTTCTGCTGTACAATGAAGTGAATCAGCTATGTGTATACATATATCTCCTCCCTCTTTGACCTCCCTCCCCCTACCATCCCACCTATCTTAGTCATCGCAGAGCACCAAGCTGAGCTTTTTAGAAAAATTTTAATGAATGTCCTGGTGTTTCTAATATACATTTCTAACTAGTCTAAGTCCACCTTCAACTGACATTATACTATTTCACCTGTAGTACGGGTACCTGATAACATAGTATTCCTAATTTCTTCTCTCACTTCTTGTGATATTGCTTTCATTTATTTCACTTATCCACGTGCTAGGATCATCCAATAGATTGTTATTATTATTACTTTAGACAAAGTTGTATTTTCAATCAATGAAGCATAAGAAAAATAAAATATTTTATTTTTACTTTCATTTATTTCTTTTCTGATGTTCTTTATGTGTGTACATCCAAGTTGCTATTGTATATAATTTTCTTTCTGCCTCAAGGAATTTTCACATTTCTTACAAAGCCTGTCTACTAGTAATGAAGCTCCTCCGTGTTTGTCTAAGAAAGTCTTTATTTCTCCTTTACTCTTGGAAGAGAAATTCATTAGATATAGATGTAGATATAGATTTCTAGATATAGATATAGAAATCTAGATATAGATTTCTAGGTTAGTGTTTGTTTTCTTTCAGCACTTTCAATATTTTACTTCATCTTCTTCTGGCTTCTATGATTTATGACCAGAAGTCTTCTGTCCAAAAGTAATTCTTGTCCTTGTTCTTCTATAGATAAGGTGATTTTTCCTTCTGGATTCTTTCAAGATTTTCTCCCTGTCCCCTTGAATTTTTTCAATTAAATGTAATATGCCTATGTGTAAGGGGTTTTTTGGGTTTAGGCTTTGGTATAGATTTTGATATTTATCATGGATGGTCTTTTCTGAGCTTCTTAAACTTGTGGTTTTGTGTTTGTCATTAATTTTGGAAAGATTTTGGCCATAATACTTCAAATATTTCTTATGTTCCATTTTATCTTTGTCATTAATTTTGGAAAGATTTTGGCCATACTACTTCAAATATTTCTTATGTTCTATTTTATCTTTCTTCCACTCCTAGTATTCTAATTGCATATTATATTACATTTGTTTTTATTGTTCCATAGTTCTTGGATGTTCTGTTCTGGTTTTGTTTGTTTTAGTCTTCCTTCTCTTTGTGTTTCCAGTTGGGAAATACAAGCTGGCCTGTGTCCAAACTTATTGATGCTGTTCTTGGCCATGTTGAATCTACTGATGAGCCCCTCAAAGGTATTTTTTATTTCTATTATAGTTATTTTTTCAATTTCTAGCATTTCCATTTGCATTTTTCTTAGGAATTCACCTTTGTGCTTATGTTACCCACCCATTCTTACATGTAGCTTATTTTTTCCATTAAAGCATTAAAGTCCTTAGCATGTTAATTATTGTTATTTTAAATTCCTTGTTGCTAATTTCAACACGTGTGTCTTACCTGTATTTGATTTTGGCACTTGCTTTTTCTCTTCAGACTGCATTGTTATCATTCTTTTTGGCATGCCTTGTAATTTTTTGCTGAAAACCAGACACTCAGGTAATAAGAACTGAGATAAATAGTCTTTTAGTGTGAGGATTTACTTCATTCTGGCCAGGAGTTGAGCTTTGTTGAATGCTTGCTATAGCTTTAGGTGACAAAGACTTCATATTCCTCTAGTGCCTTTGTTTTTGTCTCTTCTCTGGTCTTTGGGTTTCCCTAAATATTCCTCTTCAGAGAGATTCTGCATCTTGCAGAACTGCTGGTTTTTGTAGCCCTGTGGATGTAGAGGAGGTGATGGTGGTAAACCATGTGTGGAGGAGGGAAAGCGGAATTCTGTAATCTTCTGATTAAATCTCAGTCTCTTGATGGGCATGTGTCTTAGGGCTGTGACCAACAGAAATGCTTTTCCAGTGATATAGCTTTTCCTCCTGCCGCCTACTCTCTTTTTTGGCTACCACATCCCAAGTCTATTTTCTTGAACCTCTGATCCCCGTGACTGTTTGTTTGTTTGTTTGTTTGTGTTTCCCTTAGGTGAAACATGAAGTAAGTAGCAACTGAAGTGGGAGTAATTCCTTTCCCCCAACTGGGATAAGGCTCTAATAAAGTCCTTTTTTTAGGGATGAGGCTTTTGTCATGGTGAAAGCTCTATGTGTATTTCACAGTGATTATACCTCTTCTCCTGCCAACACCACAAAGTAATATTTCTTGACTCTTCATCATTAGAACCTGATGGGGTTCCTGGAGGTAAAGCTCATAAAAGAACGGGCACCCCCAGGAGTTTCTCACTTTCACATTAATCCACACTCAGCTTCCAGCAACTGGTCAAAATTACTATCTTCATGTTCCTACAAGTGTGTGGTTCCAGCAGCTTCTGTTCTAGGTAAACAGATGTCACCCTTGCTTTTCTGAATGCACCTGTCTATCCAGATTTGCAGGTGTAGGTTTAGTCGGTAATCTCAATTTTTTAACGGATTCAAGAAAAAATCATTGATTTTCAGTTTGTCTAGCTTTTTCTTGCTTAAAGGATGGAGTGATGATCTAACCTCTTTGCATGGGAAAGCTGAAGCTGAAAATCCCTGATGGTAAGCATTTTAACAACATTTTCTTATTTTTCTATTCTAAGTTTTGATAAGTTGAGTCACCACACTGCTTTTTAAAAGACCTAGCGAAATTACTGTTGTCATACCATTAGAGGAAACTATTGCTATCAAATTGCCACTTGCAAGAGTCAATGAAATGAAAAGATTTTCTCTGAGTCATAAATGAAATGGCTTTCTCAACAGTTTTCTAGGAAAAAAAATAGCTTGTAAAACTAAATATTGTCATTTTATCAAAGTAAAAATTTATCTAACAAGGCTTCAAGTTGAAGTAAAATAACATTTGAATGTCAACTTAATAAGGCCTCCTCCCATATGCAATAGAGAGTCACTACATTTCCAAACTAGAAAGGATTTTAAAGTTCATTTAAACCAACGGTCCTTAATCCAAGGTTTATGTAGTTCCCAGGGGCCCAAAATTGAAATGGCAGCCTGTAAACCTGATGTAAACCTGAGAAGTGAGTGCTTCTCACAAGAACTGATCCTTTGGACCAGCATGAGTGAGACACATGCTGTCACGCACACAAGGCAATGCTGAGCTGCTTGCATAGATTTGGATGCCATGGCTTATTTACATCATCATTTCTGTTGCATCTTCAAATGATGTTTTCATTGGTCCTCTTCTTTGTGAGAATTCAGGTACTCTTTCTTACCATAAACACACATCAAAACTGCATTGCTCTTCTGTAGCTTTTGTATGTTGCTTTTCTTGTATCCCCTCACCACCCAGCTACAAAAAAAGAAATAAAAATGGAATATCACACTTAGGGACTCACTTGTGTAATGGGCATAGAAGAAGCACAAATATCATAGTACAAACACTGAACTACAGGCTCTTGACATTACAGCCATCAATACAGTGATGCTGATGGTCATATTCAGGATCTTGAAGTCATTTATGTTTGCTTTACTTAGGAAGCCCTTTTTACAGATCAACAATCCTAAGTCCATAACTCAAGTATATCTTTATGATTTCTGTATCTTATATTAAATTCTATTTTAAGCATCAATTCCATCATATAGAATAAACAATTTTAGTCTGTTCATTTCCCAATACGTTTTTCTTTAATTGAATATGAGATCCAATTGAATCTAAGATTCATATTTCCAGGGAAGAGTGATGTGTGTGTGTGTGTGTGTATGTGTGTGTGTAAAATACCTTTGGTAGCTGGTACTATATCCTGAAACTGTATTCTGAATCCATTTCTCCAAAATATTAACACTTACAGGCACATCAACATGTGACTCTGTAGATATCATTAGCTCCACTCCAACCCCAACATACACAGATGCAGACATATATATCCAGAGTTTCATGGCTAGGTAAGTACAGCTGGCTATAGATAACATCCTCACTCCCTTTGACTAGGGGACAAAGGGGAGGAGGAGGGTGTAGTACTTGTACACAATCCACTACACTTAGTGATATTAAGGGGCATGCTAATTTAGTTGTTTCTACCTCATTTGGAAGATAATTACTAGATTTTTTTCTCTTCTCTCCTGGAAAAGATTTGGTTATTTTAGAAATTCCTATTTCAAGATATAGACTTAAAAATCACCTCCCACAGATCTCCTTGTTTAAGTGCTCTCAGAACTGTCACTGGGAAAATTGAATATTGCCAGTTTTTACTCATCCTCCCTTGCTTCTGAAAATCACACTTTATTTTCCCCAGGATGTTCAAAACAGTCTATAGAATGACTTCAAATTTCTTCTCATCATACAACCATGGAAATGTCAAGTTAGCCATGAATTCTGAGAGTCTACCCCGTCACTGGCAACAATTCTCTGACAGAGTCACGGACAATGATTTAAGATTCTTTTGTTTTCATTCTAGTCTATTATTTTTATGACATATAATTTGCAAACATAAAATGCATCCTTTTACATTTTGTACTTTTTAGAATATTCTCAAAGTTGTTCAGTCATCACCACTATTTAATTTGAGAACATTTCATCACACCAAAGAAGAAATTTAGTATCCATTAGTAATAACTCTACATTCTCCTTTCCTCTTGTGCCTGGCAAATATTAATCTACTTTCTGTCTCTAAAGATTTGCCTGTACTATTCATATAAACGGAATCATACAATACGTGGGCTTTTGTGACCAGCTTTTTACACTTAGTAAGATTTTTTCAATGTTTATCCATTTTGTCACATTCATCAGTACTTCATTCCTTTTTATTGTTGAGTAATATTCCATTGGGTAGATATATGATATTTTGGTTATCTGTTACATCAGTTGATGGATATTTCAATTGTCCCCACTTTTTGATCATTATGAATAATCCCACATGATCATTCATGTCCAAGTTTTTATGTGGACATATTGCTCTTGGATACATACCTAAGAGTGGAATTGCTGGGTCATGTGGTAACTCTTTTTTTTTTTTTTTTTTTTTCCTGAAGAGTGGGTGTGGAATTTCTGGTTTGTATCACCATTTTTCCCTGATGGTATCTTCTGAAACTATTATAATTCCCTCCAGTTTATCTGCCCATACAGGTCACTCTTTGTTGCTCATTTCTTTCTTAAGGTGTCTAGATTAAAAACAACTTCTTTTTTCTTTCTGTGCCCCTCTCTGGCACATAGGAATTTGTCTCCCTGCTTGCAATTTACATTGGGCTATGAAAAACTCCTCAAGACTATTCAGGAACACTTTGCAGCCATTTCTACTCTGAGATCTGACTGTCCTCAAGGATCTTGACTCAGGTCTTTATACACACAGCTCCCACTAGTTAATCTTGTGTACTTCCAGCATCTTTGACATTTAGATCTAGATCCATGAAGTGGTATTCAGGATATGGCGACCCATCAGCTTTTCGGATATCCTCACTTCTTTTTGACTCCACTTTTCTTCTACCGACTTGAGAAACCTTTATTTATACATTAAGATTCATCGTTTCCTCTATGTCCTAATTCTTATGAAGCCCTAGATTTTCAAAACTCGAAGTCTCTATGTATTTTCTGTAATGTCTTAGCTTCCTTGAGGCATATTATGTCTTATAATGTAAATAATTGGAGGAAATATTGACGAGAAAAAGTTAACATTTCTATATGCTATTCATGAATAACACAAAGTATTCTACTAAGATGTCTATTTGTATGTCAAGAACAGGAAGCTGCATACAATAGCTAAAAAATAAGTGACTTCTATGCATTAGAATTTTTTTAAAAAGGTTTTGGGGTTCAAATGCAAAAATGAACATAATATTTCCTTTCACCTAACTACCAGATCTAGTCTGGAACTTGTGACAGACAAGAAATCTCATAGAATAGGAGATACCAATGGTAGTACTCTTATAATGGGCACTCATCTTCATAGATCTACTGGTATTGGGGTTAAAATCAGTTGTTGTATTTATTGGTAATGGTCATAGAAGAGTTATCATTTTGTGAACCACTGCAATGATTTTTGTGCCCTTTGTTGTCAGAGATTTCTTATGGAATCATAGAGGAAAACTTAGTTCAACTTAGTTAGTTAGTGAGTTAGTTAGTTAGTTAGCTAGTTAGTTAGTTATTCTGACTTAATTCTACTGTTGAGGCAACTAGAAAAAAAAATATGTTGCCCAGTTAGAGGAAGATGGATCACATACCAGCATCACATGATGTATGCTGAATTGTTACACATTTTCTAGAAAATTTTTCCTTCAAATTGAAGGATTCCTTAACCACCGTTGTGAGTGAAGTAAACATCCTTAAATCATTACATCATTACCTATTCTTTAATTATTATGAAGAAATTGATAATGAGTACACTGTCATTTTTTAATAGAAAACTTAGTTTGCCTTCCACAGTCAAATATTCAAATTTTGAAAAGCTCTAAGTCATATTTGTTCTTTTGCATCCAAAAACATTTATGTGATGATTTAAAATAGAGGGTTTATCTTCTGTCTAGCAGGAAGAGTTAGAACTATCAAAGTACCTAAATGAACTTCACATGTTGCTGAAATAAGCATAGTAATGACTGGTGTTTTATTAGAAAATTCTTATCTTGGATAAAGAAATTTGAGAAGGGAAATTGTATTATTCCATTTAATATTAAAATATATTTCCAAAAATAAATATGTGAACATTTAACTAAACAAAATTCGTTTGCAACAGTTGAATGACTCTGTGGGTATCATTCTTCTAATGATATTAATGAAATGGAAATAAATAGATTTTAAATTAATTTGTCTTAAAATAGATTGTAACAACAATGGTGACCTAATGAAAGATGGTTTCTCAGTTATGAAGCAATGGCCGCAATGGCCACAACTGAGTAGAATTTGCAAGTATACAGCTTGAGAATTTCTGATATGTTCAACCCTCATTTTTTCTATAATGATGACAGCACTGGACTTTTCTTCTGCCATTAGCTTCTACTACATGCTGGTAACATAAAGAATTTTCATCACTTTTACATGTAAAACAAAAGCCAGAAAACACTTTAAAGTAGAAGTGTTGGCATGCTTGTAGTTACTCTATCAGAAGTTTCTCTTTGCTTAAACATCATTGAAAAAAAGTTACAGGAGAAGAATCACTATGTAAATTTTATGTATAGTTAACATTACTGTGAAACTAAAATAGCCAAACTGATAACATTTGACTATATCTTAATGCAAATGACTACATCTACTTTAAGAATGGCAGCAATAGACCAAATTTATTACTTCTGAAGACAAATATAGAAACTAGATACCTAAAAATGGCCACCTTTCTCAAGGTGGCAGCATGAATTATTGACAGAGGAAGAAACAAATCCTAGATGTTTCTGACACCAAGTGCTGTATTGCTTCCAACATATAATAATGCTTATTCAAACGTCTGTGATAAAGGAAGAATGGTATCCCTAGTATTCATTACACAGCAACACAAAGCACTAACATGTTCCTTGGAACTTCTGTATTAGATGAAAGATCTGGTAAAACAAATAAATTATAATTTTTGAAAAAGAAGGCAGAATCAAGTCTGCAACTGGCCCCTCTACAAAACTCCATCTGACAAAACTTGTTTCCTACTTTCAAATTTAGCCAAAAACCAATAGATCCCCAAAATAATGATAACCCTAACCAGGCATGCTCCTACATTACAGTAGGTACAATGATTATTCAATACATAAAAGAGCTCAGGATAGGTATTAGCTGAATTGTATGTAAAATATGGGAGATTAACCCCCAGCAAATTATCTTCTGAAAGGAGCTACATTTCATATAACCAAATAGTTATGTTGATTTTCAAGCATTACAAATGCTTAATGTTGATATCCCTCTAACATTCATACTTTATCCTTATATGATCCTGGATACTATAAAATATCACCAATGTATTAATCATGTTTCAGGTTTCATGAGAAGTATGGGCAAAATTTTGCTTAACATAAGACCATACCATGAACTTTCAACGCTCCTCACCCCCAGTTCAAGCAAGCAAAGTTAGTGTCCGGGGAGCTTATGCTGAAATGTGGACCACCACTCACTGCTGGTCAAAGTTGCCATCAGGGTAATTTGAGAAGCAGCGCATTGTGGGGCAATTGTCCAAAGAACAGAAGACTGTCCAAATAGGTAATCAATCTGTTCGGGATGGGCAGAGAGACAGCTTCCAAGATATGATGCCAATGGCAGAGAAATCCAGGAGCCCAGACTGGAGAGAGGGTTTAAAGCAGATGGTGAGGATTGTAGCCACCTGGAATAATTCTCTGAGTCAATTAGCAAGTACCAGTAGTGGATTTTTGGATGACTCTTCAAGCCATGGAAGGGAAAATGTCTGCCTTAAGAATATAGGTTGGATTTAAAAGTAAGGGGAAAAGATTTTTCAATTTATCCGTCTTTTTATCCCTTCTACAAGCTCCCTTCTGTCATCACTTCATTCCTCACTCAGCCTAGACCCCAGGGATAATTATCTTATTTTCTCCCCACAAGGAGCCTCATCTAACCTGCTGGTGTTTCCTTATGTTACAACAATGGATAAACATCACAACACTGACTCTGCTCCATAATTTAGGCTCCTTAGTACTCTAAAGAAAAAGGTACAACCCAAGGATTTTTGCTAGTACAGATTTTTCTTGTAATCTGACCCCTTCTTAAAAAAAAAAAAAAAAATTTGTTTGGCCAAAAAATTCGTTCGGATTTTTGGCTAACCCAATAATTTTTATTGAGGTATAGTTGCTTTACAATGTTGTGTTAGTTTCTTCTGTACAGCAACGTGAATCAGTTATACGTATACATATATCCCCTCTTTTTTTAGATTCTCTTCCCATTTAGGTCACCACAGAGCACTGAGTGGAGTTCCCTGTGCTATACAGTAGGTTCCCATTAGTTAGCTGTTTTATACATAGTAGTGTATATATGTCAATCCCAATCTACCAATTCATCCCACCCCTCTTCCTGCATTGGTGTTCATAAGTTTGTTCTCTACATCTGTGTCTCTATTTCTGCTTTGCAAATAAGTTCATCTCTACCCTTTTCCTAGATTCCACATATAAGAAATATTATACGATATTTGTTTTTCTGTTTCTGACTTACTTCACTCTGTATGAAAGTCTCTAGGTCCATCCATGTCTCTGCAAATGGCACTATTTCATCCCTTTTTATAGCTGAGTAATATTCCATTGTATATATTTCCCACATCTTCTTTATCCATTCTTCTGTTGATGGACATTTAGGTTGCTTCCATCTGAACCCTTCTTTATAATCTATCAATTGTTTTCTTGTCTTTAACCAATTCCTTCTATTAAGCAACAATTTTATTAATTTTAAATTTAATTTAGTTTTTTTTATTGAGGTATAACTGACTTATAACATTGTGTTAGTTTCAGGTGTACAACATAATGATAGAATATATGTATACACTGCAAAATGATCACTACAATAAGTTAACATCTGTCAAACATCAGTTACTGTACATAGTTACAATTTTTTTTCTTGTGATTACTTTTAAGATCTACTCTCTTAACAACTTTCAAATATACAATACAGTAGTATTAACTATAATCACCATGCTGTACATTATAACCCCATATCTTATTTATTTTATAACTGGAATTGTGTGGATTTTGACTCCCTTCACCTATTTCTCCCACCCTCTTCCCCTCACTTCTGGCAGTCACCAATCTGTTCTCTGTATCTATGAGTTTGGTGGTGGTTGTATTTGATTCCACATATAAATGAGATCATACAGTATTTGCCTTTCTCTTACTTATTTCACTTAGCATAATGTCCTCAAGGTCCATCCATGTTTTCGCAATTTTAAAATTTTGCCACTGGATGAATTCCCCACACTAACCCTTACCACCTCTTTCTCATGTGAAGATCTACTTCTACGACTTTCTTCATCATTATACCTCCCATGCCTATATCTTTATATCTGACCTACATTCTTAGGCTTTCTTCTAATTTCCAAAGTGATTATATATTCCCTCATATTCAAGATAACCTTAATCTCAGTTGCATCATCTCCTCAAGGAACTGGCATCCTTCCTTTATGCTCAAATGTTCATTCTCCCTCTGTGAAGATGTTCCTCCAGCTAGAAAATATGCTGCTGGTGTCTTAGATTTAAAGCAAAAGAAAAACAAAAAGAAATGGTAGATACTTTTCTCTTGGACCTAAGTTTCTCTTTAGCTACTGATTTTGCTCCTTCTCTTTTCATTTCAAATCTTCCAAGATAATTCTTTGCTTTCTCACTTCTCAATTAATTCCTTTCCAGACTGAAAACTGGATTCTGCTTCCCAAAATTACTCTTGCTAAGATAACCAAGGACTTTCTAATTGCCAAATCATAAGACCACATTTCAGTTCTATCTGCTATGCTTAAGACTGTACACAATACTTCCCTTTGTCCTAACACTCTATGTTCTATTAGATTGTTCGGTTCATTCTTGTGACACCCTTCACATCTCCCTGATCAGTCCTTTTCAGGTTTCTTTATGTCCTGCTCTTATGTTGTTCATCATTTAAACCTTGTTATTGCAGCCATGATTCTATTCTCAGACCACTTCTCTTTTTAGGCCACTCTTTTTCTCAAGTTAATCTCTTCCATTGTAAGACCTTTACTTAATAATTCTTAAATACCGATTACTATGTGTATTACTCAGGGTTTTTCAGAGAAACAGAACTAACAGGATGTGTGTGTGTATACAGGGTAGGACTGCAGGGTAGGACTGTACACTGGAGACCCAGGAAAGAGTTGTAGCCTGAGTCCAAAGGCAGTCTGCTGGCAGAATTCTGTCTTGCTGTGGGAAGGTCAGCCTTTTGTTCTATTCAGGCCTTTGCTGATTGGATAAAGCCCACCCATATTATGGAGGGCAATCTGCTTTACTCAAACTCCATCAGCTGAAAAATTAATCTCATTTAAAAAACACCTTCACAGAAACATTCAGAATAATATTTGACCAAATAGCGAGGCACAATGGCCCAGCCAAATTGATACATAAAATTAACCATCAGACTATGGAATCCAAATCTTCCACTCATGTCTTTCTACTAAGTTCTAGAAATATATAACATTGAACATCTTCATGCAAATGTAACAAAGACATCTCAAACTCAAGGTATCCAAAACTGATCTCTCTTACCCTGGCAAACTTTCTCCTCATCCTAGGCAGAAAATTCTTGTGTCTTTCTGTCTCTCCCTTAAAATCACTTACAACCTCCTCTCAAATATTTCTTGACTCTGTCCCTCATCTTCCCACCACCACAGCCCTAATTTAGTCTTATAACAGGGTTTTGGCTGAACATGATAAAAGCTTTCTACTTGGGTGAGACAAGAATGTCAACCCAGATGTTCCCTGCAAACACCGCTGCTGGACTGAAATTCCTGCAACCTTCTGAGGCTCCAGACCTCTAAAGCATTGTTATGATACAATTAGAACTTCAGACTCACTTGCCTCATTGCGCCCATTTCTGCTGCACCAACCGCAGATGCCAGCTGAGGAGCAAAAGAAACCTCTGAGGGACCATACCTTGAGGAAAAACCACCAACTGCCCAAGCCACAGGTGATTCTGTGTGGCCCAATGATCCATGGAGCTTCAAGAAACTCTTAGAACTCAGATTCTCCAAGCTGCTCATCTCTAACAGCTGGTATTCAAAATATCAGTACCCAAACACATAAACACACGTGCACACACACACACACACACACACACACACATGCACGCATACACACACACTCTAAAGCTACAGTTCTCATATTTGCTTCATCATAAAAATCACCCACTGCACTTGTTAAAAATTCAAATTTCTAGTTCTGGGGATTAGACCTGGGATTAAAACTGGGAATATGTATTTTAACCCAAGTGCAGTTGAATTTTCTCATTAGGAAACACCGTTCTACCAATCTCATGCCCATAACTCACTGTGCTCTCTCGACTTAAGACAAATTCATCTCGTGCTCTCATTACCTCTCTCTCTCTTTCTCACTTTCTTCCCATCTGCTAAACATTGTGCCCACTAAAATTTCTCTTGCCAGGCTCTTTCCTCCATGTTAACCCCACGTTTTGACTTCATGAAAACCTGAATTTCTGCCGAGGACACATCTTCCCTTGACTTGTTCTCAAGTAAAGCTGCTCATTTCCTCATACCCCATGTACCTGTGGGTTGAGAAGATTGGTCTACATCTTCCTTATTCCTTCTTTCAAGTGTTTGCATCTCATTCCTCTTATGAAACCCCCTTTTAAACTGTAGCTACAAAGAGAAGGAGGTGGGGTGCAGAGATAGCACAGTGTGAGGATAATATCGAGTCCAGGAAAGTATTCCTATGCTGGGAGAGACTCAAGCAGGGTCTGGAAGGGAAAAAAGGTGGAGAACACATGAGAGAGATCACTGTGAGTGTAAGTTTTCTGGGAATTAGACTCCAAGTCATACGTGGAAAAATCAGCCTTTGAAACATGAAGGGGCACTTTCTGTACTGCGATGTGAAAGAAAAAGAGAAGTGTGAGTATAGACACACTTTGACTTTCATAATTTTGGTGGAAAATTGAGAGAATTCCTGTCTGGTGACTTTTATTGAGTTATTCAAGAAGGAGGGAAGGTTCTCTTCCCAGAAAGTACTGATTAAAATGGGCTGTTTGAGGTTTTAGAAGATCAGAAAAGATTTGAAGTTGTTGCTGTGAGTAGCATGAAAGCAAATCGTCTAAAGAAATATAGTATTGAAGACTAATTTATATTGACATCGGTCTGATTTGTGTGTATGTTCTCTCTACTAGCTGCTCTGCTTCATAGATGCAAACCCAGGCAAGGCAGGTGGTTGGGTTCATCAATGATGATGGTGGGAGAGCATGTGACACAGTTTTCTAGATGAGATAACGATTAGAGAAGAGGGTTTAGAGAATTTACAGGAGCGTAATTTAAATTTTGATCATTGTGAAGATTCTTCCTGGTGTGAAGGACATCTACCTTTAATGGTACCTTATGAACCTGGTGTGCTTAGGATATGGTTAGGGTCCCACATGGCTTTTGGAAGACACTGCATCGATCTCTTGATATTCTGAGTCCTGAGATATTAGTGTCACTTCAGAGCCAACACAAGTCACTCCTGAAAAGCCTGCGTGTTTTCCATTCACACTATCTACCATCTGTGCAAATAACCAAAAGTCATATGGGGAAGACTAAGGAGAAGTTTCCTGGATATTCTTGTCACGTTATAGAGTTCTTCCCTAGGGAAACTCAATTGCTTTCTTCCTTCAGAACATTCTGTGTCCATGAACACACTGAGGACTTATCTAATATTGGGAGAAGGGCCATATACTCTCAATTATGTTTGCTCAAGCCAGACCTCTATTCATGAGAGTTGGGATACTTATATTAAAACAACTGAAGAAAGAGGATATTGAGTTGACCATCAGTATCACTCCTAGATACCTTACCATCAATTAGCTGATGTGAAAGAGCTTAGGAGGTTATACAAATCTCAGAGGTCTAATTATAATGCCAGTCTCACCTTCTGTTGTGAAAATCATATGCACTTAGCCCTTGCTGGCAAATATAACCTTGTCCATCTCTGCCACATGGTGGTTGTCTCATCCCCATTGACCTCGGGGTACCCGTATAGAGTCTGCAGATTCTTCTCAGCCTCAGCTGTCTCTAGGGCAGTTGACCACAACCATCTCCACCAGGCCACAACAGAAGTGACCAAGTCTGTATGGGCTCTGACTAACCTCATGTTAGTATAACCCAATAGTGTATTACTTCATGCCAACATTACCACATATGACTCACTTCCTGCCCAAGGGTTTTCCTGTGAAATTTCAGATGTGAAACCATGTCGACAGTCTTGGGGACTTCAAAGGCAAAATGAAGGAGTGCAAGGGAGACAGTAGTTGATGGATAAATTCTGCTCCCTTCATCCCCTGGATGGACTGTCCTGTGATGTTGTTTATAAGCCACTCCCAAAAGATCCAGTTTTATGTGATTCCAAACAGGGACCAGTTTGTTGTCACACCCTGATATTTGTTCTCTTCTTCTCTGTCTCATCCCTGCGTTTTTGGTTTTGCACTCCTTAACAGCAGCTTTTGCTGTAGGCTCTTCTCTCTGGATGAATCCAAGCTAACAGTCCATTTCATTTGTAGAGTATTCCACCAGCATTTCTGGCTCAGAGAAAGCAATGAGTAAGCACTATTCTAAACAAAACGCATGGTTTCCTCAATATTTTCTCAATTCCTTGGTAAAGAGTGACTCCTCTGGATTTTTCTCAGGGAATATTGGGCTTTGGGTGAATGGGATGGGATCCATGTGATGGAATAATATAGACGTTGAACACTTCTTTCTATATTTGTCAAGGTCTTTCTGAACTCTCAGTGTCTTTAGTAGGGGTCAGAGTTAGTCTGTACTGTTAGTGACTGCCACTCAGTACTTATGAACTCTAAATAAAATGTCATTTCCTACTTACCCTGTCTTTCTAGGTGCTCCCAATTGTCTTTGAGATGAAATCAAAGCCCTTTAGCCTCATACACAGGAGGCATCTGTGTATCTCTCTAGCTTTATCACCTGCTACTCCTAACCCTGTACTTTACAAACTATATTTTCAGTTTCCCACACACATCACCCACATACCTGCTTCTGTAATTTTGTTCATGCTATTCCCTATTCTGGGAACTCCAGCCCCACTCTTCTCTTTCTTGTAAACTTTTTACTCATAAAGACTGAGATAACTTCACTTTCCGCCAAGAAACGTTTTCTGACTGTTTCTCCCCACATCCATGTCACGCTAAGAGAACATGTTAGTATGAAATTGTATTATTATGGTAAGATCATTTGTTTCCTTGATGTCTCTCGAAGTAGACCAACTTCTTTGAGAGCACGGACCAAATTTTATTTATGTATGTATCCTAGGACTTTGAACAATGTAGGTTATACAGAAAGTGTCAAATAGATGTTTGCTAAATTGTTAAAATACCCATTAGGGGAGCGTCTATGGAAGTCCATTAGACAAAAGCACAATTGACCAGAAGATAGAATTCAAAGAAAAATACTTAAGTTTAGCTACAAGGAAAAGACACAAGGAGTGATAGAGAAGGCAGGCAACAGAGATTTCAAAGAAACACAGAAACTGAAGATGCCAGACACCAAACTTCTTCCTAATTGTAGGCATTGTTTCTAGCAAACTGTGTCTACCTCAATATTTCTCTAAGATAAACTGCTTAGTTTCATTATAAACACTGACTCCCAAAGTGATTCCATTCAATTTACTCTCCAGTCGGTGTGGTCATCACATAGGCTGAGAACATCTTTATTTATTGCCAGATGGTTTTGTTTTCCATTTTGATTATGATTACATTATTGTCAAATATCTTTGTTTCTAACAACTTTGGATACTTGGACTTATTGATAAAAACTCTGTTAAGAAGCATTTACTACAAAGGTTAGAAATAACTAACACCCCAGAGACTAAAATAATTATGATTATTATCTTGCTATTATCAGGTATGATAATCATAGTTGTTACTATGTGTTAAGTGCCTACCACATAGGAAAGGTTCAGCATCAGATACTTTGTCTTTAATCCTCATAGATAAAATACAAGGATTTTTTTTTCAACTTTAAGTCTAAGGAAACAGAAAATATGTCAGAGAAATTAAAGGATTTGATCTGAGCTCAGATCTATTTGAGGCCAAACTTGTTCTATTCAAAGGACAAATGTACATGATGTAATAGAACTAATTTTAATATCAATAGGTAGCTTCATGATTGTAAAATTTCAAAAATAAGAATAAGAAACTTTCAACCTTTAGTCCCAAGGGACAGGATTCTGAAGAACACACTGAACTATATTTCTTCTTGCCATTTACTGCTGGCATTCTTTTCCGTTTCATTTGCTTTAAGTGTTGTCTTTCATTTCAAATTGCTTCCACTGTTACTAAAAATGAATTTAGAGCATAAAGAAACAAAAAATACTGACAAGTTATTCCCACTTCCTTAGATGAGATTGCCAGGGCTCTGTCATTTTAAAAAAGAATCTTTTCTTTTTCTACCCATAGAAAATTACTTAACTCATGCTGAAAGTGATTGTGACTTTTTTCTTGCATGTTGGGAAATTGCCCTTCATGGTCTCATACCCCCCTCACCCTCACAAATCCCTCAAAATCTCCTTAATGAAATCCAGCAGTTAAAAATATTCAAGAGTAATATCTTTCACCTATGCTTAAAAATTAGATTTATAAATGGAAAATTTGTTTTTTTGTCAAGAGCTGAGGCTTCTGTCATTACTCTTGAACCAGCACCAAGACTTAATAACATATGGGTAAAAACGAGAACCCTCTAGTTTAGACTGAGATCATCCCAACCACAGTGGCAGAAAAGGACTTCAAGGGCCCCCAAAGGGAACTTCAGTGTGCGGGAGGGGAGATCAGGGCCGTGACTCCAGTCGCCTTCCCCTGCAGGCTGGTTCTTAACCGGTCTGGACGGGCCATCCTGGCTAAGAACACATGCTCTGGGGAAAATGTCTGAGCACGTGAGTATTAACAAGCAGCTCTGACTGGAAAAGTCCAAGCGTGAGTCCCTCCACCTTCCGGTCAGGCAGGGGTCTACGCCAGACTGTGTGTGTTGTATCCACACTGGGCAGCATGGGGACAGCTTGCAGGAGAAATGTACTATGGCAGCAATGAGAGTGGACACAGGCAAACACCTGGTGTCCCCCGAGCACTGAGGAACTCTCTAGTTTGCCTTTAAATGGAATTGGGAAGCTGGAACAGTATCGAATAAATCTCTGCGGTACTGCAGCAATTCAGGCTGTAAGGGAATTTCTCTAGAAAAATCCCAGATTTGTTCCTAATCTGGAAAATGGGGCCTCTACCAGTTTTAATTTTGAAATCAGAGAGATATAGTCATACTGCAGTACAGTATAGTTGCTGCACTGTGTTCTAGTGACGTCTGTCCTACTGAATGCAAGTGTATATCCAATAATCAAGTAAGCTGCATATAGCGTTTCTACTGAATAATATGTAAGCAATTTGAATCTACCCATGCTCCTGTTTTGCTTTAGGTGGAACCTCCCTAACCACTAAAAATCAAGATTGTGGTGTCCAGAATAAGCAAAATCGAGCACAAGTACCCTTACAGAATGTGGTTTTAGTAAGGCTTATTTTAGTCTGATTGTGTTACCCGTTATAAAACCACAATTTTCATGCCACTGAGAAGCTCTTATTTCAAGCTGACCACATGTTGATGATCTTGAACAAAATATTCTTTCCCTGAGTTAACTGTGATGAAACCCTAACGTCAGTACTGTCATATTATTTTAAACTGAATAATTCTGATACATATATTCCAGATACATAATGCGATTGTTTTTAAGAACATGGGTTCATGACCTTGTATTTTGGTAACTGTGATACTGTTTTGCAGTGTCTAACTGCAGTGTCCTTTAGGAATGCACAATAATGTAACTGAGTACTTCAGATGTAAAAATTCTAACGGAGGCTTTACATTTCAACTTAATATTTAGACTTTATTGAGGATTGTACTGCCTCCTTAATTATACTTAATAGTTACGTACCACATTACATATTTTCAAACCACTTTTCTCATTAATGAACACATTCCATATCATCATTCATTAACTTTGAAAAAGATGAGCATTATACTCTCAGTTTAGGGATACCAAACAGAGAACGATTCCCCCAGAGTCATAGAGGTATTAGCTCATACCTTTATGCTTTTGGAGGCCGTTTGCTGACTTTACAGGAGGACTAGACTTTACAGTTATCCTGGATTGACATTTAGCCTTTCACAAAGCTCCAAGGGCTCAGAGAGATGAGGTCTTCATCACAAAGATGAGTTCATCCTCCAGCACACCAACCAGAGTCCAGCTAGAATTAGCCCTTCAGCAGAGGTGCTTCTCCAAGCATTGCTGCTAGAAAAAGAAGGACCAGATGCGTTATCGTGTAAGATTCCGCCTCCTGATAGAACCAGAATACTGTGCTGGCCCCTGATTGCTTAGTGGAACAGCAAGTATCTTCTTTAATGGAGCCCCGAATCTAGCTTTGCACCTAAACAACAAGTTTCCAATATTGAGAAGGATTAAGACCCTTTGCTCAACTGCCTAGCCAAATTTGAAACAAGGAACACATCCTGACTTTTTGATTCTCTACAAAGTATTAAATCTGAGTTTCCCTGTAGATATCTGTCAGTGAGTAAAGTTAGGCATTTGTAAAAATTCTCAAGAATCTATAAGGCAAAAGTACCAGTATGAGCAGGTTTTCTGCCAGATGTGTGTTCACCAGTCAAAAGCTCTCATAAACTCTGGCAACAAATATGAGAGTGCTAGCTGCTAGGCACGTGCAATTCCAACTTCCATCTCAGTGTTACTTTGTTGCAAGGCATGGAGCGCGCGGCTGCCACATCATCCCGAGATGTCTGGCCATGGGGAAGAATATTTAATCAAAAAGCACATTTGATGGTGGCTTGACTTAACCTGAGCTTGACTCAACAAAGGTAAGAAAAATGACTTTGCTCCTAGTAATGTAGTATCTGCTAATTTCATATAAACAACATGTTTTTTGTTTTTTCTCATTCCTCCCTTAGGGGTACATGGATACCTATATGTCTTTAAAGTCATCATTATATTAGCATTTTCCAAAGTGGCATGCATACTTCCAAATTTATCTCTATCTGTAAAGCAAATGCCCTGCTAACACCGTCCCATCGTGGAAAAGTAATCAGAATTAAGTTTTTTGATCAAGAAAAAAATACTTTTTTATTCTTCCTTAATTGCAAAATCCCTTTACCTCAAATGCCAGATTATTCATTTATTTCTAGCTAATAAAGCACGTGAAATTGCTGCCTTGGAGAATAATTAAGAAAATAACAAAATTTTGTTTCTGTAATACATTAAAAACATGCAAAATGCAAAACAAGAGCAAAGTTTCTGCAAAGGAGGAAGATAGTTTTGGGAGATAATTCTCCAAGGATCTGCTGTATCTGTACATCTTCTGAGCAAAAGACACTGAAAACTTTATTCAAGGATGTTTACAAAGCTGCTTCTGAGCAGGGGGCAGATTTGCTTAAATTCCAGGGTTATAAAGCTAGAGACTCCCTCCCATCTCCTGACACATTCCAGGGTGATAAAGATGATGATGTCTCTGGAGGGAAGGACTGGCAAAGGCTAGCACTTTCCTTGTAAGACTGGGCTTTCTTAAGGTCAGCGTTCCTCAGGTGTGGCCAGGATCAATTGTGTCCCTTATCACCATTCTGGGAACTGGAGGACAAGGGGAAGCAGGTAAACAGGAAGCCATCCTCTGTGCTGTTAGTAACAAACTGTCCAAATCCACTTGGACCCATTGTCTCCTTAACGCTGGAGTGTGGCCCGCCCACCTAGCGGCTTCAGTAGTAACTGCTTCTTAGGAACTTCACCGCTTGACAGGTAGACATAGAAAAGTAAACTCTGGTCTTAGAGGGTACTCTTTGCTCTGTTAAAAAGGAGGAAGCCAGAAAGTGTGTAACAAGGTGATGACACAAGCTCTAGAATGAAGTTTTCATAGGAAAATATCCGTCTGAGTACAGGATCAAAAACACTCCCTTTCTGCTAAGAAGTTTAAGTACAAACTATCCTGTATGTGTGCGTGTGTGTGTGTGTGTGTCTGTGTCTGTGTGTGTGTGGTGTACGTTTTCAGCTCAAGCATCCAATTTATTCTGTGTCTGGGATTGTTGACAAGATGAAATGAGATTTTTGAGCCAACAAATCTGAGATATAAATGAGAGGGAAAATAAACTTTGACTGTGGCTATTATCAAACACACACACATACACACATTTATAAACTTTGGGAAAGAAAAATTCTGAAAGTTCCTATTGACCAAGGGGAGATAAATGAAAATTGGTAGCAAAGCTCCTATTATTTTACAAAACAGAGAATAGTATTTTTATTCACTTAATTGTTATTTATTATTTTATTTCAGTGACAATCAAAATATTTCCATGTGCCTTTATAGAATTAGCTATTTTTTTGACCTTCTAGCCTATTTTTCTAATGCATTTTAATATCTTCAGTGGGACTCCTATAAGGATAGAACCGTGACTTCAGCATTGGGAAGGGATCACTGTATTTCACACTAGAGGAAAGTTGCTACTAGAGTTCTCCTTTGGAATTAGTTTCACCAAAGTTTTGTTGTTTGTTTGTTTGTTTGTTTGTTTACTCTACATAATTCTAAAGTATTTAGTGCACCATCCTAAATCCTTCTTTAGTAAATTAAAACATTGGAGACTTAAAATGACTTACAAATGACTTTTTTGGAGTATGTATATTCTGATTTTCAGTCCAATTTTTTTTCCCTGTTTTGGAATTTGTCAAGAATGTAAAAATGTCCTATGTTGGTTAACTTTCAAACACCAATTGTTATTCAGATATATCTAAAAATCTATATCTATTATTATCTATAACAATAATAGAATATGAAAAATGCTTACATAAAATATAGGACTCATTCTTTTAGTTACCTTTTTAAAATTTTCCTTTCTTCAATTAAATAAGGATAAAATTAGATTTAATAAAGATGTTTGAGTATTGTTTATTGATTTAAATTTATACTTATAAAAAAAGCAAGGAAAATAATTGTATCTGTACTATAGAAAGAGTTGCAGACATTTCTGCTAATTAATTTCTGCTTAAATCTGAATTCTAAATCATTATCTCCAACTCACCAACGTGTCATGTTCTAAACATGCCTTGAAGCTAAATGAACCTCAGACCACATTTTCCCTTGGAAACAAGTATCATAAATTATACTTTGATTTCTAAACCAACGCACAAATCTTATTTCCTCCTTGTATACAGAAGTCATCGCAGGAGGTAGTGTCAATATTTTTGGCTTCTAAGTTCTGAGGAACTCTACTCCTCTGAAGAGGCACAGCCTTCCAAATGAGTCATGTGCTCCCTTGAATTAGAAGCAAGTGCCCAGCAATGAGAAATCTTTTCAGAAGTAATGCAGGAGAGCTCTAGATGAGAAAAGGGAGGGACAAGTATCAAAAGAATGGATGGCAAAGCATCCCAGCTTGCAAAGGTCGGGGTGCGGACCTATACTCAACTGCTTTGCCACAGTTCAAATGGCGAGTACACTTGCCCTCAGCCCAGCATCCAACCTTCTCCCACCACACCACTCAGCCCATCTTTCTTCTCTCCACTTCAGAATTCCAAAGTCTAACTTGAAATAAAATCTGTGCTGAGGTTCTGATTATTATCCATGAAAACGGTTCAGAAATATTTTGAGATCAGAAAGCCACTGGTCTATATTTTTTTATTCATTCATTCATTCTTCATGTATGCAATTGTTCAGTATATTTGTACTGAACATATGCTTTATGTGGCAGACACTCAAAGTTTATTCCTTAGCCTTATAATTCATATTTATGTCCCAGTTAGTGTTTGAGTCTCTCAAATTTGTTGCTGAAGAAGATGTCTTATAAAGCCATAGTCTTTAATTACAGGTGAAGCCAGTAATCTTCACACAGTATCAGGTATACAGATGCTTTCTAACTCTTCTTAGCCCCCTGTAGGGTTACATACAAGAGGAACCAAAGAGTAGAAAATAAACATATCCAGAGTACGCCATCACCACTTCTTCATATGCAATTCAAAATGTACGCCTTCATTCTACCTGTAATACTAAGAAAGAACACTGATCCAAAAAAAAAAAAACTCTGCTAGACTAGCATCAACAATTTACTACCAACATGTAAGTTTTGATTTCTGTAAAATTCAAATGTCCCTAGGAGGAACAAAACTGGTAATAGTTATCAAAACTGATAATGATGAGTCAACTTCAGATTATTTGGTAAGAGCTCTTGGTTAAAAAAGAGGAGCAGGGGAAAAGAATATAATAATAGGCATTGAAGTTTTTCATGACCAACTAAACTTCCAAATGAACTGAAATGAAAGGTCATTATTTAGAAATACTGCTTTAGGTAGAAGTATAGCTGATAGAAGTTCTGCCAAAGAGGTTATTCTCTTAATAAACTAATCTGACTTGTTAAGAACCAAAGCTTTCAAATTAATGAAATACTGTGTTTGCTTTCTGAATAATGACCCTCCCCTATTTCACATCTCATTTGTCCATTTCAATATTCTCCTTCCGTTTCTCTTCCATTTTTTCTCATGTTCATCCAATCTATCCAATTCTTAGAGTGATGGCAAACCAGGCTCCCCAGATCAATTACACTGAGAAAGCAACACGAAAACAGACCAGACTGAGCAAGTATTCCGCAAAGAAAGTGAATGCTCTGAGTTAGAATTAAACATACAAAATGGATATATGTATTTTTGTGCTGATCTGCTATTAAAATATTTCTTTGCCACAATTAGTATGTATTATTCTTTAGAATTAATTTTGCCTAATACCTTTATTTTGGGAATAAAAATTTCATTTTGAAGTCAAATGATTGTGTAGTATTAATCTAGCCATCATGAGGAGATGGGTTTTTTATACATCTTAATGTTGATTATGGGATAACTGGTCATGAAAATATATTTGATACATATACATTTTTTCAGTGTAATCCAACATTCTCAAATTTCGTATGAAAAGGAAAGCTTATTAAAAATCCCTCTCTCTATTATTTCTTTTAATGTAAACTTAATAGCATTTTGATAAATATATACATAAGGTAAAAATATCATTGTTGATAATATTTCTTGCTTAGCATCTATAGGGAACACTTTTTTAAATAAAAGAATTCAGATTTACCTTTTTCTCAAAGAAAAGAAAAACAACAACAAAGTACCACTTCAGGAATTTAGTAAGTTTTGGAACATTGACAAACTGTCAGCATAAAATTGATGGATAAATATGTGAAGTTATGAATGAAAGAAATTTAACCTATTACAAATCAACTTTTAGTATGGGGATATCAAAATTCCCAATGTTTATTTATCATCAGAGTTATGTTTTATTTATACTTTTGCAAAGTTGAATAACTTCAAATTATGTAACTATTATGTTACACTTATATTAACATTCATCTAATGACATGATTGTTCCATCGCTGCCCTTCTGAATTCTAGCATATTTTCTCCTGTTTGAGATGGATAACTTGCTGCTGATTTATTCAAAATCTAACATCTGTTTTATTGTTGATCAACAGTGCCTGTGATAATCACTGCTGCTAAACAAAATTCCCCTGGTCCAGTAGCTAACAAGCGTGGTAGGTGGTAGCTTGTCCTCGAAGTATCAGGTCTTCAACTGGCACGTTTCTCAGTTAAAAAGAGTGGAAAGGAGTCCCCAGCAGTCTAGCCAGGGTTCAGAGGATAAGCTCTTTCAAATATGCCACATACCTGAAGGTTGGAAGCTGTACAGGTTCAGGACAAATTCTGAGAACCCTCTTACAGCAGAAACAAGGCACAGATACCAAAGCATTTCTTTAGTTAAACTCAGCTCATCAGAGCGCACCAAGGCAATCTGACTGAACCCCAATTACTATCACAACTGTGACTGCCTGCTGTTTTAATTCTCACACAAAGCAGTTTTCCTAGGTGCAAATCATTCCCAGCAGGACTTGACCAGCAACACTTCTCCTTTCTTCTCTCCCAATCTCCCTGCCTAATCAAACATACTGGATGCCTGTCTCATAATGGACAATAATTTTATTCCAGGGCCTCCATTCACTTCCTTGCCTCTGTACTTTGACTGGGTCCACTCAAATCCATTCCAAAATTGTTTTCAAACTCTAAATCTTGGGGGCAGATGCTTGGAGACTGTTGACCTCTTCCTCCCAATAAATGGATAGGCACTTAGACAAATCAACTCAACCTGCTGTCAGCTTGGGAGAAGCCCAGATAAAAGCCAAAGAGAAGATTGTAAATGGTTTCAACATCTTTTTTCCTACCTATAATCTGCCAGGCTCACATCCGAGAAAGTTCCACAAAGTCTATTCAAAATTACTTTCTAACTTTGTTCCTTAATTGAGGAAGAAAGAAAAAATGTTTAGTAGGAGAAAGAGAAAAAAAATTTCTTTTGTAGTGCTTCATTCCATCTTACAAATCCATTACCAACACCTGACAGGAGTGCACAAGGAACACCAAAGGCATTCTGTCACCCTTTAATAGCCATCAATGTGTTATTATTCAGCATGCTGATTTTTATGGCTTCTTCTAAATGGTATCTTATAATTTACAAATTCAGTATGGAAACTATAGAAAAAAGTTCAATTTTATTTAGTACAACTCAGGCCTTTCCATGAAACCTGTGCCCAGTTCTGACTTTTCAACTCAAATGGGTCAAGGTTAATTGGAAGGCCATTCAGAGAAAAATTTGACCTCATTTGGTTTGCACATTGTCTTTCTTTTGGTGATCAATGTCAGTAATTCTCATCTCGCCAGTACTATTATTCTTTGGCTCTAGGATAATACAGAGAACACAGAACTCTTTGGCCTTACAAAGAAGACGCTCATTTTATTTGCTACTTTTCCCTGGGAGTTTTATATCTTAATGCTTAAAATTTATTAAATGATTCCCTAAATAAAACTGTATCTTTCTAGTCTACCCTTTTAAAATTCCAAAATAACTTTTTTGAACACAATGTTTATTTTGTCATACTGGGTCTTAAAATGATATCAGAGAAAATCCCTAGTAGTACTTAAGAGTGTGGATACTTTTCAAAGATTTTTTTGTTTTGAAGCCTCTCCTAAATACTAAATACTTAATATATCACTTAGAAATAGATAAAATTAAACTTCACGTTTAGTTTCATGTGTATTTAAAATATGTATTATGCAAGGTTTTATGAGTTTCAAGAAAAGCTTTGAGTGTTTAAATCTGTTTTAAATTATTTTTACAGAATTGCAAATTATCTTAACCTCCATAAAACGAAATCCCTAAAGGACTGTCTTGTAAACTTAAAAATTTTAATTAATTTAAACTTGGCAAAATTACTTTCCAAAGCATCATGATTAGATTCAATGATTCCCTAAGTGTTGGTATCTGTGTGTGTGCGTGTGCGCATGTGTGTGTTGGTGTGTGTATGTGTGTGTGCTTACTAGAACTACTTTCTCATTCTTTTTTTAAATGTATAAAATTGAATATTTTTGCATTACTCCATATATGAAATTGTATATTAGTGGAAGATTAAAATACCTCATTACACAAATTGCTTAAATGTATTTTTACCAAATGATGTCATAGTTACATAGATATGCTGGGATGATGGGGGAGGAATTACAATTAGTTAGTACAGAAATATGAATGCATATGTTAACTACACTCATGAATAAAATATTCTGCTTAAAAATATGATAACATATATGTATTTAGAAAAAAATATTTTGTAATCAAATTTGTTTTATCTATCTAATGTTCGTGACACCAAACATGGAAGGGACATATGCTTCTCTGGAATGAATTCTGATTTGTCTAACTCCTTATGCTAATTTATGCTCTAATTTATATAAGTCAATCAGTGGCCAACACTCTGTTGTGATAATGGTTTAATATATTTATATGACATTAAAATTAGCTAAGAAAGAGTATCTTTAAACTCAACAATAAAACAATTACCCGAAATGAATATTACGAAGTAGAGAAAAATGAGACAGATTTCTCACATGTAAAATGACAATATACA
The DNA here is from genome assembly GCF_009873245.2 of Balaenoptera musculus. NCBI lineage: Eukaryota > Metazoa > Chordata > Mammalia > Artiodactyla > Balaenopteridae > Balaenoptera > Balaenoptera musculus. Next base: position 14,990,151 of record NC_045787.1, on the reverse strand, counting down.
TTTATAATGCAGATTAGGTGACCGAGAGGGATGAAATATTGTTTTATATGAAAGCACTATTAGAAAATAATGGGTTATCATACAGCAACTAGTTTTTTTTTTTTATCACACAGTTTTAGTCCATATTTATTCCTTAGCTCTATTTTTTTTAATCCCCAACTCTTACTGTCAAAATCAGATCTTCTTAAACTAAACATTAAAATGTGGCATGTCATCCAGATACCACACAATTCCCCATATGGTGCTGTCATCACATTCCACACACTACTATCTCAGACTTTTGCACATATTCTGTTGCTATGTCCAAAAATGAGTAAATATAGCTTATGTGAAAATAAAAGACCCCTATCATCAGATACTTACATCCCACTCAACTAAGCTTCCTTCCTTTCCCCATCTCAAGCACAGTGTTTCAGAAGAAATCCTGTATCCCCTTGAATTTGCAACCAGAAAATCTGATAGAAAAGTTGTATGCAAAATTTCTCCTAATCATTATAGTAGTAAACTCTTTGTTGAGGAATAGGATTGTTATTCAATTAATAGTTTTTTATTAAGTATCTATTATATGCAATGCAATAAGAAGAAGAAGGAATATAATTGTAAATAAATAGACATAACACCTGCTCTCAAAAAACTTTTGTTCCTATGTGCAGATAAGATATTTACTAAATAATCTCAGTGATAAATGTATAATTATATAATTTATGATGACATATTAGATTGTTCACTGCCATAAAATTGTACAACAAATTGGGTGGCTTAAAAAACAGAAATTCATTATCTCACAGTTCAGGAGGCTAGAAGTCTGAGACAAGATTATCAGCAATGTTGGTTCCTGCTTTTTACTGTGAAGAAAAATCTGTTCCATGTGTCTCTCTTGGCTTCTGGTGGTTTGCTGAGAATCTTATTTCTTGGCTTATAGATACATCACCCTGATCTTTGCCTTTATGTTCATATGGCAACACGTGTGTGTGTGTGTATGTGTGTGTGCAAATTTTGCCATTTTATAAGGCACCAGTTATTCTGGTTTAGGAGCTTACTTTACTTTAGAATGATGTCATCTTAGCTCATCACCTCTGCAATGACCCTATTCCTAAATAAGGTCACATTCTGAGGTACTGGGGGTTAGGACTTCAACATATGAATTTGACAGGGGTGGGGATACACAATTCAACCCCAAACAAATGACAAGTGCTTTTAAAGAAAAAAAACCCTATTCCATAAGAGTATAAGAGTACAAGAACTTGAACTAGGGTGTGAGGACCAGAGAATGGTTAGGGATAATTTGCCTAGAGAAGTGACTTAATGAAGGAAATAGAAAAAGAGAAATTGAAGATGGATGCAGAAAGATGGAAAAGGGTCATCATAGAAACTCTTGATCTTCAAGGTGATTTTGTTCAATAATGCCCAACAGCACAGGAAGCCAAATCATTGAAACGTTGAATGGACCTATCCTATTCAGCAACTAAAAGATCATTGTTGACCTTTTCTACTGCAGTTGGGATGAATACCTATGAAAGTTTACAGAGTAGACAACACTTACAAATAGGGAAAATGGTCATGAATAGGAGACCAGATTCACTAGAGAAAATTTAAAAAGAAGGGAAAATTCAATGATGAGACCCAAATGTATAGAACGTCAATATGTGCAATTAAATTTATACAGCGTGCACTGGTGTCACAGAAAAGGGTTAAGAAAGATAAACCTACAAAACAAGGTGAATTTTTCAAAATAAAAATTGGCTAAGTAATTTCAAGATAAATATTCTACAATAAGTAGATATGGTAAGGGCAAGATGGAGTAATTTTCTGAAGATGTGATAAAATGAAATTTGGGGCAAGGGCAGTGAGTGGGAACAGAAAGGAGACCAATTTTAGAAATATCAACATATAGCAACAATTTCTGAAAAATCTGAAGTATATTCCCCTGAGATGTTGTCACATATCAACTTTATAAGGCAGTTCCTGTGAGTTAATTAGGAAAATCTTATAAGAATGTAATGCTGGTAAATGTTTAACCATTGGCTTTCTGAAAATAAATAAACAAAAATATGTGAATATGCGTATATATGTGTAGACATAGATATTTATATAGATATACAAACCTAAGTCTATTATAAATTTAACTGATATAAAGGATGTCTAGCAAACAAACAGGATGTCTTGCAAATAATAAGATATACATTACTCTTTATTATAAGTTTCTTACAGCAAATTGATTTTCACAAAATGCTTTCATTGATTTTTGACAAATTCTTGTATGGACAATCTAGATTATTAATTTAATGAGTGTAATTCCAATATGAATATTGGTTGATATGAATGTTGGTTTATTAATGAGTAAGAGGACATTGAAATGACATAGGCATATGTTGGAATTTCACTCATTCATCAAGGACCTGTAATTTTGCTCATTCATCAAGGTCCTGAATGACTTCTTTGCTGATTGGATAATAATAGTCTTTGGATAACAGAAGAATATTTCCTCCATGTTTGTGCTATTCACAATGTAGCAGCTACCGACATAAGGCACTCTTAGGTTTAATTGGCATTATTAACATTTTTTTCCATCACTTTCTTTAGTCTAGATAATCAAAAAGTAAATTAGGGACTTCCCAGGTTGATGAACGCATTAGGTTCCCAGAGCGGGTATGGAAGCTCCGCGTGCCGTCTCCTCTCCACCACACCTGCCCTATGCATCTCTTTCATTTGGCTGTTTCTTAGTTGTATCCTTTATAATTAACCAGTAATGATGTATGTGTGTTATGTGTGTGTGTGTATGTGTGTGTGTGTGTGTGTGTGTGTGTGTGTGTGTATATTCATATATTCAGGATCTGATTTGTAGTTTTTTTCCAACATCCATAATGTAAATACGCCCAACTGTTGCTGATTTCAAGCTCCCAACCTGATATCACTGAATGTAAGGTTGGGAAGAGGTGCATAGAAGCACCACATTATATAATATTTTCACCATATAGATACAATAGACATAACCTCAGAAACATAGATAATAGTAAAATAATTAGAAAGCCATGAGTACTGAATATTTATTACTTTTGTTCTTAAATTATTCAAGTGTAAGATTTTATAATTTAATATCTAATAATGATCATGTTTAATGGCTAGCTCAAAAATTCCTGAAGATTTAACAGTCAGCTGTCATGAGCCTGTGAGAGCCAGCTTCAGCATACCACTAGAGAGAACTCATCCTGAAATTACCACCAGTCAACTAGCACCAGGACACAAATTCTGGATATTGTAGAATGAAGACACTTCAATAAAAGAGTAAAAACTGAGAGTTGTTGCCTTAAAGTATGAATGGTATTTGGTTATTAAAAGTTTAAATCTGAAAATGGAGTCAGGAGAGACAAATGTAGAAAGATTTCAGTATTTCTCTAAGGAAATACCCAGACTGAGTACTGGTAAAAAAAGTTAACAGAACTTTCAGCAAAACCCTAAGAAAAGCAATGAGATAGCCATCACTCAAAAACAAATAGTGTATCAGACTTTTTAGAACAACTGATTCCAGTGGCACCTGAAGCTGACATCCAAAAAACTACTCTTGTTAATGTCACCAGTGACCTTGAAATTGCCAAATATACTTGACAATTGTAGTCTTTAACTGACTTGACATTTTGTCAGTATTTGACATTGATGTCTGTTTTCTTCTTTTTACACATTCCATCCTCTTTCTTCAATGGTACCATTTTTTTGTTTGTTTGTTTTTCTACTTCTACCTTCCTGGTGCTTCTCCCATGCTCCTTCTCTGACACATTTTAATACCAATGTTCCCCAGGGATCTACCATCAAATTTTTCCCCTTCTCACTTCACATAGTCCAGTAGTTCTCAATGGGGGAAATTTATTTTACCCTCAAGGGACATTTGGCAATATATGGAGATATTTTTTGTTGTCACAACTTAGAGTCTGTTACTGATTTCTAGTGGATAGACACCAGGGATGCTGCTTGCCATCCTATAATGCACAGGACAACCACACAACAGAGAATTATCCAGCCCAAAATGTCCTCTTCCACCTATACATTGATAACTTTCAAATCTGTGTCTCCAAGCCAGAACTGAGCTTGCAACCTGCATTTCCCTTTATTTATTGCACATGTTCAGTTTGGAACTCTACAGGCATCTCACAAGGAACATATCTAAGACAAAATTCATCATCTCTTCCCCAGATCTGCTTCTCTCCATGCAGTCTCTAATTTTGCAAAAGTAAAATTGAGCTTTCAGTCTATTAAAATCTAGTCTACTCCATCTCTTTTACGTTTCATGTCTAATTAGCCTCTAAGTCCTGTAGTTCTGTCTTCAATGCTTCTCTCAAAGGCACTTCTGTGTCTTAGTGCTAATATGTATCCTATCATATCAAGGACCTCTTAACTAATTATCCTTTGTCCAGCTTTAGCCCCAGTTAAGCCAGACTCCTACATTTCATTTAGAGACATATTTCTAAAATAAAAATCTGAGTACGTTCTTCCTTTCTGAAAAACTGTAATGGTTTTGAAAAACATTCAGTCTCCTTAATATGGATTCAAACATTTCATGACTACCAATATCAGGTTGACCCTCAACTCCATACTAAATTTCAGCTTTCCTGAAAAATACGTTTGAGAGTAACATTCCCTCTGTGCTTTTATGTATTTACCCATGATTTCATCATACCCATTCTTCTCTCCTTCCCCAGCTACATGGCTAACATTCTACATCCATCATCACACAACTGAAACACCACCTGCTTTCTAATAGAATGGCAATATTTTTTTTTAATGATAATATCCAGTTTGATAAGAGTATGAGTAAAAGCCATTCTTATGTACTATTGATAGATTTATAAATTCCAGCAACCATTTGAAGAACAATTTGACATTTAAAATGTTAATATTCTTACTTTTGACAATTTTAAACATTCACATGCATGAAAGGTTCATTTATATGAACCTTTATACATAAAGTTCATATAAATGTACAATGATATATTTGAAAACATGCCCTTTGCAGCATTACTTGTTAAGGCAAGAATATTGGAATCAATTCAACAGAATGACTTTAAAATATGTAATTAACATCTTAAAATAACTTGTAACCATTTTTAAAATGAGGTAGATTTGTGTGTATTGACCTGAAAATCTACCCTATAATGCTGGAAGAGAGAGGAGCAGTATGTTAGTATGATCCTACTATCAGCAGAATAAAAAGTTTATTTTTACTTTTTAGATATAAACTTTTAATTTGTTCATTTGTTTTGTTTATTAAGATTACAGGTATAAGTGAAAGCATACAGTGTTTGTATATAACAAAACAGAAACAGACTCACAGGTACAGAGGACACACTAGTGGTTACCACAGAGGAGGGGATGAAATAAGTGAAGTATACCTTTGTATGGTGTGTAATTTATAAAAATATCAAATCACTATGTTGTACACTCGAAACTAACATAACATTGTAAGTGCGCTATATTTCCATAAATAAATAAATAATTAAAAATAAAAATAAAACTTTTTTATTTTGGAATGATTTTAGATTTGAAGTGTGTCGTCCACCGAGCTATCCTGGAACTCTGCTCTCCAGGATTCCCTTCCCTGCACGATTCCGAATTAGTGTGAGCCTAATGTGGCATTTTGCATGAGATTTGGAAGGCGGAAGTGAAGCAGCAGCGTGTTCCTGTATTCAGAAGTCGTACTTGCTCACCTGTACTCACCTGGTTCAGGCTGGGCTCCCTCCGCCCACAGCTCCTTCAGCTCCTGCCAGACCTACTGGGTCAGCATCTCTAGCGCTTTCCCCAGGTTGCGCTGAGCTCCCTGAGCATGACCCAAACTTCTCTCTCAGGACGCCTCGCCAGGGAAGCTGGAGCCTTGGAAGCAGTGAAAGATCAATGTAGGTTCCAGTACGTTCTCATGGTTACATCCTGCCCTGCCGTTTCTGGTTCCACTTTGTCCATGAGTCCCCCACTCTGTTTCTATTTTTCCTTCCGGACCACCAGCCCTGTGGACCTCAGCCCCCAGTGTCGCACAGAGAACAATCAGCCTCACATAGATTAGGTAACTAGCCCCCCACTTGTGTAAGGTCAGATCCCTTGTAATATACATATCCTCTGGAGACTCTTTTTTATGATCAAGCTCTGAATGACCCATAGAAATTCTTAGGGTTTACAAACAAAAAGGAGAGAGATAGACTAAAATCAAACAAACACATTTTACAACTCTTGGGAGAAACTTTCTATCTGCCATATTGGATGTTGCCCTACTCAAGAAGGGTGGAATGAAAAGTGTACTAGATCAGTTTAAATAAACAAATAAACAAACTTGATTCCTAATTGGAGTGCAGATGATCAAAACGTGATCATAGTAATAGCAGGACAGCTATGATGATGTGTTGGTTTCAAAGATTCTCAAACAACTAAAAACAGTCTTAAACCACCCAGGGAGTAAAGCACAAACACCTTCAAAAATGAAGACTGTGGACCCTGGTACCCTGGGTCATTTTAATTTTTAAGGGTTGTATACTTTTACACAGGCTTTTCCTTTTATCTAATTTGAGATGATAAGAATATAGCTTATAAATTACTCTTCTTTAATTAAAACACAGTTTCAATTTGTGGAGTACAATTGTCTTTTAAATGCAGCCTAAGAAGGAAATATATCAAGCTAGTCCTTGCCCTTGTAGATACTGGAGGAACTGTGTGCCCATCTGTCAGTTTTCTACTTCTTTCTCAGAATGACAGACAAGAGATCTCTCTGGGTTGAGTGATCTGTTTACAGTGGAGCTTGAGTCTGTCAATACGTTTTACTAAATGTTTCTGCTAAAAACACAAACTGCCATTGAAAATGAATTGTAAGGTTAATGCCAGTTTCTAGACTTGAGACAAATGACTAATACTAGCTATAAGACAGATTACCTTCAAGTATCTCAATTCAACTGACGAAGTCTGGTTATTTAGAGACTTTCTGTGATACGTAAAAATAGGAGTGATTGTGGCTTTTTAGTCACATATTGGCATGTAAAACTTACAGCTTAAATAGCTGCTTCCTTTGCTATGTCAAAATGACAAGTTATCATTAAAATGGCAACTGTTTACTACCAAGTATATCCAAACAGGGTGAGTGGAAGAAAGGTCAGGAAGGAAGAAATCAATTATTGAGAGTTAATCATCCAAATTTGAAAGGAGAAACATATATATATATACATATTTGTTTGTATATTTGATATATATATATATCACTTAACCTTATAGGAAAATATATCAAATGCACTACTGCTGATTAGTATACAAAGATAAAATATTGATATAGCACATATTTGCCTTTCCATTTTAAAAGAGGGCTGATATTAATAAAATATAGGCAAGATATTTATTGAACAAAAAGCCATGTCTCTTTCTATGAGGAATCATACATATTTGGCATTCTATCTACTTAATGGCTAGAGTGGTACACTTGGGAGTTGACCCCTCTCCCCCAAGAGAGCTTCCTGAAACTTATGAAAACACTCTTCTCTTTTACCTGCCTTGGTCTTCCTTAGGCCAAATTTTCTTGACTATTTAAAAAACAAGCAATAGAAAAACAAGTGAATTGAGTGTCTAATTACAAAGAAGGACACTAAGGAGACTTTGTCAGGAGCCCCTTAAATTTTCTTTTTTCCTGGCAAAATGTCACATTACATGGTTTTGTTTATCCCATCAGAAGTGTGTCAAGAACTGTGAACGACCTGAGGTTTTACCCTATTAGAAGCATAACAAGTTAGCCTGTTACATTTTCACAGAAGCTGACCAAAGACACGAGATTCCTGGGACAGATACAAAGGACTTACTACTTACAGTGTAGCAGGAAGCACACACCTCGTGGTTGTGTGGGTCCCTCGTGCTCTCCAAGTTTCAGGGGGTGAAAGAGAGGGGCCCAAGTGAATGCTGTGCTTGTGGTGGGCTTGCATCACAGCTGAGGAACCTCAAGCTTAGAGAACTCCAATCTTTTATATCATGGGCTGCAAGCAAACCTGACCTTTGCTCCAGAGGTGAAGTATTTCTATCTCCCAAGGTTGTTTGCTACACAAATATATTTGAAAAGATAGCTAAGATGAAAGATTGTCAATGCTTCTGTTCTGAAGATGTACAAAATTGTGAAAAAAATGATGGAGAATTATCTCCCAACGAAGGTTATGCTGGACTTAGTTCAACATCTTCATAATAATGAAGAACAGACATCTGCCTAATCTTAACCACAAAAAATCTGAAATGGTAAACAGAAGTGCTCTTTAGCAGGATAGAATTAATCCAAGTAATTTATTAAGCTTCCAATTATATATGGCATTGTATTAGAACCATATCAAGCAAATTACCTGTTAAGAATGGTTCCTTCCTTAACTACTTCACTTTACATCTAACAAGAGTGATGTTCTAGGAATATGTTTATTCACATTGCTATGAAAATAAAATTCTGCCACCACAGTCATTAGGCATATTTAAAGTGTGAACAGAGAAATAAAGATAGATAGATAGATAATGATAGTGTTTTTTTTTTTTTTTTCAAATTGCACACTAATACAAAGCATTCATTGAGGATTGACTGATGGCCTATTTTTTGTGCTATGTTCTTAGGGTGGGAGTGGGAGAGGGTTATTGAATTAGGAGATATGATTGCTATCAGCAAGGGCTTGTTTTCTCTGTGTCAACAGACAGAATTGTGTTTACTCCTTAGGCTGTGTTCACAGATACATATTGGAAAGTCTGAACTCACCCATAAGAAGGATAAAAATAAATTTAATTAGAGATATTTTGGATGGTTTGTTTAAATTATGCAAAAGTAAACAACTTGACTTTTCCATGAGATATCTGTGCATTATAGGAGTTTAATCTTACCTGTGTTTTTTCATATCAGTTGTTATTTGTCAAATGCTAGGTTTCTGGCTTTTTCACATCATCCAGTTTACCTGTAGGTAAAATAATGTTAAACATCCACTAATTATGGAATTTTTATGGATTATAGATGTAATACATTTTTGAATCTCATAAATATAGATGAAAAGATGGAATCAACTGTTGACACCACCATGATTTAAGCAGCCACAGCAGAACCAAGGGTCAGAGAGCCTCTGAGGCCCCCAGAATCCAAGGCTGCAGAGGGGAGAGCCTTCCACCTACAGGTGCACATTTAAGTAAAAATGAATGGGAAGAAGGGAAGAAGCAAGAGTCATACTCAACTCTATGTTAATGGCTGATCAAGAAAGAGGGAAAGAGAGTAGACTCTTCCTCTCCACCCAGTGGGAAGTCATCTGTCCTGGATCTCCACTCCGAGCAAAGTAAACCTCCCATCCACAAAGGGATTCAGGGGCATCTCATTCTATTTTACCTCCTACGACATGTTCTCACTTGGCAATTCTACCAGTTTTCTAGCCCCTCAAGTTAACATCTAAATTTTCTCTGTAAATAGGATAATTACTCAGAATTCAGCTATTACATACAGGTCTCTGTATTTGATCACTTCACTGATTGCGCTCCAAAAGGCTATGTGTGAACTAAGAAAGCAACTATGTCACATATTTACTGAACTGCAAGGAAAGGAAGAAGGTCAAATTTTCTCTTGTAACTGACTCATTTAAAGTTGAACAAAAACTTAGATTTGAATATTTCAAACTGCATACATTTTTATAGTTGAAATATTCCGTATAAGACATTTTTAAGATATAAAAATTACAGATGCGTTTTACTTTCTCACATAGGCAATGACTCCATTATCCCAACCCATCCAGTCTTTCTTGGTTTTTAATTTTTACTACAAATAAAAGTTATTAAAGGAAAAAAAGTTTTCCCATGAACAAAACTCACATTGTGTGTGTGTGTGTGTGTGTGTGTGAAAGAGATGACCAAGAATCATTGAAAGTCAAGTCATGACCTCAGTGAAAATCTAATTATTTTATTTTCTACAAGATTCCTAAAAAGTAAAAAGATCACTGTACCTCAGAGATGCCTACACACATATATCCATTCTTAAGTATAAAGTACATCAAAACCAATTAATACAGTGGAAAGAATTTGACCATTAGAAGAGGAGTATATGCTTTATTTGGTTGCAAATTCATCAAGCAAGCATGTTGTTATATTTCTATCAGTTCAAGAGTACTTTTATGTAGCTTTATGCTGCTTAAAAAAAAAAAAAAAAAAGCCTCCAGCACAGAATATGCAAGTTCCTTGAGCTGGCAGAGTCTAGGCAGCCTGGTGATTGACAGCTGGGAGAATCTTTGTGATTGGCAGGAGACAGCAACGCCCTCCAGGGGGACTGTTTGCAGGCTGACACTAAAATTCATGCCAGCCCCTCTCTCCTACTTCTTTTTCCAAAATCTTTTATTAGTAAACTCTTCCTGCTGTTCTACCTGAGCCATTAAATACATTATAGGCTTGCTTTCCCGGAAAGGGGAAAATAAGATATTAGCTAAAGTACCAGTTTCAACATCAGCACCTCAAAATCTGAACCACAGTGACATGCCAGAAAGCCAGGTCAAATTCCCAGGTGAAGAAAGTTGAAAAGGTTTTCTCTTACTCCTTAATTCTAAAAAGGTACAAAATATTCTAAATCTCCTCCATAATTGTTCTTCTCTTATTTCTCCAATCGTCCCTGATAGGGGATGTGTCTTGGACATAGATGGTGATCAAGAGAAGAGAGATCTAAAACATCCTTCTAATCTCCATTCTTTTTCTAAGCAAGAATTCAAAATTTTGAATATGAGACATACTTGTTTTCTCCATTCTTTATTTTCTAACATAAAAGCATTGGGAAAATATACACTAGACTCCAGTCACGCTGACCTTCTTTCTTTTTCCTCATTCTAAATTCTTCTTGGGTTTGCAACAGCTGCATTTTTGGGAGTCAGAAATGTTCTTATCCCAAATCTTCACATAGCAAACCCTTAGTCATTTAATATATTCTAATCTCATGGATAAACGAATAAAATAGGGTGCTGAGCAATATTGCACTAAGCTTTATTAATAAACATGCATTAAGCAAAAATAATTACAAGTTACTCGGGGATTTCTTCTACTTTATGGAAAACTAAACCTATCCTTCCCCTTTCTCCCAAAGAACAGTTATGTTTCTTCAATATTTAATTCAGCTAATTTCTAGATTTCCCTAAATATTTTTTGTAGCTAAAGAGAATGGCCATTTTTAAAAATTCAATGGCTCACCTCAAGACCTATTTTAATTCTAAACAGACCTGATGAGACAAAATGTGGAAGGGAAGGAAGAAAAGATTGAACTGAGTGAACTAACACTGCTTGCAAAATAATGTGAAGTAACATCTCCAGCTTAAATGCAGTTAGGAATGCCTCTGCTTTTCAATGCTAGGAGCTAGGTTGTATTATTTCTGACAATTAACATTTGACCTTGAGAAATGGGGGTGGAGAGAGAGGCGGAGATTCTCTAATCTGAAGAATAAAAGTCTGCAATTTATACTGGTGAATAAATGGGGAAGGGGACTTGGAGAGAGCTCTGAACCACCTACGACACTTGGCAGGCTAAATGCCACCACACACTGCTGCTGATGCACCGCCCCACCAGACCCTTAATCACTTTTGAATAAATAAACCCTCTTGACTTTGGAAAACATAAAACAAGAGGCTGGATCCTGGGAGTGAATCTATGAGTAGTGAGTAGAATTTCCCCAAAGAAGAGTAAAGCTTGGATAATGGAGATTAGAAACAAGAGAAAATTGCTCTCAAAGAGAGACACAGAGACAAGACCAAGGTGGACATTCCAAAACACTCTGAACATAAAATATGGCTTTTGAGGCACAAGTAATCAAATATTTGATGTGCAATTTAAAATATTTCTCTTCTGGTTTAAATGGTTCTCTTGGTACCATTTGATAGAGTCTGACATTTTCTAGAGCTTTCTGCAATACAGCTCTAGAGAACAAAACACCAGGAAATGAAGGGAAGCATAGCCCACTTCACATATACCTCTCAGCAGGCCCCAAAGGCAGGAAATGGCCAAGATTGAGAGTTGTTGATCGAGCAGCTTCAGTGGGTGAACAGCAGGGATGTGAGAGATGGTTTATGATAGAGCAGAGAACAGGGAAAGGGTAATATTTGGGAGCAGCCTTATGCCAGACACAATGAGGGCAGTGAGACAATCCCTCTTTTCTTTCCAAGATAAGAGATGGAGGGGATCCTCAATTAGAAAGAGCAAAACTGACCCACAGGTTATCTGTGCTGCAAAATCACATGCTTCACAGTTAGAGATTTCTATTGAACATCAACAGTAATAGAAATATGTGCAAAAGCTCACCACTTTGATATAACTGATGTGCTAATGGTGTTGGACTAAAGGGTACTATGTTGTGAAATGCACTGATTGCTGAAATGTATATTAAAGCTTGCTGCTTTAAATCATTTTTGGGGGAAAAGTTTGATGTTAGCTCATTAATTCTGTATCATGGGATGCTAATGAAATCTCTTGGTTTCTACACAGTAGCAGTGTTAAATGGAGGTTTTAAAATAATGAACAAAATGACTAATAGATAAGGTCATTGAACCAATTAATGAAAACCCACATTTATGAAACAGATTTATGAGGAGGTAAATATATTTTTCATAAAATGACTCAGTAGGGTGTTCATTAAGAGGTCAAGATTTCTAAAATATGAATAAATTCCCAAAATGACATGTGTAAATTTTCTAAAACATTTCTACCTTATAAAAGAGAAATGTTTCTGTAAATAGCAAAATCTCAGCCTTGCCAAAGACTGTTCATTTGGTGCCCAGAACACTCTGAGATCATTTCTCTACTTCCAGGCATTGCTGGTATCAGGTGATCTTGAACACTGCTATTTGTCTGAACTTCTTAAAGTACCACATTTATCCTTCTTCTACCCAACAGATTTTTTTGTGGGCCTTCATTGCTTAAAACTTATGTCAAACTTCTCTTCCAGGGGTTTATGCTTTACCAGATTTTTCCAGTTACCTATTGCTTCACAGCAAATCATCCCAAAACTAAGTGACTTCAAAAACAATACTCATTTTTATTATCTCTCATGGCTTTTGGAGGTCAGGATTCAGAAGGTGGTCTGGCATTAAGTGTTTTTGAGGTTGCAGTCAAGGGTAGGCTGGAGCTGGAACACTGGGATTGAAGCAACTGGGATGAGTGAAACATCACTTAGTGTCAGAGCTTCTCCATGTGGTCCTTCTACAGGTGGTACGTTGGGGCTTCCTCACAGCACGATAGCCTGGGGCAGTCAGATACCTGGCATGGCACCTAAAGGCTCCAGTGTGATTGTTCCAAAGAAGTAGGCAGAAGCTTTTATCTGCCTATATAATGCCTACCTATCCTTAAAAACTCAGTTCAAATATCACCTTCTCCAGAAAGCCCTTTCTGAGTCAAATTTCATTGTAATTCTACTTTTTGGTATCCCCACTCGACCCTGTAAATATTTCTATCAAAGTCTGACTTTGGGGAAAATAATAGCATGTACTAGTCACTGACTGAGAGATAAATCACATTCTTTAGGCTAGCACTCCAACTTGTAGAATAATTCCATGTGTCATCTGGGTAAGTCTGGAATGTGAACAACGCAGCAATCTAATGAGCCTGTGAGCTCAGATGTAAGCGTGGATGGGAGCTGAACAGAGCAAGACTGGTTCAGTTATTTCAGGAACAGAATCATCAGATTTGTAGACGTCACTGAGTATGTCTGGTTCACACCATACAACTGGTAAGTTGTGAATACTGAAGGTCTCCATGCCATCATGGTACTGACAGTTCCTGAAAATTATCAGTTGCCCTTGAATTTTCCAAAGATATAAGTAATCAGGCAGCGAGTCTACCTCCACAAGCAGTTGTTCTATAGACATTTAAGTCACAATTTTTGTAAATGAATCATAACTAGGGTCACAATACTTCCTGATTCTTAGGAAAGTCCTGATTTACTCATTTTAACCCAGCAAAACTGTGGATAGTATACATTTTACTCTCAAAAATGCCCTAATTTAGATATTAAATTGTATTGTCACCATGGTCACACTTTTGATGCAAAATGGATCTTTCCATATAAATTTGCAGTTATTTTAAATTCAACACTAGCCAGTTATTATTATTTTAAATACTATTAGACAATACTTTTTTGGTTTTACTTGTTTATTACTTTTATTATTATTATCGTGTTTTAACATTTTTATTGGAGTTTAATTGCTTTACAATGGTGTTTTACTTTCTGCTTTATAACAAAGTGAATCAGTTATACATATCCATATATCCCCATATCTCTTCCCTCACGCATCTCCCTCCCTCGCACCCTCCCAATCCCACACCTCTAGCTGGTCACAAAGCACTGAGCTGATCTCCCTGTGCTATGCGGCTGCTTCCCACTAGCTATCTATTTTACATTTGGTAGTAAATATGTCCATATATACACTACCAATCTCTCACTTTTTCCCAGCTTACCCTTCCCCCTCCCCATGTCTTCAAGTCTATTCTCTAGTAGCTCTACATCTTTATTCCCGTCTTGCCCCTAAGTTCTTCATGACCACTTTTTTTCTTCTTTTTTTTAGATTCCATATATATGTGTTAGCATACAGTATTTGTTTTTCTCTTTCTGACTTACTTCACTCTGTATGACAGACTCTAGGTCCATCCACCACACTACAAATAACTCAATTTCCTTTCTTTTTATGGCTGAGTAATATTCCATTGTATATATGTGCCACATATATACATTCTTTTTTTTTTAATTAATTAATTTATTTATTTATTTATTTATTTTTGGCTGTGTTGGGTCTTTGTTTATGTGCGAGGGCTTTCTTTAGTTGCGGCAAGCGGGGGTTGCTCTTCATCCCCGTGCGCGGGCCTCTCACTATCGCGGCCCCTCCCACTGCGGGGCACAGGCTCCAGACGCGCAGGCTCAGTAGTTGTGGCTCACGGGCCCAGTTGCTCCGTGGCATGTGGGATCTTCCCAGACCAGGGCTCGAACCCGTGTCCCCTGCATTGGCAGGTGGATTCTCAACCACTGCGCCACCAGGGAAGCCCTATATACATTCTTTATCCATTCGTGTGTCGATGGACACTTAGGTTGCTTCCATGTACTGGCTATTGTAAATAGAGCTGCAATGAACATTGTGGTACATGACTCTTTTTGAATTATGGTTTTCTCATGGTATATGCCCATTAGTGGGATTGCTGTGTCGTATGGTAGTACTATTTTTAGTTTTTTAAGGAACCTCCATACTGTTCTCCACAGTGGCTGTATCAGTTTACATTCCGGCCAACAGTGCAAGAGGGTTCCCTTTTCTCCACACCCTCTCCAGCATTTATTGTTTGCAGATTTTTTAATCATGGCCATTCTGACTGGTGTGAGGTGATATCACATTGTAGTTTTGATTTGCATTTCTCGAATGATTAATGATGTTGAGCATTCTTTCATGTGTTTGTTGACAATCTGTATATCTTCTTTGGAGAAATGTCTATTTAGGTCTTCTGCCCATTTTTGGGTTGGGTTGTTTGTCTTTTTGATATTGAGCTGCATGAGCTGCTTGTAAATTTTGGAGATTAACCCTTTGTCAGTTGCTTCATTTGCAAATATTTCCTCCCATTCTGAGGGTTGTCTTTTCGTCTGGTTTATGGTTTCCTTTGCTGTGCAAAAGCTTTTAAGTTTCATTAGGTTCCATTTGTTTATTTTTGTTTTTATTACCATTTCTCTGGGAGGTAGGTCAAAAAGGATCTTGCTGTGATTTATGTCATAGAGCGTTCTGCCTATGTTTTCCTCTAAGAGTTTGAGAGTGTCTGGCCTTACATTTAGGTCTTTAATCCATTATGAGTTTATTTTTGTGTATGGTATTAGGGAGTGTTCTAATTTCATTCTTTTACAGGTAGCTGTAAAAAGTTTTCCCAGCACCACTTAATGAAGAGGCAGTCTTTTATCCATTGTATATTCTTGCCTCCTTTGTCAAAGATAAGGTGACCATATGTGCGTGGGTTTATCTCTGGGCTTTCCATCTTGTTTCATTGATCTATATTTCTGTTTTTGTGCCAGTACCATACTGTCTTGATTACTGTGGCTTGGTAGTATAGTCTGAAGTCACGGAGCCTGATTCCTCCAGCTCCGTTTTTCTTTCTCAAGATTGCTTTGGCTATTCGGGGTCTTTTGTGTTTCCATACCAATTGTGAAACTTTTTGTTCTAGTTCTGTGAAAAATGCCAGTGGTAGTTTGATAGGGATTGCATTGAATCTGTAGATTGCTTTGGGTAGTATAGGCATTTTCACAATGTTGATTCTTCCAATCCAAGAACATGGTATATCTCTCCCTCTATTTGTATCATCTTTAATTTCTTTCACCAGTGCCTTATAATTTTCTGCTACAGGTCTTTTGTCTCCCTAGGTAGGTTTATTCCTAGGTATTTTATTCTTTTTGTTGCAATGGTAAATGAGAGTGTTTTCTTAATTTCACTTTCAGATTTTTCATCATTAGTGTATAGGAATGCAAGAGATTTCTGTGTATTAATTTTGTATCCTGTTACTTTAGCAAATTCGTTGATTAGCTCTAGTAGTTTTTTGATAGCATCTTTAGGATTCTCTATGTATAGTATCATGTCATCTGCAAGCAGTGACAGCTTTACTTCTTCTTTTCTGATTTGGATTCCTTTTATTTCTTTTTCTTCTCTGATTGCTGTGGCTAAAACTTCCCAAAAAATGTTGAATAATAGTGGTGAGAGTGGGCAACCTTGTCTTGTTCTTGATCTTAGTGGAAATGGTTTCAGTTTTTCACCATTGAGGATGATGTTGGCTGTGGGTTTGTCATATATGGCCTCTATTATGTTGAGGTAAGTTCCCTCTATGCCTACTTTCTGGAGGGTTTTTATCATAAATGGGTGTTGAATTTTGTTGAAAGCTTTCTCTGCAACTATTAAGATGATCATATGGTTTTTCTCCTTCAATTTGTTAATATGGTGTATCATATTGATTGATTTGCATATATTGAAGAACCTTGCATTCCTGGGATAAACCCCACTTGATCATGGTGTATGATCCTTTTAATGTGCTTTTGGATTCTGTTTGCTAGTATTTTGTTGAGGATTTTTGCATCTACATTCATCAGTGATATTGGTCCATAGTTTTCTTTTTTTGTGACATTTTTGTCTTGTTTTTGTATCAGGGTGATGGTGGCCTCGTAGAATGAGTTTGGGAGTGTTCCTCCCTCTGCTATATTTTGGAAGTGTTTGAAAAAGATAGGTGTTAGCTCTTCTCTAAATGTTTGATAGAATTCCCCTGTGAAACCACCTGGTTCTGGGCTTTTGCTTGTTGGAAGATTTTTAATCACAGTCTCAATTTCAGTGCTTGTGATTGGTCTGTTCATATTTTCTATTTCTTCCTGCTTCAGTCTCAGAAGTTTGTGCATTTCTAAGAATTTGTCCATTTCTTCTAGGTTGTCCATTTTATTGGCATAGAGTTGCTTGTAGTAATCTCTCATGATCGTTTGTATTTCTGCAGTGTCAGTTGTTACTTCTCCTTTTTCATTTCTAATTCTATTGATTTGAGTCTTCTCCCTTTTTTTCTTGATGAGTCTGGCTAATGGTTTATCAATTTTGTTTATCTTCTCAAAGAACCAGCTTTTAGTTTTACTGATCTTTGCTATCGTTTCCTTCATTTCTTTTTCATTTATTTCTGATCTGATCATTATGATTTCTTTCCTTCTGCTAACTTTGGGGTTTTTTTGTTCTTCTTTCTCTAATTGCTTTAGGTGTAAGGTTAGGTTGTTTATTTGAGATGCTTCTTGTTTCTTGAGGTAGGATTGTATTGCTATAAACTTCCCTCTTAGAACTGCTTTTGCTGCATCCCATAGGTTTTGCGTCATCATGTTTTCATTGTCAGTTGTTTCTAGGTATTTTTTGATTTCCTCTTTGATTTCTTCAGTGATCCCTTGGTTATTAAGTAGCGTATTGTTTAGCCTCCATGTGTTTGTATTTTTTACAGTTTTTTTCCTGTAATTGATATCTAGTCTCGTAGCGTTGTGGTCAGAAGAGATACTTGATATGATTTCAATTTTCTTAAATTTACCAAGGCTTGACTTGTGACCCAAGATATGATCTACCCTGGAGAACATTCCATGAACACTTGAGAAGAAAGTGTATTCTGTTGTTTCTGGATGAAATGTCATATAAATATCAATTAAGTCCATCTTGTTTAATGTATCATTTAAAGCTTGTGTTTCCTTATTTATTTTCATTTTGGATGATCTGTCCATTGGGGAAAGTGGGGTGTTAAACTCCCCTATTATGATTGTGTTACTGTTGATTTCCCCATTTGTGGCAGTTAGTATTTGCCTTATGTATTGAGGTGCTCCTATGTTGGGTGCATAAATATTTACAATTGTTATATCTTCTTCTTGGATTGATCCCTTGATCATTATGTAGTGTCCTTCTTTGTCTCTTGTAATAGTCTTTATTTTAAAGCCTATCTTGTCTGATATGAGAATTGCTACTCCAGCCTTCTTTTGATTTCCATTTGCGTGGAATATCTTTTTCCATCCCCTCCTTTCAGTCTGTATGTGTCCCTAGGTCTGAAGTGGGTCTCTTTTAGACAGCATATATACGGGTCTTGTTTTTGTACCCATTCAGCCAGTGTATGTCTTTTGGTTGGTGCATTTAATCCATTTACATTTAAGGTAATTATCGATATGTATGTTCCTATTCCCATTTTCTTAATTGTTTTGGGTTTGTTATTGTAGGTCTTTTCCTTCTCTTGTGTTTCCTGCCTAGAGAAGTTCCTTTAGCATTTGTTGTAAGGCTGGTTTGGTGGTGCTGAATTCTCTTAGCTTTTGCTTGTCTGTAAATGTTTTAATTTATCCGTCAAATCTGAATGAGATCCTTGGTGGATAGAATAATCTTGGTTGTAGCTTTTTCCCTTTCATCACTTTAAATATTTCCTGCCACTCCTTTCTGGCTTGTAGAGTTTCTGCTGAAAGATCAGCTGTTAACCTTATGGGGATACCCTTGTATGTTATCTGTTGTTTTTCCCTTGCTGCTTTTAATATTTTTTCTTTGTATTTAATTTTTGATAATTTGATTTATATGTGTCTTGGCATGTTTCTCCTTGGATTTATCCTGTATGGGACTCTCTGTGCTTCCTGGACTTGATTAACTATTTCCTTTCCCATATTAGGTAAGTTTTCAACTATAATCTCTTCACATGTTTTCTCAGTCCCTTTCTTCTTCTCTTCTCCTTCTTGGACCCCTATAATTCGAATGTTGGTGCATTTAATGTTGTCCCAGAGATCTCTGAGACTGTCCTCAATTCTTTTCATTTCTTTTTTCTTTATTCTGCTCTGTGGTAGTTATTTCCATTATTTGTCTTCCAGGTAACTTATCCGTTCTTCTGCCTCAGTTATTCTGCTATTGATCCCCACTAGAGAACTTTTAATTTCATTTATTGTGTTGTTCATCATTGTTTGTTTGCTCTTTAGTTCTTCTAGGTCCTTGTTAAACATTTCTTGTATTTTCTCCATTGTATTTCCAAGATTTTGGATCATCTTTCCTATCATTATTCTGAATTGTTTTTCAGGTAGACTGCCTATTTCCTCTTCATCTGTTAGGTCTGGTGGGTTTTTACCTTGTTCCTTCATCTGCTGTGTGTTTCTCTGTCTTCTCATTTTGCTTAACTTGCTGTATTTGGGGTCTCCTTTTCGCAGGCTGCAGGTTCATAGTTCCCATTGTTTTGGTGTCTGCCCCCAGTGACTAAGGTTGGTTCAGTGGGTTGTGTAAGCTTCCTGGTGGAGGGGACTAGTGCCTGTGTTCTGGTGGATGAGGCTGGAACTTGTCTTTCTGGTGGGCAGGTCCATGTCTGGTGGTGTGTTTTGGGGTGTCTGTGGCCTTATTATGATTTTAGGCAGCCTCTCTGCTAATGGGTGAGGTTGTGTTTCTGTCTTACTAGTTGTTTGATATGGGGTGTCCAGCACTGTAGCTTTCTGGTCGTTGAGTGGAGCTGGGTCTTTGCATTGAGATGGAGATCTCTGGCAATTTTTTGCCATTTGGTATTACATGGAGCTGGGAGGTCTCTGGTTGACCAATGTCCTGAACTTGTCTCTCCCACCTCAGAGGCACAGCCTTGATGCCTGGCTGGAGCAGGAAGAGCCTGTCATTCCACATGGCTCAGAATAAAAGGGAGAAAAAAAGAAAGAAAAACAGAAAGAAAAATATAATTAAATAAAATAATTAAAATAAAAAACAAAAAATAATTATTAAAAAAAAATTTTTAAGTAATTAAAAAAAAAACAAAGAAAGAAAGAAGAGAATAACCAAACCAAAAAACAAATCCACCAGTGATAACAAGTGCTGAAAACTATACTAAAAGAAAAACAAAAACAAAAAAACGGATAGACAGAACCCTAGGACAAATGGTAAAAGCAAAGCTATACAGACAAAATCACACACAGAAGCATACACATACACACTCACAAAAAGAGAAGGAAAAAAAATATATATATATATCATTGCTCCCAAAGTCCACCTCCTGAATTTGGGATGATTCGTTGTCTATTCAGGGATTCCACAGATGCAGGTACATCAAGTTGATTGTGGAGCTTTAATCCACTGCTTCTGGGGCTGCTGGGAGAGATTTCCCTTTCTCTTCTTTGTTCACACAGCTCCCAGGGTTCAGCTTTGGATTTGGACCCGCCTCTGCGTGTAGGCTGCCTGAGGGGATCTGTTCCCCGCCCAGACAGGACGGGGTTAAAGGAGCAGCTGCTTCGGGGGCTCTGGCTCACTCAGGCCGGGGGGAGGGAGCGGTATGGATGCGGGGCGTGCCTGCGGCGGCAGAGGCGTCATGACGTTGCACCAGCCTGAGGCGCTGTGCGTTCTCCTGGGGAAGCTGTCCCCGGCGGGCTGCACCGGCTCCCGGGAGGGGAGGTGTGGAGAGTGACCTGTGCTCGCACACAGGCTTCTTGGTGGCTGCAGCAGCAGCCTTAGCGTCTCATGCCCGTCTCTGGGGTCCGCGCTGATGGCCGCGGCTCGTGCCCGTCTCTGGAGCTCATTTAGGCGGCGCTCTGAATCCCCTCTCCTTGCGCACCAGGAAACAAAGAGTCAAGAAAATGTCTCTTGCCTCTTCGGCAGCTGCAGACCTTTTCCCGGGTTCTCTCCCGGCTAGCTGTGGCACACTAGCCCCTTCAGGCTGTGTTCACGCCGCCAACCCCAGTCCTCTCCCTGCGATCCGACCGAAGCTGAGCCTCAGCTCCCAGCCCCGCCCGCCCCGGCGGGGGAGCAGACAAGCCTCTCGGGCTGGTGAGTGCTGGTCGGCACGGATCCTCCGTGTGGGAATCTCTCCGCTTTGCCCTCCGCACCCCTGTGGCTGCGCTCTCCTCCGTGGCTCCGAAGCTCCCCCCCTCTGCCACCCGCAGTCTCTGCCCGCGAAGGGGCTCCTAGTGTGTGGACACCTTTCCTCCTTCACAGCTCCCTCCCACTGGCGCAGGTCCCGTCCCTATTCTTTTGTCTCTGTGTTTTCTTTTTTCTTTTGCCCTAGCCAGGTACGTGGGGAGTTTCTCACCTTTTGGGAAGTCTGAGTTCTTCTGCCAGCATTCAGTAGGTGTTCTGTAGGAGTTGGTCAACATGTAGATGTATTTCTGATGTATTTGTGGGGAGGAAGGTGATCTCCACGTCTTACTCTTCCACCGTCTTGAAGGTCCTCTTATTACTTTTATTAAATTCAATTTATATACAATAATATGTACTGATTTTAAGTATACAGTTTATTGAATTTTGACAAATGCAGTCACACATGTCTACACCACTTTAATTAAGATATAGAACAATTCCATTGCCCTATAATGTTTCCTCATGCCCCTTTCCAGTCTATTCCCCACTTCCTCCAGGCAATTATAGCTCTGATTTCTATCACCATTCTTCAGTTTGTGTATGCTGCAAGTTCATATAAGTGGAAATATATAGTATATACTCTTTTTCAATTTTTTTGCTTATTTTCCTCAGGGAAATATTTTGACATTCATACATGCTGTTGTGTACATCAATAGTTCATTTCTGGGACTTCCCTGGTGGTCCAATGGTTAAGACTCTGCACTTCCAAAGCACGGGGTGCAGGTTCAATGCTTGGTCGGGGAACTAAGATCCCACATGCCGCGTGCTGTGGCCCTGAAAATAAAAATAATAAAATAGTTTATTCCTTTTCATTACTGAGTAGTACTCCAGGTATGCATATAACATAATTTGTTAATCCATTCACCTGAGGATGAGTGTGTGGGTTGTATTCAGTTTGGGCTATTATAGGACAAAGCTGATATAAATACTATAGTACATATGTCTTTTGTGGCCCAAAGTTTTTATTTTTCTTGGATAAGTACCAAGTAGTGAAATTGCCATGTCATAGAGTAGGTATATTTATAAATTTACTAAACCATTACCAAATTTTTCCAACTAGTTGTACCATTCTTTATTCCTAACATCAGTGTATGAGAGTCCCAATTGCTCCACATCCTTTCCAACACTTGGTATTTACAGTATATTCAGTTTTAGTCATTACAGCAAGTAGAAGTAGTGAAAATAATCTTTGACTATTAAACATAACCAAAATAATTCTTTTAATTATTTTCCAAAAATACAATCTACCATGAACACTGAAAATAGAGCTATTTTAATTAAGCCAACTAACCCCAAAATAAAGAGAACTAATTTTGAGTCTTCCAATTTATCTGTATTTAAATACTTTGGAATATTTTTATATATTATATACCAACATTTTGAAAAGGAAAAGGAGATTGGCAGAACACATTTATTTTGACCACAGTTTTCTTCAATTAAGATGATTATCATATTCCAATTTTAGAAATTATTTTAATTTGTGCTTCTTAATAACTCAATAATCATTTCAAAGGAGGTTTGGGGATTCATTTTCATGGTCGAGCTGGAAAATATAGAAATAATCTTAAAATTCTAAGGTTTGAAAATTTTATTACCAGTTCAGAAAAATTATATTCTCTTAGTTTGGTTAACTCACTTTAGAGTAACATTAAAGCTATGTTCAAAGAAAATAAGGAATGAAAAATCTGAAGACAAAATATGCAATGCTAATTTTGTTAAATTGTTATGTGATCACAGCAGATCATACAAATTCTTACTTAAAAGTGAATTATTATAGTTAAAGGTAGCTGAGTAGCAATCTCAGCCTGAATGTATTCATTTCTATTTTTAAACATCTGGTTAGAGTTTTAAGGAATATTTTTAGTAAAGAATATTTTTAAAGTGTTAATACAGTGTTAGACTAAGTAAGAATTATCTAAATTCAAGATAGAATTCAGTGTTTGTACTACCCACACACATAGTCAAGGAAGCAAATGACACAAAGGTAATTTACCTGTAATCAGTTCACTAGCTCAGGCTGCTCAGTGGAGCAACCCAAATTATAAAGTGAAAAGCTATTACAGGTATGGCTGATTATTATCCAAAAATGAGTCTCTATAGTGTAACTTTGGGGAAAGACATTCAATGACTAGAATCAATCATCAGTCACCACATTAACGGAAATTCATTATTCTGGCAGCCTAGGAGCTTTGTCTAAAATTCATTTGAACACTCTTAATGAAAGATAACCTTTTTGCTAAGAAAGCAATTAGAAACACAATTTAATATTAAATAGAAAGATACATATACTTATTAAAGCTACATTACAGTCCAATTGTCTTTTTGAATTTATTATATACTATTAACATAGCATTCACCTTGTTTTACTATCTAAAATAGATATTATTTACAAATCCCTTACTTATTAGAAAAATATATAAATATACGTAAAATTCTTATTTTAATTTTATCAAAACAAGAGTTAGAATACATTAACTTGTGCATAGTCACACTAAAGCACATGTAGTGATTCACCGTGCTTCACTAAGCATTATATAAAAACAAAATTCCCGAAAGTTCAGATATGGCAAGAAACTAAAAGCATCCAATCTTAAGAAGGAAAAAAAAGAAAAAATAGCCAGAAGAAAGTCTTAAAGTACCTTGATAACAAAAGACATAAAATTAATAAAACAAGGTAAACATGCTATGTACTCTCATAGAATGTCAACTAAACTCAAAATATGCTACCACAGCTGAATGCGGCCAGCCATGGAAAAATTTAGTACTCTACGTGATACCCATTCACCCCATGTTCTTTTCTTGGACTCAGCTGAGCCATTAGCTGTCTTGGAAGGCAGATGTTGTGGCATCTTTGTGCATTCTGCCTTTATCTCCATAACTCAGTGATCTCAATCTTTCCATCAAGATGGTGCCATGCTTAGGTTTTTCTAAGTCCAATATGTATTGAACTATACGTTTATTCATTAGAGAATCTGATTAGCTTTACTAGTATTTTTATTAGGAGTATTCTTGTCTTAGTAAACTAGTCACAATGTTGTCTGTGGTTTTAGTAGCCTACTTTTGACCTTGTTTTTGGCCTAAGCCCCTTTAATTTTAATCTGATGATTCTACAGAACATGAGGGTTTTTTTAGGAACACACATATATACAAGGCACACATACATAATCATGTTAGGTGCTTCCACCATCCTCCACTTAAGAGAGCAAATGAATCTGTATGGAAAACTTTCTGTCCTTGTCCCAGCCCCGCCAAGGGTTTGTGTGCACGCGCGCACACACACACTCACACACACACACACACACACACCCCACTGTTTATAATCACTCTACCAATGAGCATGATGATTACATTAAACCTCTGAATGCCATAAGGTATCTTGAGGGAGTTCATTCATAAATTTAGCACCATGGTAAGCACTTATATAAGTATGACCGGGCATTCTTACAGACCTCTGGATGCTTGCATTCTCAGGATGGACCCAAATAATATGCACAAAACTGTTCAAAGTAATTTTAAAGGCAGTGAGATTTTTTTGTCAAAACAGGAGCCTCTTATAGGAAATATCAAGAGTTCAGAGGAGGCAAGGTCCTTGTGGGGTCAAGCACAAGGTCAAAGCAAATTAGGTACAATCTAGAGTGGCTGAGAAGCTGGAGGAGACAAGGACATATTCCATCCTCCTGAACATCAATTTCATTTAATGGTAACTGAAAATTTTAATCTTATCACTGTAAAATATGGCTATTTGTCTAAGTCAGGTTTCAACTATGCATGCATGCTTTAGAAGAGCTTTCTGAGGCCAGACACTCCAGGCTCACCCCGCCACTCTTTCCACCCCCTTATTTTATTTTATAATTAGAAAAATGTCAAACAAACAATGAGAAAGTATTATTCTAAATGCCCATATATGCACCATCCACATTGAATATTTTGCCTCATCTGCCTTAAATTGACACTTCAGAGGACCATTAAGGAGTTAATGCTTCCTTTGTATCCCACTATGATATCTAACCCATCCCTCTCTCTGCAGCGATGACTCATCTTCCTAAAGATATCAGGCATACTTTCTGTTCATTTGTTCATGCTTTTAGCCATCAATAGCTATCCTTAAACAACATACAGTATTGTTTTCAATATTTTACAAGTTCTCATAGAAGAGATCATTTTATATAACACTGCATGCCTAGTTTATTTTTTTCCCATTCATTGTGTGTTTTTAAGAATTATCCAGGTGGATGAATGGATCCTAGAACACTCATTTTAATGGCTATAAAACATTCCATTGTATGGATATGCCAAAATAATTTTATCTCTTTCGTCTTTGATAGACATTTTTCTCTATTGCAAGCAATGCTTCGAAGAACTTTTTTGTATGTATCACCTTTTGCATATGTAGAGAAGTATCTCCATTCCTAGAAATGGAAATGTCAAGTCATGGATTACACACAACTTCACCTTCAAAGGACATTACCAAATTGTTATGCATGGTATTGATAGTGCTAACCTTTTGTGTCACTTAGCAGATATATCTCTCTGCTTTTCAGCCATTTCTGCCCCACTTAGATTTAGGTGGGACCATGTGACTAGTTCTAGTCAATGAGTAGTGGATAGAAGAGATGTTACTTTCTGCTATTTTTAAGGATATGAAGTTATTTTTCATTGTGTTCTAATTTTATTTCCCTTGATAGTATGTAAAGAGGTTGTGCATTTCTTCATTTGTTTATTGACTATTACAGTTTATTGGCCATGGGGATTTCAGCTTCAATCAATTCATATCATTGCCAATTTTTCTTTGGCATTGGTTACATTTTCATAATTATTCTGGGTCCATACCAATTAACATGGCATAAATTACCAGTGTCTTCTCCTAGCCTGTGTCTTTTTTTTTTTTTTTTTAATTTTGTGTAATGCATCTTCAGTCATAGAGACCGTTTTTAAAATTTAATGTATTTAAAAAATAAGCTTATACTCTTATAATTTAAACCTTGTGGCATATTTACTGATTTAAAATAGACTTTCTTACCTCTGTCATAAGTGTGTTCTCATAATTTTTCTTCTTTTTTTCCTTGGAGTGTTTTAGTAAAAAGAAAAATTATAATTTGTAATATAGAATACTATACTTCTTTCAAAAATAATCATAGTCAGAGACATATAAAATTTATTTTACATAGTAGATTCATTTCTTAATAATTATCCAATATTGGTAAATCAAAATATATTTTAAATATGTGAAGTTACTCCCTCATTTATGAAACCAGTGCTAAAATATTTTGAATAATATATAACTGCCTTTTAATATCTTTTCAAAGAAAGGATCTTAATTTTAGGTTTTGTAAAATGAAAAGAAATGGTTCAGAATAGAATAGAGTGAGCAAAATGATGTTTTATTGCTATTAGTGAGACTACAAAGCCGGAAGAACATTCAAGGAAGGTTATTTTCTGCAATACTAAATGGATTTTTTTTTTTAACATCTTTATTGGAGTATAATTGCTCCACAATGGTGTGTTAGTTTCTGCTTTATAACAAAGTGAATCAGTTATACATATACGTATGTTCCCATATCTCTTCCCTCTTGCATCTCCCTCCCTCCCACCCTCCCTAGCCCACCCCTCTAGGTGGTCACAAAGCACAGAGCTGATCTCCCTGTGCTATGCTGTTGCTTCCCACTAGCTATCTATTTTACGTTTGGTAGTGTACATATGTCCATGCCACTCTCTCACTTTGTCACATCTTACCCTTCCCCCTCCCCATATCCTCGAATCCTAGATGGATATTTAAAGCATCAACAAACTGGGACTTCTGTGAACATTAATGTCAACTGATAATTCAGACTAACCCTTCAAACAAGGATAATGAAAAATAAGGATTAAATATGTTTTTTTAAAAATCGTCCTAAAAATATCAACCATTAAGAAAATATTTACCAGGCCAAAACCTAGAAGAAAAAAAATAATAAAGACAAGGTCAGAACTCAAAACTTTTTTTCCCCTTGGGATGTTTTTTTAATTATGAAAGAAAAGCCCTGAGACATAATGGGCTTGAGTGATAATGCAGGACCAAGGGAAAAATACCAAAGTCCAGGGGCCACCTGAGTTTTGAAACATTTGGTTGGGAATTCTAATTAACCTCCTTCTGTGAAGCACAGATCCAATGATTAGATTTCAGAGTAAGTGTTAATTGAAGTTAAGCTAGCCTTCTCACAAGATTGCAATCTAGCTTCAAATTATCTGTGTAGTGAGGAATTCCCAAGCCTTGAACTTGGATTAAAGTGGTATGGGGGAAAGATATGCTTCCATGGGCAACTATGTACTGTCTCAAGCAGGAGTTGGCAAACACAGCCCTCTAGCCAAATTCAGCCCACCATTGGCTTCTGTAAATAAGGTTTTAATAATACACAACTATATCCATTTGTTTTATGTTATCTGTGGCTACTTTAGCTCTACAATGGCCGAGTTGGGTACTCACAGCACAGACAGTATGACCCACAAAGCCTAAAATATTTACTATCTAGCTCTTTACAGAAAAATCTTGCCCACCTCTTGTCTAGAATACACCCTGCTGGGTTATCTTATTCTGTTACTTTGGGAGGTATTTTAGTAAATTGTAGATAATTGATAGAAATACACAATAATTCTTGTTTATGGTTATGAAAAGTACAGGTTCAATGGATTTCTCTCCCCCACTGTGGACAAAGTTAGTTTTATCTCCAGTTTCACATTCATTTCAATATTCCTGAGATATATATATATATGAATAGACAGATAGATGATAGATAGATAGATATAATATATGTATATATATTCTTTGGATTTCCCTTTGAGCTGATTTAACATCATCCCAATTTCCTAATTAATGTAATGAGTTAAATAAAATCCTTAATGTATGTTTGTTTTTATCTCTCTCTGAAAGTCATGATTTTAACTTTCTTTCAAAAATCATCCTTTAACAGTGCTCTCAGATTAAATTGTCACTATTTGAGGTTGAGCTACATAATTGTGCAACCAAGCACACACTGACTTACTGATGAAATTGTAGGAATACTTGGTTTCTTTAGGACATATTGTGATGTTGGTGGCAATTTTGTGTGCAGCTTCACATTGAACTGTCAAACCTCAGCCAGGACAGATCCACTAGGATCTGACATATTGAGATGTATGCAATACATGACTCCACACATGGACAACGGTGCCATTTGTAGTACAGCACATGTATCTGTCCTAAGAACATGAGAATTCTGATAAAATGTATATTGCAGGCTTTCCATCAGAAAGTTGGTACATTTATAATTGGATTTGCTGTGTTATTTAGTCCATTTTTGAAAGAAATTAGTTCAGTGAGAACTAAATTTTGCACTTAAGTTTTACACACCTGATGATGAAGGACATTTTCCATTGACTTGTTTCTGGTTCTATACATTTTGTCTTAGTATGATTGGGCTGCTTATAACAAAATACCATAGCCTGGCTGGTTTGAACAACAGGCATTTATTTCTCACAGCTATCGAGGCTGGGAAGCCTAAGATCAAGGTGCCAGCATGGCTGGGTTCTTGGTGAGGGCCCTCTTCCTCCCTTGCAGACAGTCATCTTCTCAAAGTATCTTCACATAGTGAGGGAGAGGGAGAAAGCTCTAGTCTCTCTTCCTTTTCTTATAAGAACACTAATCCTGTCTTCAGGGCCTGACCCTCATGACTCTTCTAAATCTAGTTATCTCTCCAAAGCCCTATCCCCAAATACCATCACATTTGGGAATAGGGCTTCAATAAATGAATTGGAGTGGGGTGGAAACAAACTCTCAGTCTATAACACATTTCAAAATGTGTTTCTATTTTACAACACAGATATTTTCACTGCTGTTTATAAAGGAAATGATATACTGAAATAAGTAACAGTAACTGAACCATACATGAATGTGAAACCACTCAGATATAACCCACTGAATACAAACCAGCAGTATCCTTGTCTCTACCTCCCCTTAGCTGAATTCTAAATGTACCTGATTCACCCTACCTAAGGGAAGATTTTTAGAGGAAGATAGAGCAGTGTCAACTAAACTGCAGTTAAAATGTTTTGCTTTTTAAAGCACTGTTGGGCCTTTCCTGAGGTAAACAGTAAACTGTCTTTCACTACACTCTTGGCTCTTTCATTTTATGACTTTGCTAGCTTAAAGCTTCTTCCCTGTTGAAATGTAGTTCGATAATAGGTGATTTGAGAAAGAGAACATTTCAAATATCATTATATCTTCATGTGAATACAGGTGAAGAGGCACAGGAAATGACCGAGATCAAGATTTATTTGATCTTGTCTTACTCAATTACAAAACGTAAAGGAATGTTTTTAAATGAAAAATCGTCATTTTTCAACAGCATAAAGTTTAACCCCAAAGAAAACACTCCATCTGTTTCCTGAAAGGAAAAGGAATCCAACCTTCTTGGATAATCAAGGATAAAGCCTATGTATGGAAAATCCAATGGAAAGCCCTATGTGGGGAGGAAGCAATAGAAATCTCAATTATCCATTTAAGATTTATTCTAAAGGCTCTCAGGAAAAAATATTGGTCTCATTTCTATATATAGACCTAATGCTTTTGTGAATTCTTTCCAGGTACACAGTTTCCATGAGACTGTGTTGGTGGCACCCTATTCTCACAGAATTCATTATGCTGCAGCTAGATTGCAAATCTGTGAAATTATTGCCACCTTATAAGGCTTCTACACCTGGGAATGGATGTAAAATCAGCCTTTCACTTGATCTTTTCTCATCTCCAAAGCCAAGTCTTTAGAATTGTTTATTTTTTACTGCAAAAGAGCATCTAAGTGTTTGACATCTTGAATTTTTCAATTTTCCACTATTTAAATGGACGGATGTCCCACCGTTTTGATGTTCGCCTATTGAATTTATATAACTGCTCCTCATAAAAATATTAAATATATAGGAATTAATGCTTCAAATGAACATGCGTGTTTAGTAGAAAACCTGCAAGCTCCACTGAATCTCTGAGACTGTTTCAATTCATTAAATTAAAAAAAAACAAAAGACCACTCTGACCCGGTGAGTATTGATTAGCCTTATACAACCAATCTAAAAAATATATGTGCTTTCAAGTAAAAATTATATCATTATATACCGTAAATATTAATAAGCCTAACCCTATAAAATACTTCCAGGTAAAGTAATCATATTTAACATACTCACCTACTTTAGTTTTTACCCCAAACCTCGATAAAAAAACGTTAAGAATATCGAATTTTAAAAGCCTTGAAATATAACTTTAAAAGCCACAAAAATGATTGGAGAGGAAACCACAGCAATAAAATGTTGAAAGTTGAAAGGTACGAGGACTAGAGGTACATGGCTTAGCAGACCTAGGAGAAATGAAATATAAGTTAACGGCATGAAAAGTCAATGAAAAAAATCCTTATTTATGCTGCAAAGTTTTTAAAAAGCTAAGGAATTTGAGGCACCTGGAATTTACAGAACTAAGGAAAAAATAGGGACTAAAATTAGAATGAATGTTTAAAAATATTTTTTAAGGAATAATAAGATTCCTAAGAGCTCTCTATTCTGGTAAAAGCTCTCTATTCTGATAAGTACCAAAATAGAAAACTAAAAATGTAAACGTAATGGTTGCTTCTGAGGAATGAAAAGTGTGGATGGACTTTATGAACCTTGTAAGTCTCAATGATGCTATGTATAAAACTGGTAAAAGCAAAAATGTTAAATGTAAAACTAAAAAATAAATGCAAATAGAAATTTTAATATTGTTCAATAACTTTACATGTACTGTCTCTATTTTGGAGGCCACTGATACAGAGGATGGATTAGATGGGGGTGAATTAAAGAGTAAAAAGAGCAGTAGTGAGGCCCTCACTTAGGATCAAGAATAGGTGCTAAGACCTCACTGCCCCTAGGTCTTGGGTGCATTTTACCCTCATCAGAAGTAAAGGAGAGTCACAGATGAGGTAGCACCAGCTCCCAAAGAAGTGTTCAGGTCAATCAAGAGACAAAGTACACACCCAAGTGAGATTGTGTCTCCTCTAAATGAGGTCAACTGTTATACCCAGTGTATGCCTTCAACTTGCATCACCACAGGTCAGCAGGAACCCACCCCTCCTTATCTCTGACCGTCCTCAGCTTCACCACTATTACCTGCCTTGAATCTACCTGGATACATCTCAATAACCAGCCACTTATCTTTGTGTCAGTTTCTCCAAGTTCCCCCACTTTTTGTCTCTAGACGTCTAAGGTTCCACCCAGATCTCTGTACAGCATCTAGGACTCTCTTCTCCCATCTCTCCTCAACTTCTAAAGCCCTTCCACTGTGCCCTCCAGAATTCGTGGTCCATAACGACAGAACATCTTGTATCCTTAATCTATTCTCTAAATCTTCTCTTTGCTCTGTTCAAATCTCTGATTTTTGTTCTAAGGACACTGCTTCCTATGTTGCTCTCTCAAGCGGGGACTGTTTTCTTTCTCCCAAGGCTCATGTCCATGTTCAGATGATTCTTTGTCACTCCACCCTAAAATCTCTCAGCTTTGATTCTGACATAATCAGATTATACCACCCACTGCCCCCACTGTTACTGATTTCTATGGACTCCCAGTTATTCCCCTTTGTACCTCAATGATTTTAGCTCCTGGGTTCTTGTCACTCTGTCCAATATCAAACCTGCAAATGTAAATGTAGATTTTTCCTTTCAACAGTTCCTTTTCTTCATTTCTTGAGTTTTTATCCTCCAACAATGTAATGATTTTATCTAGCAACCTACCTCAACAATTGACTTTTATGATCTTGGTCTAGATTTTGTCACTACAAAAAATTCCATAATCTCAATTTAAACATCCCAATTCACAACTTTTTCCTTTCATTCCCTCCTTTCATCATCCCACCAGCATCCATCCACTGGCTCTGACAGAATCTCCAAATCTTTGATTCTATCACTCATCTGCTGTCCCTCGTTCTGTTAATACCATCATTCACCCCCCTCCCCCAGCCAATTTAAATTCCACAGTTAACTGTAATCATGCCACTGTAGCCACTCTCTATTCCCTTTCCCCCTTCTCACTTTGATTTTTCACATGGTAAAACCATAGCCTTGGTTAGACACGACCATACACCTATTTGATCCCCTGGAACCCATGTAGCTGTGTGCCTGAAAGAAAAAACCATACCTACACTAGTGTTATTTTAAACCCATGAGCACAAACCTCAGTGAATCCTTAATGCTACAGACAATCACATTATATACCTCTCATCAATGTA
The DNA here is from genome assembly GCF_009873245.2 of Balaenoptera musculus. Lineage (NCBI taxonomy): Eukaryota > Metazoa > Chordata > Mammalia > Artiodactyla > Balaenopteridae > Balaenoptera > Balaenoptera musculus. The sequence continues at coordinate 14,957,543 of NC_045787.1, read as the reverse complement.
TCCTTCCACTCAACTAGATGAGAGATTTTTTTTTCCTCTCTCTTTAAACCCATGTCATTTTCATTAATCTCACCTTCAGCTGAGAACTGAATTAATCTGCTTGAGCTACATAACAAAATACATAGACTGGGTGGCTTAAACAACAGAAATTTATTTCTCACCGTTCTGGAGGCTGGGAAGTGTAAGATCAAGGTGGCGGTATGGTAGGTTACATTCTGAGGCTTCTTCTCTTGACTTGTAGGTGGCCATTATCTCACTGTATGCTCATGTCACCTTTTGTTTGTCTGTGTGTGAGGATAGAGAGAGAAAACTTTCACTCATCTTTTTATAAGGGCACCAATCCTATCATATTAAGACCCACACTTGTGACCTCATTTAACTTTAATTACCTCCCAAAGACCCCATCTTCAAATACTATCACATTGGGAGCCAAGTAGGGTTTCAACATATGAATTGTGGAGGGTACACAACATTCAGTCCATAAATATAAGTTTGATCCCAATTTTGATTAGGAAATAGAAACACAAACTTGCACAACCTCTTCTACCCACTGAGCAGCATCTACACCCCTCACTCTTCTTCCTAGTCTGTTACCAGAGATGAAGTGTCCATGCTCTTATCTAATGTCAGTGCCTACACTTGTGCACTGAACCTTATGTTCTCTTGCATATTCAAGGATATGGTATCAGATCAGCTATTCTGTGTTCTCAATCTTATGCAATCAATTTTTTTTATATCAGTTCATTTCCAGCAGGGTACAAACATGCTGCATATTTTCCCATTTTAAGAAAACCACCTCTTGACCACACACCCCTGACATTTACCACATTCTTTCTCTTTTGCAGCAAACCTTTCTGTATGTACCTGTATTTACTGTCTCCATTTCTCTCTTCCTTTCTTTTTGTTTCCTCTAATATGGTTTTTGACCATATCATTTCACTGAAATTGCTCTCATAAAGGTCTCCAAAGTCCTCCACATGTCTAAATCCAGTGGTTAATTTGTACTTACTTACTTGGTCTTTATCTTACCAAACTATTCGCACCATTTGGCCCAGATGATCATTCCCTTCTCCTGAACACATTTCCTTTACTTGGCTTCCAGGATACCAAAATCTTTTGGTTTACTTCCTACATCACTGGTGGCTTGTAAAGGGTATCTTTTGCTAGTTTGTCATCTTCTGCCTAACCACTCTATGTTGAATTTCTCCATGCATCTGTCCTTGACCTTTTCCTTTTCTACCTGAAGCCACATACTCTCATGGATTAAAATGCCATACATTTGCTAACTTCCCATATTTGTAGCTCTAGTCCAGATCTCTCTCCCGAACTTCAGAAACATGCATCCAGCTGTCAATTTGACATCTTCATTTGCATGTCCTATAAGTAGCTTGTACTGAACATGTACTAAATCGTGTCAAAGTGCCCTCCATGGTACTTAATAACAATTCCAAATATCCATTCTCTCAAGCCAAGAATACTTTGCCATTTTGACTTTTTCCCTTCTCTCACATCCCACGTTAAATGTACAGGGAAATTTTATTGACTTAATGTTCAAAATACAACCATAATTTCTACCACATCCACTGCTTCCAGTCTGCACTTTGCAATCATTCTTTGTTACCTGGATTACTGCCATAGATTCCCCAAAAGTCTTCCTACTTAGACCTTGCCAGTCATTTACACTCTATTCTCAATTCGGAAGCCACAGGAATTCCTTTAAAACCAAAGTCAGATCATGTTATTCTTCTATTCAAAACCCAGCAATGGTTTCCCATAACCTGGAACAGAAAAACATAGTCTTTACAATCTCCTAGAAGGCCCTATTATCTCTCTGAACTCATATCTCCCCTGATCCCTTCCTGGTCACTAGCAATCATTGTTTTTCATCAAAGACAATAGGCTGCTTTAGCCTTAGGTCATTGACTCTACCTATACCCACTGCCTGGACCACTCTTCCCGAATATTCACTTGCCTAAATCCTTCAACTACTTCGACCCTTACTTCAATATCACCTGCTAAGGAGACCCGTCCTGACTATCTTATGTAGTTTTGAATCTTGACAACCCCTTCCCCATAACACTCACAATCTCTTATCCTACTCTATGTTTTTCTTTATCCATCAACATTTATCCCCTTCTAACATACCAAATAATTTACTTATGTGTGTCTATGACATGTTTTGCTTACTTGATAGCCTTGTCATTTAGTGACTATTTCCTTCTGCTAGTGTGTACATTCTACAAGGCAGGGATTTTTGTCTTGTTCAACAATATCTGCAAAAGCCTAGAGCAGTGCCTGGCACATACTAGACACTCAAAAAATAATCTCTGGAAGGATAAATTAATATTGAAATAGCATAAATTAATAGACTAAAAAATGCAAAACTGACGTGGTTGACTAAAGAAATCTAACTGGGGATTTCAATAAATTAGAGGTTTAGCAATGTGAAGGTTTAACACAGGAGAGACGAAATAAGAGAGCTCCCCATTTACAGAGCAACTATGAAGTAAAATGGGCTCAGCCGGGAATATGGATAAAATCTGCAATTCCAAAGTCTCACATCTTGTCCAAATAACCGGTTGCCATGCAACCTCAGCCAACTGAGCACTTAGCCAAATAATAATAATAATAATAGTAAGCTTGGAAACAGACTCTGAAATCTCCGGAAATGACATAATTGAGTCTCCACTGGTTAACCATTTTTAACATTTAAGGTTTTAAAAGTAGGTATTAAATGACAAAATTAACCTAACGCACAATAGTTACAATTCTGTCTTAAGGAATAATTTTCATATATTTTATGTTTTATATTTATGTAACTTTTAAGATCATTTTGTTTATTTCAGGAGTAGATTAGTTTGTAATTTCAATTTAAAATGTTTACGTGAGTAATTGTTTTAGACTCATAATTTTAACTTGAAATTCCACTTGGTTTACCAAAAATTTAGACCTTAAAAAATTAGACCCTTCCAATGCATAAGTTTAATTTATTACCCTTCCAACAATTACTTTGGTACATAGGAATTTTATTTTTATTTTGGGTGAGTAAAATGATGCCCCCAAAATGAGAATCAAATACGTGAAAATTATAAATTATTTTTAAATATTAAAATGTTTTGAATTACTTTGTAAAATTGACTTTAATGTGATCATTAAAATCTATTCGATTTATCAGGAGAATGATGAGATAAGTAGTTGAACGTAAAAGCTTGATGATGTATAAGAGCTTTAGAGCTTCTCATTTGAAATTTAATAAGCAGATTATTAATTTTAAAAATAAAGTAGTTCTAAAAAAAATTAAAAATAAAAAAAATAAAGTAGTTCTGAACTAATCTTTCCTGTGCTTCAAAATATGCACACTTTAAGAAAAAGCTCACATTGATATAAATGAGTTAAACAAAAAGTTGTTGGAGTAATGTTATTTTGAATAAAGAAGAAGAGAAATAGTGAGAATGAGAGGCCAGTATTGGGTGAAGGAAGTGAACCCCAGAGTGGAAGTGGAGTCAACATTATTTGTACCACATTACTCAGCCCAACAATTTCAGCTGTAAGCTACCATGGACAGTTGCCCTATACATTGTCAACAGTCCACCTCAAGTGCCAGCCACATCTCCACTTTGCTGCTCAGGAATTTTTTGCAAAGTCATAGGACTTCGCTATAAAACTAAAACAAAAATATAGACTATGATACAGCCAGGGACCACCCTCAACTAATTGGAAGATGTGAATTAGTAGATAAATGTCTCCTCAACCTCCTATTTATCCTTGGGATAAATCTTTAGAGGCTCCAGTATGGCAGTAATCAACAAAGCTGGCATTTCCTTCTACTATGTCTTACTTTCTTCTGCCCCCTGGGATCACCTTCCAAATAAACTACTTGTCCTAAGTCCTGTCTCAGGCTCTGCCTGGGACGAAAGGCAAAGGTAGGACAGTATATCGAGATACTCTCAAGAAGACTTCCACTTCTAACCAAGCTGAAGGAACAGTGACTGGATTTACACACCTAGTTGACACAACCAAAAACTGAACAAGAAACAAGAGTTTTCAAAATATTAAACTTCAGACAATGAAAGACAGTGATCCTTAATGGATGAGAAATAAATGAAGTGAGACGTACAGTCACTCTAGTTTACAAAATTCAATCTATGTGGCCCTCTTACTGCATCTCACCTGTCCTCAGAGCCACAACCCCTCAAAATTCCCCAGGTGTGTTCCCTAATAACATGGAACATTCACTTTTCACAATAAAATTTATGTCATTTAGGAAATTACCAATAAATGCCTGAAATGTTCTATAATAATTTTTTAGATGTTTCTTCCTATATCCATCCAGTTGTATGATTGTTCAGTCATGAGAATGAGATTCTTCCATTGATGTCATTTTTGCTTCCTTACCTGCAGCTTTTGGAGGGGAATTCTCAGTAATTTTGTTAATACCTAATCAATAACATTTACTGAGCCCTTATCATCTTCCAGGCCCCATTCCAAGTACTTAGTAGATATTAATCCCCCTTGAAAGAGATGACATTATTTTCATTTTCTAGAATATAATACCAAGAGACAGAGAGGTTAAGCTAAAATGGGATTCAAATCTGGGGAGTCTGGATCCAGAGGCCACACTTAAAACTACAACGTAGGTTAATTCTTTGAATCCCTTCCAAACCATGGCTCTAATAACCAGTAACAGTCATATATCCTCACTCCTTCCCCCCAGATCTCCTTATTTAGATGCCTCTTCTAAAGCAACTAGGATGAAGGACACATTCTTTTGTTTTTCCCTGTGGTCTCCAGGGAAAATCTTTTCTTCTTTCAGGTCCTAATAATACTGAAGTTTTTCTCTGACAATTTTAAAGTTTTTTTTTCTTTGTTTGTTTTAGTTTTGTGTTTATTTGAAACATTTTTTAATTCTTTTTGATAGATGTCCTTCCGCTATTGCTCTGTCAATGAAATTCCTAAAGGAAAAGAACTCTGGTCATAATATTTCTTTCATGATTGGGGGAGGAGGCACTCTGAATTTGTAATTATTTCTTTCAGAATTTTTCTCTCTCTTTATCCATGTGGTTACTTCAGCATCTCCAAGTCCTCTGTGCTTTAATATATAAATAAAATGACTCAGGTCCAACAACAGGGGATGGTTAGGGGGTAAATTTCTCCTGATTATCTATAGCTTCCAGCTCAGAGCCCTGACTCTCTTGATTTCCCCAACTCACTTTAACTTTTCTCTAGCAACTGTACCTTCCCTTCACCCTGTGATTACCTGATGTCATACACAGTCACTTTTAATCTTGATTTCTGGCAAACATCACTCTCATGAGGCAGTTTTGAGAAATAGACTTTTATTGAAGATTCAGGGAGTAACACTAGAGCTTAAAGTTATAAAGATTCCTCACTTTTCTAGGATTTCTCCTAGGCTTCGATGTGTCAATGTGAGCTGTGTGTTGGGTGGGGAGAAGATCTTGTAGTAATAATACTGCTTAGTACACAATTGAGATACTCCTTCTGAGTTTCTTTACCTGGAAGTTTCTGCCATGTGGTCACTGTGTTTAGACCTCCAGAAATTCTAGGGCAATGCCTGATATATGGTGGGTCTGTAATAATTCTTGGACGAAACTAAAAAGACATCATGAATGAATGAATGAATGAATGAATAAGTAAATAAATAAATAAGCTGAAGGAAGAATCTGAGTTTCCTGCAGCCCACTTCTGTTTTAGATTTATAGCTTCCCTTTAAGAACTGTGATTTTTATATATGAAAACTATGGTCATTTTCCTGTAAGATAACTGTGCCATTTCTCTGTAGTTTGAAAAACAGATGGACTTTCATTGCAGCAGTGGAAGCATACTTCCAATTGGCAATTATCTGACCCTCCATTTAGGGCAAATATGAGTTGGAATAGAAGATATTTAGCCATGGAAGAGCAAGAATGTGGACTATTTAAGTATGGAAAAGAAAGTAATAACTTCCGCAAACTGTGATGTGGAGAACAGAATACACTCTGCCTCTCAGGACCTCTGTGGAATTGGATGGCTGGGACTACTAGTGTGAATAAAGGAGACTCAAGCCCACAGGGAAGTCTCTGCTGGTCACAAAGTTAATTGGTAGCATCTACTTACAATATCCAGGATACTTACTGATGTATTTTTCACAGAATCATGAAGTCATTTCCAGCTCTACTTGTTTTTCTTCTCACAAGAGAAGTGTAGAGATATGACCCCAATTATTAATGTTACTAATTGAGCATAGGCAGCTAATGTGCAGACTTACCTTTGTTTATATTAACATTTGTAAGCAATGTGGCTAGATCTTAAACCCTTACAAGTACTTCTGTATTAGAGAGGAAAAAATAATAAAAGTTTTAGCATCATATTTTCTATTCCAAATCACAATAAACATTCACTATGACACCCAACTTTTAGGCCAACTGTATATAATAAAATATTTATTTTGTAAAAGAAAGGAGACTATGGCACATCTTGAGGATGTCTCACTTATTTAAGTATCTTTTATGGTTATGTGTGAACCAATATTGTTAAAGCCTGGAAAGAGTGCACACTATGTCGGCCCTCCTCTTCCATTTGCCGGAGGACCAATAGAAGCCTAGGGAAAAGTGATAAATCTCAGCTACCTTCATCCAGAATATACTCTACATTCTATATTCACATTGTAAAAACAGCTATAGGAGAAGGGCAAATTCTAACAGAGGTTTGAAGAACATTAAAAAATACAAATTACTGGGCTTCCCTGGTGGTGCAGTGGTTGAGAGTCTGCCTGCCAATGCAGGGGACACGGGTTCGAGCCCTGGTCTGGGAAGATCCCACGTGCCGCGGAGCAGCTGGGCCCGTGAGCCACAGTTACTGAGCCTGCGCGTCTGTAGCCTGTGCTCCGCAACAAGAGGGGCAGCGATAGTGAGAGGCCCACGCACCGCGATGAAGAGTGGCCCCCGCTTGCCGCAACTAGAGAAAGCCCTCGCACAGAAACGAAGACCCAACACAGCCATAAAAATAAATAAATAAATACTTTAAAAAAAAAATACAAATTACTAAAAAATTCCTAAAATATCAACTTTCTATAAAGCTTCAATGAATTAATCTATGGGAGTAACTTTTTCTATGAAGGTACTCCCATAGATTAATGAGGAAAAGAGGTAGTGTAAGCATGGGTATTCTCCAAATTTTTCTGGCATTGAAAGCCCCATAAACCCAACTTCCTGACAATTACTGTTGAACCCCGTAGGAAAGACAGTTCCCAATTTCTTTTAAAGTTTGAAGAAACTGAACCTGGAAAGAGAAGGTAAATTGGTTATGTTTTCCTTGATAGTCAAGATAATCTAGATTGATGATAGATCAATATTGTGTTCAATTGATTTAGTTGGTTACATGATTGATGATGATAGATAGATAGATCTCAATGAGAAAATCCAAAAAAGATGTAAGGAAGATGTTGGCCAACTTAAACTTAATGTGCTAAAGTTGTCAAATAGATTCTTAGTTTAATTCATAAAATCATGTAAACATTTACAAAGGCTGTTTACAATGTACAATCTTGCAATTGTGATACTACACCCCTCACTATATCCATGTTAAATTTCTTAGCATCCATATTTGACTCCACCAGGACACCTCTATGGGCATCCAAACCAGCAATTACTGATGTTATTAAAAGCTAACTGGCTTTCCCAAATATATTTTTCTTGCTCAAAATAAAGTCATGGAGAGAGTACTCCATTATGTGGAAGATTTGGAAGGGCAGAAGTGTATCTTCCATTTGGGAGAATCATTTTGAATAAAATATATCCTTACCTTATATTCAGGTATACATTATAGTTATGAACCCCCAAAAAATGTTTTGGCACCTATTCTTTGGAGAACATTTTGTTTGGAACCATGGGGCAAAGTGAGCCATGCTACCAAAAGTATTTAAAGGCAAGTGAATATGTTACTATATATAAAATAGATAATCAATTAAGGACCTACTGCATAGCACAGAGATCTCTACTCAATATTCTGTAGTGACCTATACGGGAAAAGAATTTGAAAAAGAACAGATATATGTATATTTATATATATAACTAAATCACTTTTCTGTCCACCTGAAACTAACATAACATTATAAATCAACTGTACTCCAATATAAAATAAATTTTAAAAAATAAATTATATATCTACACACATTAAAAAAAAGGCAAGTGGAAGAAATAACCATGACATGTTAGGTAACTTGATAATGTCTGCATTTTAAGATTTATTGAGTCATCATATTCAATATAAATTGGAAGAGTCAGAGCGTAGGGGTAGGAAAAGCAATTGAAACCAAAATGCATTGGTCCAAGATGAATCATATGAAATTCTAGACTACGATAGTGAGGGGAAAGAACTGAAAAAGAAAGAACTGAATTTGATTTAAAGAGTGTAAAAGCAGCAATAATTAGACGGATAACTAACAGGGAATACATAGAGCAAAAGAGCAAAAAGCTATCAGGTGTCTGATTTTTCTAGTCTGAGACATTGACATAGCTGCTGTTTTTAATATGAATGAAGGAAACTTCTGTAATAACCTATTAGCACCTCCATAAGAGCTGGGAATTGATTGTTGTGTTCTGTCACCTCCTGGGAAAAATTAGTCCATTCATAGTGAAAAATTGAGAGGAAGCGATATAAACAGACTCAATTATTTTTCTGTGAAAATAATTGTGCAAAAATTTGAGCTCTAGAAGAAATTTTATTTACTCAGGTTTTTCTAGGTATAATTTACATTTAGTAAAGTTCACCTTTTTTAGATATTCAGTTCAAAGAGTTTTGAACATACCTCCAGCAAAATTGCAATATAATTTCCATTTTTCCAAAAAGTTTCTTTATACCACTTTGTAATCAATCCTTTTCCTCCATCCGATTTCTGTCTCTATAGTTTTGCCTTTTCTAAAAGGTCATATAAATGAAATAATACACCAGTTTTTGTGCCTTTTTCCCTTAGCATAGTGCTTTTGACCTGCATAATGCTGTTGCATGTATTAGTATTTTTTCCTCTTATTGTACTATATAAGTACACCATAATTTGTTTATTTGTTTATCTACCAAGTAGTTGATGGATATTTGACCTGTTTCCATTTTTTAGTATTTATGAAAAGAGCTACTATAAACATTCATGCATAGAAATTTTTACAGACATATGTTATGGTTTTCGTTTTTTGAGTAAATACCTAGGAGTGATATGCTGTATCAAATGATAAAGATATGTTTGACTTATCAGAAACTACAAAATTATTTTCTAAAATGATTTAAATATTTCAGAAACCTAATTCTAAAACCTAAAACTATACAATTTCCAAAAGAGAACATGGGAGAGAATCTTTATAACCTTAGGTTAGGCAAAGATTTTTTAGATAGAAGAGGAGAAGCACCAATCATTAAAAAATTATAAATTAGAGTTAGTCAAAAATAAACTTTTTGTCTTTGAAGAACACTGTTAAGAAAATGGAAAGATAAGCTACAGACTGGGAGAAAATATTTGCAAAATACATACTGATAAAGGATTTGTATCCAGACTGTATAAAGAAATCTCATAACTCAATAATAAAACAGCCTGATAAAACTTGGGCAAAATATCTGAATAAATACTCACCAGAGAAAATATATAGATGGAAAATTGGAACATGTAAAGATGTAAAGATTTTCAACATTATTAGTTATTAGGGAAATACTAATTAAAACCGTAATTAAATACCACTATATAAATTTTAGAATGCCTATTTTTAAATTTTTTTAAGTTTTTATTTTATGTTGGAGTATAGTTGATTAACAATGTTGTGTTAGTTTTAGGTGTACAGAGAAGTTATTCAGTTATACATATACATGTATCCACTCTTTTTCAAATTCTTTTCCCATTTAGGTTATTACAGAGTATTGACCAGAGTTCCTTGTGCTATATAGTAGGTCCTTGTTGGTTATCTATTTTACATATAGTAGTGTGTATATGTCAATCCCAATCTCCCAGTTTATCCCTCCACCACCTTCCCTCCTAGTAACCATATATTTATTCTCTAATTCTGTGAATCTGTTTCTGTCTATAAATAAGTTCATTTGTATCATTGTTTTAAGGTTCCACATTTAAGTGATATCATATGATATTTGTCTATGTAAGTGATATCACATGATATCAGTCTCTGTCTGACTGACTTCACTTAGTATGATAATCTCCAGGTCCATCCATGTTGCTGCAAATGGCATTATTTCACTCTTTTTAATGGCTGAGTAATATATATGTATATATATACCACATCTTCTTTATAGATATATATATATTCTATATATATAGATATATCTATTCTATATAGAATAGATATATATATATTCTATCTATATATACATATATATGTACTCTTTTTAATGGCTGAGTAACATATATATATATATATATATATATATATATATATATACCAAATCTTCTTTATCCATTTCTCTGTCTATGGACATTTAGGTTGCTTCTATATCTTGGCTATTGTAAACAGTGCTGCAGTGAACATTGGGGTGCATGTATCCTTTCAAACCATGGTTTTCTCTGGATATATGCCCAGGAGTGGGATTGCTGGATCATATAGTAGCTCTATTTTTAGTTTCTTAAGGAACCTCCATACTGTTCTCCACAGTGGTTGTACCAATCTACATTCCCACCACCAGTGTAGGAGAGTTCCCTTTTCTCCACACCCTCTCCAGCATTTATTCTTTGTAGACTTTTTGATTATGGCCATAGAATGGAGATGGAGATGAAGGGCAACTAGAATGTTTATAAAGCTTGACCACTTTATATTTTGTTTCTAACAGTGGATTGATACTTGGGATAGAATAGTCTTCATTTGAGAGATAGGATCTTTTCCTCTATAATATTACTCAGGAACCATCTTTTAGAAACAGGCAGACGAAATTCTCCCATTTTTTAGCAACTTGTTTGGCATAAAGCCCTTTTCTGAAGACACTGATAATAGTTGGAAATCACGTTCCTCCTAACTACTGTCTATAATAAATATATTCAGCTTGAAATAGAAATGGAGACAGAGACAGAGAGGGACAGATAGAAAAAGAAAGAGGAAATAGGAAGAGAGGGAGGCAGAGAGGAAAGCAGAAAATGAGAGAGAGACAGAGAAAATAGATTACATCCTAGCCAAGATGCTAACATTGGGATTTTGAACCTGTGGTCCTGAACCCTCCAAATACAAAAGGGAAATTTTAAAGTTTTAAAACTATGTCACTGTTATAGATTGTCTTATATCCAGAATGATACCATTTGAGATTTACTATTTTTCTACAACAGATCTTTGGGATACTGATTATATTTCATGTCTGTCTCTAGTCAATGCATTGAGCAATAATTGCATGCTCAAAAAGGCAAGTTAAGGCCTCTTTATTGTATGGATATCAAACCCTGAAATCACTAAATTAAGAGTTCTGATTAAAAGACTTCTTTTCTATATACTTAACCCTCATCTAAATGAATGCTTCTGCCTGAACTGAATTTGGCAAGAGCTGTTTGTTTGGTCAGTTATATAACCCTCCATTTGCTTTGCCTACATATGTCCTACTGACACTCACTGCCAGGCTAAGCAGAATTTAGATCAGGAATCTGCAGAGTCAGTATTAAAAAGCAGCTAGTGAGCAGCAGGTTCAGCTTCTGGTAAAGACCCAGGTCACAGGGGTGGGCTGGGTCAGCCAGGGGTCAAGGAAACACAGAGCCAAGTGGGGCAGATGCCAATTTCCAAGGTAAAGAGTTGGAGCCAAGAAGCCATCCAGAGCCCAGGAAGCCTCCACAGTGACACAATTCAGGCAACAGTTTCTAGAGAGATCGAATTCTGCAGGATGCTCCAGGAAACCTTTATACGTTAACATGTCTGAACAAATTCCTATTGTATAACATTGTAAATATATTATGTTCACTCTAAAACCCTGGGCTTACTGTGGATCTTTCTGCTGTTGTTTTGGTTGTTTATAATGATTATTTTCTCCATTAATGAGCACAAATACGGAGAAATAATTTTATTATAACTTTATATCTTCATTGTGCCTTTTTTCAACCAGATAATTGCAAGCTCTTTATATTCATGTAATATTTACTTTTGCTTGTCTATCCTGGCCACATTGGTATATTGCAAGATTAGATACTTGATAAAATATTTGTTGACTAAATGTTTTCACTCATATTTAGAGAGGTAATTTTATATAGAAAAACAGAGGTATATTAGGAGACAGTTTGAATTCCAGCATTTTCTCAGCATAGCTTGAGATTTTACTTAAATTTTATGAACCTCGGTTGCCACATCTGCAAAATATAGCTAAATAAATATAGCTACCTGAACATAGGAGATTAAACCAACATATTATCTCATAGCCATAAAAATTGAATAGACATTTTGGAAGAATAGGAGAGTTCTACATTAGTTTTTGAAGGAACTGAATTCTCAGTCCTGAATCTTCCAATATGGAGCTGTAGGAAATATAGAAAGCATTTATATATAATTGCATTTCCAGAGACTGAAAAAAGAAGGCTTCAGAACAAATAGAGCCATTAATCCCACCCATTTCAATGAGATGCATAACAAATTGTTCTCCATCACTGTGGAACCACAGATATTGGACATAATTTATGTTAACTCTATGACTTACATTAATATTGTCAAACCACATCCTGATGTATGAGACTTTAGAATGCCCTAGAAAGAAATTCTTGGAAGAAGGAGAGCATATAGAAAAATCAAATTAATTGTTACAGGAACCCAATTTCACATCCCAGTTTTATGATGACATGTAGATCTAGATACATATCTTCTTTCCTAGGTACTGTTTTAATAGTACATGTAAGAAAAATGAAGGGAAAGAAATAAAGACATTATACAAGAGACATGTACTATCAATGGAAAAAAATGGAAAATTCCTTGACACCAAGTGGATAACACTCATTACTGAACTCAAGCAGAGGAAAGTTACCCTAAAGAATAAGTGTAATATATTTTTCAACAAAATAACCCAAAATTTAGGGTTGAAAGAGGAAGTGACAGGGAGGCCATGTGGAAGACTGCAGAGAAATTTCAAGAGTTCTGTGCTCCCTAGACATACCTGACTGTAGCATTTACAACATGTTTGGATTTGGCTTGGAAGGGTCACTAAGAAAAGAGGGAATTTTGCCAAAGCAGACTTTGATTGCTGTTAGGAGAGGGAGAAAAGATACATAGTTCTCCAGCTAACTACAATGCACATGCAGGATAAAATGATTCAACACAGCCATAAAATCTCCAGAAACTGTAATATTTACAGTAAATCCTTCCCTACACTCTTACCACTGGCAACTAAAATTCAGGCCAGAAACAAATACTTCTAATATCCCATCAGAAGATGGAAGTTTGGTGGGTTTAGAAAGTAGAAACCAGGAAGCAAACCACAGAACCTTAACAACTCTACCACAGCCAGGAAACGAATGGCTTCTCAAGGCATTGGTGTCTGATTTTTCCATAGTGAAGAAAATAAAAACAAATAAAAACAAAACAAAGAACCTGAAGTGCTGATATAGCTTAAAAAATGTGCCTGGAGCAATGTAAATTGATTTTATAACAGAGAGAAAAAGGTAGCCCATCTACCTGGTGACAGAGCAACATAGACTCTTAACTCAGTGCTTTATCGAGGAAGTCCACACCAGCTGCAATATAGGGATCTATGCCATCAATTCAAAAAATAGGCACTATTATTGGATAATGTGACATTGGAGGACTCTCATATCCTGAAAAGAAGCTCAAACAAAGACAATAAGTTCCCTTTCTCTAATGAAAGCAGGTTAATATAGAAAAGCAGAGGGAATATTAGTGTTCACAGTAGAAACTGACAACATATTGCATCCATAAATCAAGAGCAAGATACTATCACAAATAAATCAAAAACGGAATCAAGGAACTTAAAAACATAAGTGCTGAAATTTTAAAACATTCAGTCTAAGCAGAGAAATAGATAATGGATGTAGAAATTTCCTTCTTCTTTTTTTTTTAACATCTTTATTGGATAATTGCTTTACAATGGTGTGTTAGTTTCTGCTTTATAACAAAGTGAATCAGCTATACATATACATATATCCCCATATCTCTTCCCTCTTGCATCTCCCTCCCTCCCACCCTCCCTATCCCACCCCTCTAGATTGTCACAAAGCACCTAGCTGATCTCCCAGTGCTATGCAGCTGCTTCCCACTAGCTATCAGTTTTACGTTTGGTAGTGTATATATGTCCATGCCACTCTCTCACTTTGTCCCAGCTTACCCATCCCCCTTCCCGTGTCCTCAAGTCCATTCTCTAGTAGGTCTGCATCTTTATTCCCGTCCTGCCCCTAGGTTCTTCATGACCTTTTTTTTTTTTTTTTATTCCATATATACGTGTTAGCATACTGCATTTGTTTTTCTCTTTCTGACTTACTTCACTTTGTATGACAGACTCCAGGTCCATCCACCTCACTACAAATAACTCAATTTCGTTTCTTTTTATGGCTGAGTAATATTCCATTATATATATGTGCCACATCTTCTTTATCCATTCATCTGTCGATGGACACTTAGGTTGTTTCTATGTCCTGGCTATTGTAAATAGAGCTTCAATGAACATTGCGGTACATGACTCTTTTTGAATTATGGTTTTCTCAGGGTATATGCCCAGTAGTGGGATTGTTGGGTCGTATGGTAGTTCTATTTGTAGTTTTTTAAGGAACCTCCATACTGTTCTCCATAGTGGCTCTATCAATTTACATAAGGAGACAAAAGACCTGTATGCAGAAAACTATAAGACACTGATGAAAGGAATTAAAGATGATACAAATAATTAGAGAGATATACCATGTTCTTGGATTGGAAGAATCAACATTGTGAAAATGACTATACTACCCAAGACAATCTACAGATTCAATGCCATCCCTGTCAAACTACCACTGGCATTTTTCACAGAACTAGATCAAAAAATTTCACAATTTATATGAAAACACAAAAGACCCTGAATAGCCAAAGCAATCTTGTGAAAGAAAAATGGAGCTGGAGGAATCAGGTTTCTGGACTTCAGACTATGCTACAAAGCTACAGTAATCAAGACAGTATGGTATTGGCACAAAAACAGAAATATAGATCAATGGAACAGGATAGAAAGCCCAGAGGTAAACCCACGCACATATGGTCACCTTATTTTTGATAAAGGATGCAAGAATATTCAATGGAGAAAAGACATCCTGTTCAATAAGTGGTGCTGGGAAAACTGGACAGCTACATGTAAAAGAATGAAATTAGAACACTTCCTAACACCACACACAAAAATAAACTCAAAATGGATTTCCTTCTTCTTAAATAGAGTGTGAGTCTCTCATTCTATGAAAAACCTATCCCACTATGTGTTTTCTGTAGTCAATCTCCCCAAAAATGTTGAATGGCAGGAACAATTTTAAAAATTAATATTTTAAATAAGTATAATAGATTTAAAAATCTGATTTTTAAAAATACTAAGAAAATAGCAACCTTCTTGCAACCATTCCCAAGAATATATAGATGAGAAAAAAATATATAAATGAGAAAAAAGTAATCATAGAGAGAAAGAGGGTTAAAATGTTGTAGAGGAATAAAGTATAACATTATACCAATAAATTTATAAATACAAATATTTTATTGGAAAAAATAAATAACTAACCTCACCTAATAAAATACTATTGAGAAAGCCTACAAAGACCAATAAGAAAAGCACCTGACTCATAATTGTATAGGTAGGTTTTGGCAAAGGGTCAAGTTTTTATTTTACTCCAGAGCTTAGAAAACATGAGACCCTTCAAACTTTTTTTTATGAAACTGTTATAACTCTAATGTTCAATGAACAAAGATGGCATAAAAACTATGATACATCAACATCACATACATATACATGATTTATTAATATCTTAAAGGTATTAGTTCATAAAATCCAACAGAAGTAAATAATACTTTACCAAGATAGTGTTCATTTGTTCCAGGAAGATAAGAGTAGTACAATATTGAGAAATCTAGTGATGTAATTTATTGTGTTACACATTAATGGAAAATGCTAAAATAAGGCATTTAACAAAATTAAGCATTCATTACTACATCATATCATGGAAGGTGCCTCTTGAAATACTCCCATGGCTGGTTCTTGTTTAAATCTAAATTCTTTACCATGGTAAACAAGACTGTATTTTTCCATCTCCTGCATTTTCATCCAGTACTACACATTCCCTCAGAGCTGCAATCTCCTCTTCTCCTGTGGGTAGCAAAATAATGGCCCCCCAAAGAGGTCAATGTCCTCATTCCTGGAATTTGTGAATATGTTCAGTTATGTGACAAAAGAGATTAAGATTGCAGATGGAATTAAGGTTGCTAATCAGCTGACCTTTTCCAGAAGCATCCTGTCTAAAGCAGCCTTGTGACACTCCATCTTATTAGCTTTATAGAATTTAGCACAATTTGTAATACATTTTTCCTTTATTTGCTTCTTACAATCCATCTTCTTCCCTAAGTTCCATACAAAAAAGGACCTTATCTTTCTTACTCCATGCTACATTTCCAGATCCTCACACAGTGCTTAATACATGTAAAGAACTGAGTAAATGAATGAATATACTATGAAGTCACAATAATAAAATCATATGATAATGACACAAAATATGTAGAGATCAATAGATAAGAGGCCAGAGCCAGGAGAAAAGACTTATGAAACTACAGAATTTAATAGAGATTTTATTTAAAATCTGTGAGTTAAAAAGTGGAATAGCTAATGTATTGTGTATAGAAATTAAAGCAACCATCTTCTACACAATCTCTTGCTATGCTCAAAAATAAAAACCAGATAAACTGAAGATGTAAGTGTAAAAACAAAAATAATATTTTTATAACTTTAAAATGAAAAAGGCCTTTCTAATAATGACATGAAACCCAGAAACCATTAAGAGAAAAGATTGATTCATTTGAGAACCTAATAATTTAAATGCTCTAAGAGCAAATAGCCCCATAAAACAAATTAGAAAACTCCATAAACAAAATTAAAAAAACAGTGGAAGAAATTTTCCTGAATTCAGCAGAAATATATTAACAGTCCTAGTTTTAAAAATGGAAAAGAACATGAACAATTCACAGACTTTCTAATAAACATGAAAAGACCTGCAAAAAGCAATTCACAGAACTAGCCATTAAACAAATAGTAAGATGACAAACCTTAAATGATAAATAAATGTAGAACAATGAGATATTTTTCATGCATCAGAGTGGCAAAGATCAAAATCTTTAACTAGTTGAATATGAGAGGGACAAAGAATTCTCAACTAATTAAAAAGGGTCAATTGGTACAGCATATTTTTTTTATATTAGAGTATAGTTGATTTACAATGTTTTGTTAGTTTCAGGTGTACAGCAAAGTGATTCAAAAGTGATTCAGATATATATATGTATATGTATATGCATATATAGTATATGTATATATATATATTATATGTGTATGTATATATATACATATATATATATTCTTTCTCAGATTCTTTTCCCATATAGTTTATTAGAGACTACTGAGTAGAGTTCCCCGTGCTATACAGTAGGTTCTTGTTGATTACCTATTTTGCATATAGTAGTGTGTATATGTTAATCCTAAACTCCTAACTTATCCCTCCCACCCACATTTCCCCTTTGGTAACCATAAGTTTGTTTTCTATACTTTGCAATAAGTATCATGCCTTCTCTTTGGATTAACAATTTCACTTTTAGTGATTACATACAAATTTACTCAAAGTTATGGAAACAGAATACTCATACTCATCACAGGAGTGCTTGTAATTACGAGAAGGAAGGAAGAGCAGAAAGGAAAAAGGAAGGGAAGAAGAGAGAAAGAAAGCAAGCTTAAGATGCAATTACAGAGCAGCATATGTAGAAAAAAATTTCTCCAGGTTTTCATGCACATATATTGTATAAAAATCTGAAAGAACACATACCAAAATTTTAACCATGCTTGTATCTGGAGATTTGAAAAGGGAATCAAAAAGACTTGACTAAACATTCTTTTTATGAGTTTTTTTTTTTTTTTCTGGCAATGCAACAATCCATTACAAAACCTGTTTAATATGCTATCTCTTTGAGTAAGAGAAATTAGTGAATGATAATTATCAAATTTGCGAACGTGAAAACAGTGTAGGACTTCTGAAAATGGCAAAGGAGAATGACCACTGAATTTCCTTAGGAAACTCTATGGACAACAACACTTCCACAAAAATACTCTACAATTTGGTATCTATTATACAGGAAATTAAGTTAAATTAATTTTTTCTATTTCATAATTGCCATTTTTCTATTTTTCAGATACACATTACTTCCTTTCCTCCACTCTAGTGCCCAAAATGTTTGGGGAAAAAGAGTCAGAATACCAGTCTCACCTTTAGCAAGGAGTTAACCCCATAGGTCAAAATCTAATAAGACAAATCCGAGCTACACAAAAATGTTTTGAGGCATTTTTCATGTAAAAATAGTGAAATTGAAGCACATTAAACAAGTCCTCTCTGACTTTTAAAACATCCTAGGAACAAGTTGACAATCGTACATGTTTAGTCCGGAAGCATAAAGAAACAGTCCCCATGGAACTAAACTTAGACCAGTGGGAGAAAAACATAGCAGACAAATTACCTCCCTCTCTTCCTCCAGAAGGACTGTCATGATACACAGTAGATCATTCCACCTCTTCAACAAGAGTTCTGCCAAATCAAACATCATCGTCCTGATGTCAAACAATGGCTAGCTCAGTAAACACCCCCCCATCTTTGCTCTCTGCATTTCCTGTCTCACTCCCCTTTTCTCTCTCTTCTTCCTCTCTGAGACTACGCTCTCAATGAAAAGTCCCAATACATAAACATTTGGCTAACACCCTGCTTTCTACAAAAGTATGTTGCCTTTCTAGAGATATGATATAAGATATACATTTGCATGGGTTTCTTCTGTTTAAGATGCAAAAACTAAATTTTCACTGATTAAACTAATTAAGCTATATTGAATTTCATTTCTATGTCTTAATTATCAAAATTCAGCTCTGTGTCCTTAGACAAGCCAATTAATTGCTCTGGAACTTAGTTTCCTAATTTATAAAATTCATTTTCTCCTTAGTAAACATTTATTTCACTTATGCTCTGCTCCTGATGTTTTACTAAATACTATTAATAAAAAGATAAATATTACTAGTCAAGAAACTCAGTATTCTAGATAGACAGATACATCAGAAATCACGATACAATGTGCTAACTGCAGTGACAGAGTTATTTGAAAGATTATGGGTACAAGAGAAGGAGGATCTAATCCAGCCCTAGGGCTTTGAAAAGGCTAAAATCTTCCTTGATGAATCAACATCTCTGAAGATTCTTAAAGGCTACGTAACAGCTGAGAAACCAGGTTAGAAAGAGCAGTCTAGGCAAAGAGAATAGCACGAGAAAAAAGCCCCTGAAAGTAATCTGTTTATGAAATATACAACATATTACTGAAAAAGAAAAGATGAGTAAGGAGGAGACAAAAGTAGACAAGGCTGGTTGTACCTTTAAGAGCTTGGGCTCTACTGAAAATGACAGGGAGGCAGTGAAGAATCCTAAGTAAAAGAATGACATGGTTGCATTAACAGTTCTTGATAGTCTTTTCTAACTCAAATTCTATGATTCTATAACCCTGCATCCTCCTAATAAGATCGAGATTAAAAGTGGCATTTGGTTGAAGTTATAAAGATCCTATGGTAGTTTGTTAGTAACTATGTATTAAATGAAAATTATTGTTTGGTAATGTAAAATCAATCCCACATGCCTGGTTTCATGAGACCGCATCTGGAAGGCTGTTCTTACTTGGGGGCAATATATTTTAGGAAAAATGTTGTTAATCTGACAATATCCAAAAAGTGTCCAAGATTATGAAGGATTTAGAAAACCATTTCTGGAGAAGAAAGTACTTTCTGTCTTCAAATTTTAAACAGTTGTTATAAGAAAGAAAAACAGACACAGGCTGTATAGCCTACAGATTAAGGATATATATGTAATCTCTGAGCAAGTTGTAAGAAGGAAATTCCCGTTTAGTATATGAAAACAAAATTTGACACAATTTACATTTTTCAAGAGGGAATAAATTACCTCTTGACATACAACTTCAAGCAGAAGTTAAAAACTATCTCTTCTAAAACTGGTGCTACTCTCTGAACAGGGCATGAAACAGTAACTTGCCTTCTCATCATAAAAACAGAACAAAATAAAACAAATCAAAACTTTGCCCTCTCACCATAGAAAACTGAGAAAAACATATGAAAGAGTTGAGTTTAGACACATGTATTTGCCATGTATACGTGCATAAACCTCATACAAAATGGATACACTATATTTTGCCAAGCCTGTACTTTTTCATTATAGTTTTAGAATTAATGCATTGCTGTCAATTTAATTCTCTTTTTAAATATTCTGCTTGGAAAACTGTATTCATGTGAACAGGCATAAAATTCACAAATGCTTTGTATTAATAAAAGGCGGGAAAAACAGGAAAGCCCAAATCCACATCCTGTGTGATTATCAATGGGAGACACGATATTGCTCAGAATTAAATAATTTTGTGTTACAAATCTCCAGATTCTTTTTTTTTTTTAATTTTATTTATTTATTTATGGCTGTGTTGGGTCTTCGTTTCTGCGCGAGGGCTTTCTCCAGTTGCGGCAAGCGGGGGCCACTCTTCATCGCGGTGCACGGGCCTCTCACCATCGCGGCCTCTCTTGTTGCGGAGCACAGGCTCCAGACGCGCAGGCTCAGCAATTGTGGCTCACGGACCTAGTCGCTCCGCGGCATGTGGGATCTTCCCAGACCAGGATCGAACCCGTGTCCCCTGAATTGGCAGGCAGATTCTCAACCACTGCGCCACCAGGGAAGCCCTCTGCAAATTCTTTTAACAATGATAAATGAGAAACAACAAAAAATTTTAGAAATTCTACGTAAGTGAGCCTTTGTAATCTCATATTTATTAATCATGCTTACTAAAATTTTCTTTGTTCTTCTTAAAAGAACCTAATTTTGAACAGTGTAGCAAGAGGGGGAGAACTTACAATTACATTTATTATATACGATAACTTGAAATATTATTAACCTCTTTACATGGCTAATAGTACCAAGGTAAACTCTGTTGATACTAGTTAGACATACTCAAAAAATACCCCTATCCCTTTTACATTTCTAGAACACCTTCAAGTATGGATTTTAGACTCCAAGGAGAGGAAGGATTAATAAATACTGAGCACCTACATGGGTTCAAAACACATCATATGACAGACATAGTTTATCTGTAAACCAAGAAAACACATTCAGGTGAGCTTTATCTATATTTATTTAATACATTTGAAAATTTCTTATGATATCCTCATGGAAAAATGGAGAAACATGCTATGAATGGCAATATCACTGGGCAAGCATGTAATTGAATTAATGACCCTGTCCAAAGGTAATGATTGATTTAATATAAAGAGAGATTTCTTTAGATTCTCCTCAGTTGTGGCTGTGCATTTTGATCAATATTTTTGATTTAAATATTGTTGTCATGCTTATGGAATTTCAAGGTGGTGGGAGATACAAGGAATAGCTAATATAATGAATGGTAAGATGGCCTGAATTTATCAAGTACAACAAACTGAAAACAGATGTAAATACCTATGCCTAGCTTTTTAATTGCCTGTGGCAATTAAAGGGAAGTTGGAACTTTATTACAAAAAAGTGGATGTGAAAAATTCTTAATGGATTCAAATCCCAAAGGGTTTGAATGGACTAGCTAAAGTACCTTGAATTTTATTTAA